>NW_016107387.1:4406002-4447933 GCF_001604975.1 Cebus imitator | reverse complement strand
CTTCCTCTCTCTCTCTTTCTTTTCTTTCTTTCCTTCTTTCTTTTTTTTTTCAAGACGGAGCCTCACTCTGTTGCCCAGGCTGGAGTGCAGTGGTGCAATCTCGGCTCATTGCAACCTCCACCTCCCGGGTTCAGGCGATTCTCCCGCCTCTGCCTCCTGAGTAGCTGGGATTATAGGTGTGCACCACCAAACCTGGCTAATTTTTTTCTATTTTTAGTAGAGACGGATTTCACTGTGTTAGCCAGGATGGTCTTGATCTCCTGACCTCGTGATTCACCCGTCTTAGCCTCCCAAAGTTTTGGGATTACAGGCGTGAGCCACTGCACCTAACCTCACTCATCTTTATATTGTCTTTAATTCCTCCTTAACACAAAGACTGGCCCACAATAGGTGCCTGATGAAAAATAGAAGAGAAAGCCCCTTTTAAAATCAAAAGAAGGCCAAGCATGCTGTTCATGCCTGCAATCCCAGCACTTTGAGAGGCCAAGGCACTAGGATCATTTGAGACCAGCCTGGGGAACATGGCAAAATCCTCTCTCTACAAAAAAAAAAATACAAAAATTAGCTGAGCAAAGTGTTGTGTGCCTGTAGTCCCAGCTACTCCAGATGCTGAGTTAGGAGGATTACTTGAACCTGGGAGGCGGGGGTTGCAGTGAGCTGAGATTGTGCCACTACACTCCAGCCTAGGCAATAGACTGAGGAGACCCTGTCTCAAAAAACTAAATAAATAAAATAAAAATAAATCAAAAGAAATGGTACAGGTACACAACTAGAAGCTATTACACAGCCCAGTTATCTGGAAAGCCCAAAGCATACTGTATTTCTAAGGTTAAATGGCATGAAATAGTGAACATTAGAAAGAAAAAAATCCCAAGTCCTCAGTAGCTTGTATAAGTCTCTCAGACGCTCCTCATTGTACTGAAACCCACTTCCAAGGTGACTTCTCAAGAATAGATCCTATAACCTGAGTAGAAAAAAATCATGGTCACCTCCAGACCAGAGCATCTGTCTACTCAGAACCTCTGACTTGGGACCTGCAGATACCGGGGTGACGCAGGCTCCTGCAATGCTCTGGCCCTTATACGTCACATGGCTGCGTCTTAGTGCGATGCTTCTCTCTTTGTGATCTACATAGTCTTAGGAGCATGCAACTACTCATGTGGGAGGATGCAAAAGTTTAGGATAAGTATATTGCATACCCTTGAAATGTCAACTTCACTTAAAAGTTTTTTTACTTTTTTCATATTTGCATTAAAGCCAATATGATTAGATTATGGTGCGAATGTAAAATTTACATTTTCTTTCAAGATAAAATGTAAGATGCCAAAAAAATGCTGTTTCTTTGCTGTGGGCCATTGTGGGCACTTCATTGGGAAGTTTGGAGAATCATGGTGTGAAATGACAAAGCCACATCTGTGTTTGCAGCTAACTGGGGGTGACCACGTTTTATTTTGCTCAGGTTACAGGATCTCTCCTTGAGGAAACGACTCGGAAGTGGGCTCAGTATAAACAGGCATGTCTGAGAGACCTACTCAAGGAACCTCCTGGTAAGCATGTGTATTAGTTATCCGCGGCTGTGTAACAAATGGCCTCAAAATCAAAAGAAGGCCAGGCATGGTGGTGGTTCATGCCTGTAATCCCAGCACTTTGAGAGGCCAAGGCAGGAGAATCATTTGAGCCCAGGAATTTGAGACCAGCCTTAGGAACATGGTGAAATCCTGTCTCTGCAAAAAAACAAAAAACAAAAATTAGCTGAGCAAAGTGGTGTGTGCCTGTAGTCCCAGCCACTCGGGATGCGGAGGTGGGAGGGTTGCTTGAACCTGGGAGGCGGGTTCCAATGCTTAGTAGCTCAAAACAGTAACAGTCATTTATGACCTCTCGCAGTTTCTGTGGGTGAGGAATTCAGACAGAACACATTGGGGACCGCTTGTTTCTGCTCTGTCATATCTGGAGTTTAGCTGGAGGACTCCCGTGGCTTCTCCACTTGACCATGGTTTCCATACGGCATGATGGTAGCATCCCTAAAGGCCTGCCCAACCAAAGGCCAGGTTGCCTTTTATGACTTGGCCTTGGAAGTCACACAACATTGCTTCTGCCGAGTTCAACTGGGCAGATGGCTACAAAGCTCTACCAAGGCTAAAGGTGCAGAAACATAGACCCCATGCCCCATTGCAACGGAACACAGGAAACAGGGTGTATGTGAATGTGGCCATCTTTGATGAAAGCCATCTACCATGGCACACTCATTACCTGATCACATGACATGATTATCTGCTGTAGATTAGCCTGGGAATCTGTTAAAGGAATGGAGGGAGTCCCCCATCTCCCAGGGCATTAACAGAATCTGAACAGTAACATTTCTCTTATCCAAGCCTACCTTAAGGTCAGAACATTCTAGCAAATATGTAATAGTTGTCTGCAGGCTGACTCTGGGTGCAGCCACAGAGACCACACCCACCCCCAAAAGCAAAAAAGAAAAGTACATCGGCCCATTTCCTCTGAGCACTGAGGACAATCCCTATCTCTGGCTTCATTCAGATCATTTTATTCAGAGGCCTTGAGATTGACAGGACACTGTGAACTCTCCCTTTCTCTCTTGACCCAAAGGCAGCCCCAGGCTTCAAGCCCTTCCCAGCTCCCTCTGAAGGCTTCATTGGTCCAGGCAGGTGGTAGTCAAGCCTTGAGTCAATCAGCTACAGGAATCACCTTTTGCTTTGGAGAACACTGATTTCTGAGGTCTAGGTAAGGCAGGTCTTCATCTGGAGCCATGCCATGTACAGCTCAGGTGAGCACTGCCTTACCCAGACCAGGTGCTGATACCTGGCAGCCAGGTCAACACAGTGTCCTAAGCCAGCTCATAACCTAGCACCATGGTGTTTCTAGGGCTTCCATGCCAGGTACCTGGCCATTGTAGCCTAATAGGGAGCAGTTGGTGGGGAGTGATGCTCAGCTTCCAGGAGTCAGGAGCTTGCAATGTTGGAAGTTTGGGACCTAGCCGGGCACGGTGACTTAGGCCTGTAATCCTAGCACTTTGGGAGGCCGAGGCGGGCGGATCACCTGAGGTCAGGAGTTCGAGACCAGCCTGGCCAACTTGGTGAAACCCCGTCTCTACTGAAATACAAAAATTAGCCGGGTGTGGTGGCATGCGCCTGTAATCCCAGCTACTCGGGAGGCTGAGGCGGGAGAATTGCTGGAACCCGGGAGGTGGAAGCTGCCGTGAGCTGAGATGGGGCCAATGAACTCCACTATGCTATATCAAAAAGTAAAATAAAATAAAAAGAAGTGTAGGACCTAGTCTGAGATACTTCCATTTGATTCCGGGAGGCCCATAAGGTGGAGTTTTAAGGTTGTTGCTTCCAATTGCCAAACACCTGGTTAATCCCCTGAGATGGTCCAGATATAATAATGATCATTGAATTAGTAGTGCTCAAATGGAGAGATATGGTGAATGGAGAGAGATGACTGTATCGTTCTTGTGTTGGATATGTGTGATCAAGGACTGTGAGTTTGTAGATCCCCTTATTCCACTGGTCATTTTGCACATTCACAGACTAAGGGTGTCCTGGGATCTAATTGGTGAAGGTCTGATGATTATTTTGCTGATTGTGGGACATAAGACACTGACTGAGCCACCGAGTGTCCTCCTGTCCCCAAGTTCCTGTGAAAGTTTAGTTCATGTCAAATAAAGCACAATTGGCATGACGTGTACATTGACGTAACTGACCGGAGGTCAAGTTGGGCAGACAAATGCACATTGTTTGGGACAGCAGTCAGCATTCCTGCACTCCCGAAATCATTCCCCATCCTTGACTCATCTAGAGAGTGGGACACCCATGCTGGTTTCTGCACAGGTTACACCTGCTTCCAGTGCCGGGAAGGTGGGCTTTGGGCTCTGGTGGTGCCTCTGCCTCCATCACTGGCATCCCTGTGCTGCAACACTGATGTTCATCAGACTCTTCTTCTTCCTGTAGGCATATTTTGTAACGGGACGTTTGATCAGTTCTTGTGTTGGCCTCATTCTCCTCCTGGAAATGTCTCTGTGCCCTGCCCTTCATACTTACCTTGGTGGAGTGAAGGTAATAAGTCTATTTTTATCAGTTTTCCCCAGCCAAGCATTTTTCTCTAGTTCACTTGCCCCGGTCCCCTTCTAAGCTCTCAGTCATACATCTTCCTTCTCCTCTTGTCTTCTGTAATTCTTCTATTTTTGGATGCTCCATTTATTTTTATGTATGTACATATATTTTTATTTGTTTTGTGGTTACATAGTAGGTATATATATTTATGGGGTACATGAGATGTTTTGATACAGGCATGCGATGTGAATAGGCATGGAGAATGGGTATCCATCCCCTCAAGCACTTGTATTTTCAGTTACAAACAATCCAATTACACTCCTTTGTTCACAATGTATGGTTAACTTATGATTGGCTATCGTTACCTGTTGTGCTATCAAATAGTAGCCTTATTCATTCTTTCTACTTTTTGTATCCATTATCCCTCCACACCTCCACTGTCCCAGCCCCCTACTACCCTTCCCAGCCTTCTATGCTCTATGCCCATGAGCTCAATTGTTTTGATTTTTAGATCTTATGAATTATCTCTCTTACTTTGAAGATTCTGGAGCACAGATCCAGCGGCCGCTAAATTTGGCTGCAGTGGGGGTAAGAGTGGCCGCTGTCATGGAGAGGAGAAAGAGTTGGGGGAGAAAGCTTGGGATGCTAACCTCCACACAATTTTGGCTTGTTAGATGGAGAGGAAGGATTTTAAAACTACCCTTGCATAAACATCGAAGGGAGGTGCCAATGAATTGGTGCTTTTAACTCCCATGGGACTTGGATGGAGAATTTAACCGCTTAGTTCGCCCTGATCCTGTTTAAAGGAAATAAACATTACTTAGATACCCAGGACAATATCCCATCCCTACTGGCCCCAGGAGCTCCAACTCTTGGTTATTTTATTTTGGAAGAGGAGAGAGGCGATTACCGGTTAGATTCCTGTTGCCTCTGATCACAGACCCCCAGCAAATGTAAGGACAATTAAAACTATTCTCAGGAAGTGGTTACAAAGCTCCAGGTAAAACAAGGTGAGAACCAGCTTCTAAGAGGGTAAGATGATAGCCTTTTGTATTTAATTTCAGCCCAATAAATCATTCCATTGTGCAACCTTGGTTTCAATATTTTCAGCCCTCCAGAGAAAAGAGAGAGAGAGTGTTTAGAAGGAAGATACATTTCTGGGTGGGAGAGTTAGTGACCTATTTGATGGAAGTGTTCTCTGATGAAATCCAGTTGGAATCAGCCCAAGAAGCATGAGAATGTGAGATTTTAAGGAGGGTGGAAGATAGAACTCGCTGGACCAAGGGCTCTGAATGATTCAGGCACTGTCCCCCTGGGAGCAGCTCAGTGAGGGGAAAAAGCACTGGGTGTGGAGTCAGAAGCCCCGAGGTCAGAGTCAGTTCCTCTATTTTACACTTGGAGACTTTGGGCAAATTCCCACAGCCCTCTGAGCTGCCGCTTCCTCATCTATGAAGGGAAGGAGAGTCGCTAAATCTGCAGGTCATTTTGAGGAGTAAATGAGAAGGCATTCAGAGGATATGTCACAGAGCCAGTGCAGTGGGAGCTGAAACCGAGTCCGGGGAGGAGCCCCTTGGATTCCTTTAGGCTTTGAAGACCCCAAACACCCGGACTCCTCAGTGGCACGTGGAGCTGATGTACCTCTCTGCTCACTGTCTACCTGCCCCTTTCCAAGAGCTAAAAATACAGATCTGTTCCACTTGAAGAGAAAATAAAGTGTTCAAAAAGCCACATTTACAAAGAAGTTGAGTTAAAGCCTCTTTAAAAAAAAAAGATAAAAGAAAGAAAGAAAATAGGTTTTGGGCTTCTGGAAAGTGAAGGGAGTGTGATTTGCAAAAGGTGGGAAATCACTCTTCCACCTGCCATTCTGTGCATTAAATCTTTAGAATCCAAATGGATCCCTGCCGTGAAAAGAGAATGTGGAGACCACGGAAGGGCACAGAGAAGAACATGTGCAAATGCACAGAGTGGAGGAGAGTCCCTGTGAGATGATCGTGAGGAATGAGCATGGTCATATGAGAAGAGGGAGTGCCTGAAGGCAAACAGCAGCTGTGATTGACGTGATTGACGACTGAGGCTGGGGGCTGAGGATGAAGGAAACCGGGTGTTAGTCACTAAGGGTTTCAAACTCTCCTCTGTGGAGGAAGACGACGTGGAGCTCCACAGGGTATTAAGACATAAAAAAGGAGCACACATTATAGTTTGAGAGAATGATGCCAATAGCCTGTAGCTATTGGGTCGAGGAATGGAGGAACCAGGGAGGTGAGTGCAGAAACTGCTGCAGTGTCCCAGGAAATAGCATTTTCTGAGTCTGGATTCAGGATCTGGGGCAGGAGCGAGAGGGCAGAGAGAAGGAGGAAGACTAAAGAAAAGTGTTGGAAGTGGAATGGTCAAGGTTTGTCATCAGTTGTAGTTGAAATAGAGACAGAGACAGAAAATGGGGGAGAGAAAAACAAACTCCTTCTCTTCCTCCTTTTTCCACCCTCTTTCCCATCTGAGGAATAGTCTCAGGGTCCACACGGCCCCACCCAAGCCCACGTCTCAACCAACTGGTCGCCAGGCTCTCTGGCCCCTCCTCCTCTCCATCCCTCACTGCTGCAGACTCACCAGCACCCTCTG
This sequence comes from Cebus imitator, assembly GCF_001604975.1. Taxonomy (NCBI): domain Eukaryota; kingdom Metazoa; phylum Chordata; class Mammalia; order Primates; family Cebidae; genus Cebus; species Cebus imitator. Next base: position 4,441,244 of record NW_016107387.1, on the reverse strand, counting down.
TTGCTTCTCCATTTCCCCACCGGTCCCTGCCTCAGATCTGGCCCTTTGGAAAAGCTTTCTAAAATATCAGTCATATTTTGTCTGCCCCCATCATGACCCCTAAAGATGGTATGCAAGACCCCTGTCGCCTGGCCCTGCCAACGACCTTGTTAGCGCTCTCCCCCACATCCCGGGGTCCCTGCACTCCAGCCTGATGAGCAGTTCCGGGGCTTTGCACCAGTCCAGCTGTTGCCACGCGGCGCCTTGGCTCCCACATCTGCCCAGGAGGCCTCCTCACAGGCTCTGGCCACACTCCTCTGCCTATAAAGCCCCTGCAATTCTCAGCTCAATCCTCTCCTCCCTCTAGAAGATTTCTCAGACCTCTCCCCTCAAGCACAAAGGCTCTTTGCCTTTCTGAGGCCTCTTCTATACCTGTGCATTTATAATCTTAATTGTTTTATAATCGTTTTTGACATTTATGATTATTTGTAATCTTAGCATTTATAATCGTTTATGACAATTTTTCTTTGCACTCCCCCAAGCAGAGGTGAACCCTATTCATCTTTGCATTCCTAGCACAAAGCATTATGGCTAGCACAGACAACACAAGTGCCAAGTGAGATTCTTGCCATTCACTCATTCGACCAGCATTTATTAAGCACCTGTTGTGTGCTCTGCCTTTTTTTTTTTTTTTTTGAGACAGAGTCTCACTCTGCCACCCAGGCTGGAGTGCAGTGGCACAATCTCAGCTCACTGCAGCCTCCACCTCCCAGGTTCAAGCGATTCTCCTGCCTCAGCCTCCTGAGTAGCTGGGATTACAGGCACTGACCACCACACCTGGCTAATTTTTGTATTTTTAGTAGAGACAGGGTTTCACCGTGTTGGCCAGGCTGGTCTTAAACTCCTGACCTCATGATCCACCCATCTCAGCCTCCCAAAGTGCTGGGATTACAGGTGTGAGCCATAGCACCCGGTCATGTTATTCTTAAGTGCTTGGGATATATTAGTGAAAAAAACCGAGTGAGATCTCTCTCCTGTGGGGCTCACATTCTTGCAGGAGAGACAGACAATTATCAATAAGCATCATAAATAAGTGCAGACTATGTTTGAATGTGCTCTATGTTTGAAAAAATGGGGAAGGGAAGGGATGGGAGTGTTGGAGTGGGGTGATGAGTTGCAGCTGTAACCTGGGTAGTCAAGGAAGTCTTCGATGGCAAGGTGACATTTTGGTGAAGATGTAAAGAAGGTAAAGGTTTTAGAGGAAGGATGTTGGGGAGGGAAGGAGACAACAGGTCAATGGCTCTACGCGGGGACCATGCCTGGCCTGCTCCATGAAGAGAATGAGGCAGGCGTGGCTGTGGTGAAGAGAGGAGAGAAGCTATAGATTATGGCAGAGAGTTACGGGCTGAGTCTTAATGGGGCTTCGTGAAAGGCCATATGACATTTTCTCAGAAAGCCCTTGGAAGATTTGGAGAGAAGCGTAATGTGATGTAGCTGATATTTTATTCAGCTCGCTCTGACTGCTGGGTTAACCCCAGATGTGAGGGGCAGGACTGTCAGAGGAGTCTGCAATAATCCAGGTGGGAGATGATGGTTCCACAGTCTGGAAGCAGCAGGTGAAAGTGGCAATCAGATTCTGGGCATAGATAAAGGCAGGGATGACAGATTAGCTAGAGGACCAGAGGAGGGCTATGAAAGACGGGGAAGGGAAGGGTGACTCTGAGATTTAGGGCTGGGGGACTGGAAGAATGGGTTTGCCATCCACAGAGGTGGTAAAATATATAGGTGGAGCAGATTCTGAAAAGAAGAAAAAAAGTTTGGTTTGGGGTGTGTTGTCTGATGTCAATTAGACACCTTACCTAGCAAAGCTGTCAGGGGAGCAGGAGACGGTACCATTTGGCTGTCCATTAATTACATTCAGCAGAGAGTTACTATTGGCCCATGGTCTGCAGGGCCAGGACTAGGAAGGACCAACAAATTTCGACTTCTCATTTGCAAGCCCAGCCCTTAATCCTCCAGGTAGGAAGACCCTCTGGGAGAGTCTCCTGGGATAGGTGTGACTCAGTCGCAATGGCAGTCTGTATGAGCAGAGGGATTTTCTCATCATTTGCACACACTCTTTCCTTTAATCCTTTTCCAAATCATGGAGGGTTGGTGCCAATTATTATCCCCAGTTCCTGATGAAAAAACAGGAAGGCTTAGAGGTTAGGAGAGCTGGGCCCAGGACACACTCATGCACAAGTGGCACACACAGCTTCAGCCCCAGTCTTTCTCATCTTCATGGCATGGACATCAAGAAGAGATGCCCACCTAGCAAGCTCCAGGAGCCCAGATTGGCGTCTCCCAGCTGGGCTGAACCTTGGAGGCGTATAACATCTCTGAGTCACCAGGGGCTGTTCTAACTCCAGAGACTTTGGGTAAACACAGCAGACATTAGCAGACCATGGTGTGTTACAAAATTGAGAGGCTTCCATGTTTTTCTTTCCATCCCAAATAAACAGTGAGGATGTTAATGAGCCCCCAAAAGGGGAAATGAAAATCCCTTTTCCCTGGGACTTTCCACAGCTCTGTGGCATGCTCAGCGGAATGGGCTGCGTGTTCTGACCTTTCCTCCAGAGCTTTGTTTACTTTCAGAGAGCTCAGGAAGGGCCTACAGACACTGCTTGGCTCAGGGGACTTGGCAGACGGTAGAGAACGCCACGGATATTTGGCAGGACGACTCCGAATGCTCCGAGAACCACAGCTTCAAGCAAAACGTGAGTTTGCTCAGCTCAGTGAGGAGGCATCCAAGGTCCAAATCACCCTCCTCCGAGACACCCCAGTGGCCGGCTGGCTCGAGGGGCCACACAAAGAGCTTTCTCCCAGTGCGTCTCCCTGGGGAAGCTAAGCAAAGTCCTGCAAAGCAGCAACTCTCATGTCGGCCATGGAATTTCTTCCACTACTGGGCTGATATGCAAAATCCTAAGAGAAATCAGTCTTCCAGGGTGGATCCTGGCATTTACGCTTGCTCTTCCTTATGCCTGGAGCATTTGTCCCAGCTCCCCTGTGGCTGGCTCCTTCTCACCCTCCAGATTTCAGCCCAAATGTCTCCTTCAAAGAGAGATCTTCTGGCTAGGAGCAGTGGCACAGGCCTGTATTCCTAGCACTTTGGGAGGCTGAGGCGGGCGGATCACGAGGTCAGGAGATTGAGACCATCCTGGCCAACATGGTGAACCCCGTCTCTACTAAAAATAGAAAAATTAGCTGGGCATGGTGATGCAAGCTTGTGGTCCCAGCTACTGGGGAGGCTGAAGTAGGAGAATCATTTGAACGCAGGAGGCGGAGGTTGCAGTGAGCCCAGATCGCACCACCGCACTGTAGCCTGGTGACACAGCGAGGCTCCGTCTCAAAAAAAAAAAAAAGAAAAGAGAGAGATCTTCCAGGCTCACCCAATCCAGAGACTGCCCTTGGTGGTCACTTTCATACCACATGCCCACCCAACCACCACTTTAATCCCTCTATGGCACCTGTCCCTCCCTGAAACTCTTACACATTTGCTTATTTGTTGTCTAGCCCTCTCGCCAGAATGTAGATCTGGTGGTGACAGGGGACTTGTGTGCCTCGAGGGGGCGGCATAGCACAGGGTCTAGGGTCAGACGGCTCCACGTCCATCCCAAATAAGCAGTAAGAATGTTAATGAGCCCTCAAAAGGGGAAATGAAGCATCCCTTATTCCCGGGATTTTCCACAGCTCTGTGGCATGCCCGGGGGAACAGTCTGTGTGTATGCACATCCAGACTCTGCACTTCCTGGCAGTGAACCTGGTGCAAGTGACCTCATCTCCCTGGGTCTCTGCTTCCTCATTCATGCCACAGGGATCATATTTGCTCCATGTGACGTTGTGAGGATTTAGTCATCAGACATCAATTTCTTAGGAGAAAACATGATACAGAGTGAGCATGGTGTAATGTAGGCATTCCTGCCCTATCCCCAGGGTCTGCCACAGTAACTGGTCCCCAAGTCCCCATGGCTTTCCAGGAAAGGTTCTTTGGATAAACAAACACATCCATGCTTCAGACTTCTCTCCACATGTGTTCTTTCTGGGATCCTTCTGCACTGTACTTTCTTGGGCTCTTGCTTTTCTCCCTGAGGACCTCTCGGTTGTCCAAAATCTGCTCAATTTCCTTCAAGGGCAAGAGGCTGCACAAAGCGAAGGAACAGGTGTTCGGGAATCAGACAGATATCTAGGGCCGCCCCTTGGTTTCTTTCATTCAGACAGGCCACAGACAGTCAAGATGCATCTCCAATAGGTTAGGTTTTTGCATCAGGGGCTGGGAATAAACAGGATAGCCCACGGATACTGCCTCCAGGGAGCTCAGAGTCTCATGAGGTGCATGGACAGTGTGATCGCTGCTGGGAGGGAGGTGTCGGATGCCCACGGTCACAGAGGAGGGGGAAACTGATGCAGATAGTGGGCAGGGAAGACTGCTCAAGCCTAGCTCTGCAGGGTGAGAAGGAGATTACCATAGGGGGAGAGAGAGCAAGAAGGAGAAACACACCTAGGGTCATCAAAGAGGACACGGGGCTTTGGGGACCACTTCAAGTGCCGCTAGGAAGGTGAGGTAGGACCTAAGAAGGACACAGGTGGAGGTGGAGGCCTCAGGAGAGAGAGGTGATTAAGGCCTCCTGTGCCTGGCGAAGGGCTTAAGACTTTGCATGTTGAAGTAGGGGAGGGACATAACTAACTCCTGTGTTGACAGGTTTGCCCTGGCAGATTGGAGAGGGGTGAGCCTGTCAACACATGAGCTTGTTATGGAGATTGGAGCCATGCTGGAGGCAAAAGGCAGGGAGAACAGGCAGGAGCCATGGGAGCAACTCAGCCCAGATAGGAAGGGAATACCAAGGGGGTGGAAGAAGACAGAGGGTGGACTCCCAGGTTTACCAAGGAACAGAATGGTAGGACCTGGTGCTGGAGGCTGTGAGAGGGTGGAGTCCAGGACAACGAGCTTGCAGGCTTCTGGCTTGGACCCTTGAGTTTTGAAAATGCCCTTCCCTGAGAAAGATACAGGGAGAGGCCTTGCTCTTTAGGTTCTCAATATTTTGCTACCTAATTCTGTGTCCTAATTTGAACCTGCAAAACACCCCCACTCTCTGCCACCCCCACACCCCCTAGTTGTGGCTTTTTTTTTTTTGAATAGAATCTGTCTCTGTTCCCCAGGGTGGAGTGCAGTGACATGATCATGGCTTACTACAGCCTCCAACTTCTGGGCTCAACTGATCCTCCCACCTCAGCCTCCTGAGTAGCTGGGACTACAGGCGCACACCACCACGTCTGGCATTTTTTTTGTAGAGACAAGGTTTTATCATATTGCCCAGGCTGAATTGTGGCTTTATTTCATGATTTAGTTGGCATTCTTTAGCTTTCTGAAGTCATTTAAATATTCTCCCATTGAACATTAAAGATATTTTAATATAATAGTTCAAAGTTTAGGGACGGGGAAGGCAAGGAGTCAGTTTTAGAAACACTATTGTGTGACTTGAGTCGCCTAGCCTCTCTACAGGCATCTGTCAGATGGGGTTGAAAATACCAGCTTTACAGGCCTACTTGTGAGGCTTCAGAGGGTAATGAACGTGGAGTGACTCATCAGTCTCCTGGCACACAGTAGGTGTTTGATAGTTATGATTATTGCATTTCTTTTCTTTTCAGAATATCTTCCCTGGACCCTGCAAAAACTTCTCTCCCTCCCTGGGCCTTTCTGGTCCAGTCCTAGGGATATGATCATAGTTTACTTGTCATTGTGAGATTTTTGGTGTCTGTGATGTTAGCTTTTCTGCATTGGCTACTTGATTGGGTTTCTCTCACTCTGTGTGTGTGTGTGTATGTGTGTGTGTGTGTGTGTGTGTGTGTAATATTTCATTTGACTTTCAAAAGTAAAAAACCTAGCTTTTTGTTAAGTTATTAAGGTCAACTCTATTTTCTATAGTTTATTATTCTATTTATACATCTAGTAAGTTAATCTACTTTCATAGATGTCTTTGATTAATTTTTGTCGACACTAATTATTTAAATATTATTTTACATTTTAAGCTGCATTATTACATTTGATATGCTTTAGAAATTTAAACTATCTTAAGTAATTGTTATAACAAGAAAATCTTTCTTATTTTTAAATAATTCTAGTCCATCAAATACATCGAGATTATATGGTGAGTCTTAAATTTCCGTAAATATGTCATATTGTTTTCATCAAGGTGTCAACTTAAAGTTGAAAATCAAATACTCTTTGATGTATTTCATATTGGAATCTTAATACTAACCTATTAGATCGTCTAATATGTCATATTCTCTAAATAATATCAATTACATGCAGATTGTGCAAGTAATTTTAAAAACCTCTACATGAGGGATAGACAGAAGGGTAGATATGTGATGATACAACATAGAGTTTAATGATTTAGAGGCTGTGCACAGTGGCTCACACCTGTAATCCCAGCACTTTGGTAAGCTGAAATGGGAGGATTGCTGGAGCCCAGGATTTTGAGACCAGCCTGGGAAACATGGCAAAAATCCGTCTTTAAAATAAAATATAAAAATTCACTGGGCGTAGTGGCATGCACCTGTAGTCTCAGCTACTTGGGAGGCTGAGGTGGGAGGATCGCTTAAGCCCCAGGAAGTTGAGACTGAAGTGAGCTGTGATTGTGCCACTGCGCTCCAGTGTGGGTGACAGAGCAAGACGCTGTCTCAAAAAAAAAAAAAAAGAAAAGAAAAGAAAAGAATAGTTTAATATTAGAATCTAGGTTTTGAATATACAGATGTTTTTTATAAAGTTGATTTAACTTTGCTGTGTGTTTAAAACTTTTCATAATAAATATTGAGGAAAAACAAGAAAAAAATTCTATAACTGAATTCAATGCAAAACATCAATAAATGTCATGGTGTGATCAAACCTTGCCAAGATTAAGACACAAAACAAAAACTTTCACACTAAGGAGGCAAACTAGCCCAAGAAAGTAGACGTTTCCATCTCAGGAGACATGGTTGCCTATAGACCAAGATTTGTTTTTCGGATTTTCAATACCAGTGGTGTAGGTGGGTTGGTAAATATTAACAACAGGTTCCCTGATTCCACTCCTGAGGAAAGCAAGGCTGTGATTTGTTAACATTTGCCAATTTCTGTGGCATCAGTTCCCTGCCAATTTCAAGCTACCGGTGTGAACGCAGAGTATGCACAGTAGCACGGCATTAGAAATGTTTCCCCTTATGCAGCTTTAACAGCCAAAATAACCTTGGTATCTCTGAACACTGACATGTAGAAACATAATTTGGAAGAGATGAATTTTGACTATTTATTACTTTCATTCTGAATATAATTTATTCATTGTAAATTTAAATCGTTTAATTTTTAAAAACGTTAAAAGTGTTTTACAACTGGCTCCCTGAAAATTTGCCCACCAGTTCTCATAAGCCAGGGTGACCACACCACTGGGTCTACCAGGGTGATTGTTTTTTTTTCACTTTTGCCAAGAAGCTGAGCCCTAAGTTCATGTTCGTTAGAGGAGGTTGATTGCATTCAGGTTCAACACATTTCATAACCTAGCTCTTTGGTCTAATGGGAGCCACCTGGCTGGGGCCCTGTTCCTTCAGAGCCTTGCGGGTGTTGGGGTTGGCATGTCTTTTGCTCCCTTAAGTCTATCCTAATCAAGGTGCAGTGGCTCATAACTATAATCCCAGTGCTTTTGGAGGCCAAGGCGTGAGGGCTGCTTGAGGCCAGGAGTTCGAGACCAGCCTGGGCAACATAGCAAGATCCCGTGTCTAATCTTTCATCAGGCACGAAGAACCTTCACTGGGATCCTCCACATTCTCAGGGAATTATTTTTAGCCTCTTTTAAACTTTCCTAGTGGATTTGAGCTCACAGAATTCTGTGGTCCTGATACAGTTTTACTGTGTGAGATGTCATACCTTTTAAAGGGACTGGGAGGACATCTGTCTTCGGATTAGATCCAGTTTATCTCAAGAATTTGTCTCACTTTTTTCACACCAAAGTCATGCTAATGGCATGCCTCGAATTAGGCAAATTGTGTATATATTTTTTTCTCCTGAGCTGTAAACTGTTTGAGAACAATGACACAGTCAGTCATATTTGAATATCACCCCCAAACTTCTGACCTAGGACTGGGGTGCACAATGGCCTTTGCATACAGTAGGCACTTAATAAATACTACATGAATGGCTTCGCAAATTCTGAGTCCATTGGTCTGTGGTGGGGCCTAGCCATCAATACTAGTTCTAAAGTTCCCCAGATGATTCTAAGATGCAGTCAAGGTTGAGAACCACGAGCGCACAGACACAGGGGCACCATCCCCAAGTCAGCGAATGGGGAGCACTAAACAAGATTTGAAAACGCACTTTTGAAGACAGGAAGTAAAGCTTTCTTTCTTTGGAAAAGTGAGGACAAGGGCATCGCCTCCTCCCCTCTGCAAATGGCCATATTTCCAAGAATTCAAATACTTAACAACAAAAAAAAAAACACTTCTGGCCATGTTTACCTGTGTTTCTAATAGAGGGTTGAAATTTTGCCCAAAAAAGGCCAGTGTTAGTAAATCTTTGCCCTTCAGAGTTTTGGCAAACAAAATATGTTATGTTCTTCAAACTGATGAGATGCTGGCGGTCCTTATGCAAGTTCAGTGGTACTTTTAAAGGAGATTGTATGTGTGCATGTTTGTGTGTGTGTGCACCCATAAGCATTAACAGGTGTGTTAGACGACTTAGTATGGAATTGTGTTTAATGAAATGAAAATTGTTATTTTCCCTTACTTTGTCTTTTGAAAAGTGCTTTCTATCCTTAAATATATAATTTAATTAATATATACATATCAATTGTATACCTGTATATAATTTTAATATATGGTATATAATTTTAATACATTTTATTTTTCAATATAATTTGTAATATACCCATTGATTATATATAATTTCTCCAAGACTTTATTTTGAAATATTCAAACATATAGAAAAATTAAAAGAATGATATAGTAGATACTCATATGCCCACTATTTAGATTCAAAATGTAACGACATTTTGCCACATTTGCTTTCTCTCTCTTTCTCTCCCTCTGAAATATTTAAAACTAATTTGCAGAAGTCATGAGATTTCATCCCTAAATTCATCAGATGCCTACTTAGATTAAGGACATTGTTCTACACAATTACATTACCATTATTATTTCAACCAAGTAAAATTAACAGTGATTTTTATCACATCGTCTATTTCATCCATATTTTAAAATTTTCCAATTGTTTTCCCAAATTTTTATAGCCTTTCTTCCCTAGAAATATTTCTCTTTCTCTTTTATAGTTGCATAGTATTTCACTCAGTATATCCATGAGAGTTTGTTCAGCCACTGTCCTACGGACATCTGGGTTATTTCCAATCTTTTATTCCTAGCAATGCCACAGTGAATCACTTCATACGTGTATGTTGGCTCATATTTGTGGCAGTATATCTTTTGGAAGATTCCTAGAAATGGGATCGCTGGATTAAAGGCAGATGCATATATAATTTTGTTAGATATTGCCATAGGGGTTATACATTTGTCCTCCCTTCAGCTATGTATGAGAGTACCTGTTTCCTCATTGGGTGGGTATCACATATGGGTTAGGAAGCTTTTCATAAAGGTATTTAAGTGACTTAAGAGTCACCTGCTGGTGCTAAGAGTGAGCTGGAGACCGGATGTTTTGGAACCTCTAGAAAAATAGCCAGGTTTTGTTAGAAACTTAATGTAGAAGACAGTTGAAGAAAATCCTCTAAAGAAGCACAATTAAACCAACTGTAGCAGGGGTTCTGGGTGCCCTGCCCATATTCCCTTGCCCTGATCAGTTCAGTACACAGCTGCTTAACTTCTTACCACAAGTGCATGCATTTCTTTGCTGGTTCTCTGGTTCCGAAGCCCACTTTGTTGAAATGCAGGCCATAAGGGCCACAGAATTAATGCGCCTTAGAAGTAACTGTCGATCAATGACTGGCAAGATTTGGTATATTTCTATACCAACTCCCTTGGTCTTGGGGGTAATTGACACTGAGGCTTCCAGAGTTTCCCCAGTGGGATAAAGCTCCAAATTCCCACCATGGTAGCTGCCTTGATAATATATCCTTTATTTGTTCTACCTTCTCCATTCCCCTATTGATTATTTTTTCACTTTTTGTTTTGTTTGTTTTGTTTTGTTTTTGTTTTTGAGATGGAGTCTCACTCTGTCGCCCAGGCTGGAGTACAATGGTACAGTCTCAGCTCACTGCAACCTCTGCCTCTCCTGCCTCAGCCTCCGGAGTAGCTGGGATTACAGATGCCCACCACCACACCCAGCTAATTTTGGTATTTTTAGTAGAGACAGGGTTTGCCATGTTGGCCAGGCTGGTCTCGAACTCCTGACCTCAGGTGATCCGCCCACTTCGGCCTCCCAAAGTGCTGGGATTACAAGTGTGAGCCACCACACCAGACTGATTTTTTTCACTTTTTATGCAACCTGCCTGCATTCCAATTTTTATCTCAGGATCTGCTTCTTGGAAACCCAAACTAAGAAACCGAAAGAAAAAAAAATCCAAGCATTTCCCCTAATTTGTTTCTAGAAAGCATAAAACACACACATACGTTTTGAAAATCATAATTTAGAAACAAATAGTTATTTAATTAAATGTGTTAGCCTTGTATCTCCAGTAAAATAAATCACACTAAATGACCCAGAAATCATCAATTTAAAGAAACTACACCACTCTGTATGCAGAAGCACAAAACACTTCTCTACTTTCAAGGTGTTTCATAGTCTATCTGGAAAGACAAGATGAATGTAAGCAAAGCATTAATGAATTATACAATTGATACCCCTATTTGTGAAACAGACCACAAGTACTTTGACAGTAAGAGTTGACAATAAGCAGAGAGGCATTTGAGGAGCATTTCTTACAAGGGGTAGGTTAATGCTGGTCTTAGAAGGAAAGATTTAGTTTCAACGAGAGGCAAACAAGCGCATTTGGAGACTGACAAGATTATAGTGATCTTGATGAGGTTCATAGAGAATAATTCTAGAGAGAAACGTGGTTGGGATTGATCTGGAAGAGCTCAAAAGCTACACTGAGAGTTCTGCCTCCAGACCACCATAGCAAAAAGATGTTAACAATGAAAGAAAAAACATACCACATGGACATTTTAATCTACATAAAGGAATGAAGAACACTAGAAATAGTAAATATGAAGGTAAATATTTTTAGAAATCCATAACAGTAAGATGTATGGAAAAATCCCCAAGTGTTTAAAACATAACAGCATGCTTCTAATTAACCCATAAGTCAAGTTAAAAAGTATAAGAGAAATTAGTAAATACTTTACCAAATAAAAATGAAAAAACAATATATCAATAATTTTGTGATGCAACCAAAGCAGTCATGGAAAGAAATGTATAGCATTCTTTTTTTTTTTTTTTTTTTTTTTTTTTTTTATTTTTTTGTTTTTTTTTTTTTTTTTTTTTTTTTTTTTGACTTAAGTTCTGGGATACATGCGCTGAACGTGCAGGTTTGTTACATAGGTATACATGTGCCGTGATGGTTTGCTGTACCTATCAACGCATTACCTAGGTTTTAAGTCCCACATGCATTAGGTATTTGTCCTAATGCTCTCCCTCTTCTTGCCTCCCACCCCTCGACAGACCCTGGTCTGTGATGTCCCCCTCCTTGTGTCCATGTGTTCTCATGTTCAGCTCCCACTTATGAGTGAGAACATGTGGTGTTTGTTTTTCTGTTCCTGTGTTAGTTGGCTGAGAATGATGGCTTCCAGCTTCATCTATGTCCCTGCAAAAGACATGAACTCGTTCCGTTTTATGGCGGCGTGGTATTCCATGGTATATATGTGCCACAGTTTCTTTAACCAGTCTATAGCCTTCTTATATTAGAAAATTGGAAAAATATCAAGTCAGTGGCCTAACTTCCACCTTAGGAAACTAGGGAAAAAAGCCCAGCAAATTAAACTCAAAGTAAGCAGAAAAGAATTAGACAGGTAAGAATAGAATTTAATTAAATGGAAAACAGATAACAGGAAAATAAATAAAACCCAAACTTGGTTATTTCATCTTGGTGTTGATGGTTTTGAGTCTTTTCCATTCTGGTTTGATTTTTGTGCATTTTTGGCTGGAGTGTCTCATAGATTTCTTCACTGGTGCTTTTTCTTCAGTTTTCTCATCATCAAAATCATCATCGTCTTCTTCAACGTCATCATCTTCATCTTCTTCATCAGCAGCAAGTTTTAATTTTTTTCTGTGGAACCTTGCTACCACCCCCGGGGGAGATTGCTTTCCAGACATAGTTAAGAGTTTCACATTCTCCTCCTCTTCATCTTCTGACTCTGCATCTTCCTCCACAGCTACTAAGTGCTGCCCACTAATATGCATTGGCCCTGAACCACACTTCAACTGTAAGACCATGGGTGGTGTTATTTCAAAGATCCCAAGGGAAACCACTGGCTGTACAGACATATTCAAAGTTGCCAGTGTTACTTTAATTGAACTGCCTTCGTAATTCATTGTCTCCACTTCAACAATGTGTACTCATCCTTTGCACCAGCCCCTAATCTGACCGTTCTTAAAGATAAGTGATGTTCCTTTTCATCATTATCCACCTTAAAAGGATCATCTTTGTCAGCCTTTAATTCACAACTGAAGAGATAGTTGTGGGGCCTCAGGGGGCTCATGTCCATGTCCACTGAGTCCTCCCTGGGGTGGTGGCACTTACTTAGGTGGGAAAGAAGGTGGACAGAGATAAATAACCACAGGGAATAGCTGTGCAGGATGGAATTACATCAGCCAAACTTGGTTATTTAAGAACATCAATAAATTTGGTAAACCTCTAGAAAGATGAACTTTAAAAAGGGAAAGAATTAGACATTAAAAGAATAATAAGAGATTTTTATGAATGCCTTTCTGCCAATAATTTCTACGTGTTGGAGCCAATGGACAATTTTTTTAAACAAAAAAACTACGAAAATCTCACTAAAGAAGGAATAGATAACCAGAATAGCCCTATATCTATTATTAAAATTGCCTGGTAGTTAAAGCCTTCTCACGGAGAAAACTTTGGACCTATTTAACTCCAATGGCGAATTCTACCAAATACGTAAAAATAAAATAATACCAATTCTACACAAACTCTCTAGAAAATTGAAAAGGAGGAAATACTTCCCAACTCAGCTGTGTGGCCATTGTTAAACAGATGCCAAGACCAGGCAAACACACTCCAAGAAAACAAAACTACAGACCAAAATCTCTCATGAACAAAGAATAAAAAGCACATTTAATTACACAGAATTTCCAGTAAATTATCCTCTGTTCACAATCAGGCTACCTGGGACTCAGAGAAAATATTGCAATGTTTCATTGAGTCTTATTCCAAGAGGTCATCTATGAAGACTTACTTTGGAAAGGAAACATTCAGGCGGAAATCTGGTCCTATCCTCGAGAAAGAAAGATCCATAGACTCTAGGGACAGTGCTCCCAAGGGCAAAGAGCCTGTCCTCATTCCCAAGGCACCATCTTGTTCTGAACACAATTCCTTTATGCTATTGTGGTTCTTGGTGTATCAGTGCTGGTCTATGGGCCCAGTCACAGGGGTGAGACCCCCCGTGGGCTCTTCACTTATTAAGTTTCCTTGGTCTCTGGGATGTACCAGAGAGCAGTCTCAACTGCCCTATTAGGGTATCAACAAGGATGGGGAAGGAAAAGTTTAAAAGCATGTTGGGAGTCCATGCCTTGACCCTTGGTGGCCCTGGGCATGGAGCTGGGGGATGTGGCCATAGCCCCATGGCTTGGTGGTCATGTCTGCTCTTCCTCTGTGTTCAGGTGGATCATTATGCCTTGCTGTCAACCTTGCAGCTGATGTACACCGTGGGATACTCCTTCTCTCTTATCTCCCTCTTCCTGGCTCTCACCCTCCTCTTGTTTCTTCGGTGAGTAGAACTTCTGCAGACATATGTTCAGGCAGATAGAACCAACCCTATGTTTCATTCTATCCCCTTGATTTTTCCTAGACATGCATACCTATGATAAAGTTTAATAAATTAGGCACAGTGAGAGATTAACAACAACAGCCAATATTAAAATAGAACAGTTATAACACTATATTACAATAAGAGTTATGTGAATGTGGCCTCTCTTCCTCTCAAAATATCTTATTCCACTATGTTCAGCATTCTTTCTGTGATGGTCAATGGATGGAGCTGGTCAGTGTTAGATTTCATCACTACTCAGAATAGCACATCATTTAAAACTCACAAACTATTTAATTATTTATTTCTGGAAGTTTTTCATTTAATATTTTTGAGCCGCAGCTGACCATGATTGATCACAGGTAACTAAACAGTGGAAAGCAAGAGTGTGGATAATGGGGGACTATGGTATTGTATAATTTGCTCATTGGCTACCTCTAGAAGGCAGTGGAAGACTGGCCTGGATGTGTCATGAATCATCAAAGCTGGAAATGACCTGAGAGAGGCTGAGGTCCATCCATGCCATTTTGCAGATGAAGGGGAAGGAAGAGATGGCAATGTCCCAGTCAGAGGCATTGAGTCGCCTCCGAACATAAAGCCAGTGGGCTGCACAGCTAGAACTTGAGCCCAAGACTCCTGACAGCACTACCTCCTTTGGATTAGACACCTGCTGTCTGCCCGGCCGCGGTGTACATCCCTGATCACACCCATTACCGCCACAGCCCATTCCCACCACACCTCAATCAGAGGCATTCTTTTTACAGAAGAGATTAAGAATCTTCCCCAAGGGAAACAAGTGGGTGGAAGAGCTGGGATTTTAATCAAGTGTCCTCAGACTCCAATTAGCTATCAAATTTAAGTGCTTACTCCTAAGTGGGTTGCATGCATTAAGTCATTTAAATGTTATCTTAATTCAAATTAGGAGTAATTCTAGTCCTAGAAGGTTAGCATTATTATTACCCCCGCTTGATAAGTGAGTTAGCTGAAATATGGAGAGCTGAAGTAACTTGCCCAAGATCACCAGCTGGTGGGTGATGAAGCCAGGATCACAACCAGGCAGTCCAGGATCTGAGCATGTTCACTCCCTAAACTGTCTTTCAGCATTCCAAAGCCTGAGTGCCTTTTACTAATTATGTTGGTAGAAATCACCCAAGTGAGACATTTATGGATCCACTAGAAAGCTCTCCAAAGCCGTCTCTGGTCTCAGGGTCATAAGTGGATATCACGTGGCAGACTGAGCATTTGACATGAGTGTAGGAGCCCTGAGTGTCAGCTCAAGAGCTCCTGCCCACCTGGGCTCTGCTAGCCCTGGGTTGGGCCTCATGTGATTCCTCAATCCTGAGATGTTCTGAAGCTTCTAGGGTAGAGTCATGGCCATCTACCCCATCGGGAGAACAATGCTTCAGCTACAGGAGACTTCTACAACTTGCACCCACTGATTATCTGTGACCTCCTTCCTCCATGCCCTGTCCCAAAGTCCCAGGACCAAAACAGAAGAAAATAACTGCCCAGCCCTGTAGCAAGTCACTTCAGCTAAGCCTGGGACAACCAAGTGTCAGTTTTGCCTAAGGCTTGGGGAAAAGTGAGGCCTAGTCGCTGCCCTCGAATAGCCCCCAATCTAGTTAGAGAGAAGAATGTGTAAATCACAAGACACAGGAACCTGCCTCAAGTCCATTTTGGAAATTGAAAATGTAATAATAGCTCTAAAGCAAAATAGAACAGGATGTGTGCTGCCCAGAGAGCACAGTGGTGGAAAGAGGTCTTTTCACTGGAGACATCAAGGATGCACAATGTCACATCACACGCAGAGAGCCTGCAGGAGACTCCAGGTGCGTAAGGAAGGGGTGATGAGAGCTGACATTTTTCTGGACACTCACTTATGTGCACAGATTAACTGATTTAATCATCTCACAACCCCTGGAGGTAAGTGCTCTTGTTCTCAGAGGCAGAAGAGCCTGAGAATTTCTGTGTCTGAATCTCAGCTCTACACCTTATTGCTCTGGGACTTTGGAAAGATGACTTAATCATTCCGCTTTAATTATTTCATTTATAAAATCAGGGTAATAATGGTGCATATTCCACCAGTGGTGGTAAGCAGTAAGAATACCCAAAATAGCAGCATATGTAAATGATTTGGAACATGGCTGGCATGTTGTAGGTGTTTTGTAGGTGATAACTATTATTACTCCCATTTTACAAATGAGGAAAATGAGGCACAGAGAAATAAGGTCACATAATCCAGCAGTCCAGCTCTACAGACTATACTATGACCCTCTGTCTTTAGTGATAGATACACAGGCATAAAAGGCATAGGCTTATTGGTGGAGCCGTTCTCTCCTGAGGGAAGGCGTTCGTTCGGTTTTCTCCATGCACAGAAAGCTCCACTGCACACGCAACTACATCCACATGAACCTGTTTGCTTCTTTCATCCTGAGAACACTGGCTGTGCTGGTGAAGGACGTCGTCTTCTACAACTCTTACTCCAAGAGACCTGACAATGAGAATGGGTGGATGTCCTACCTGTCAGAGGTAAGCCCCATCCCCACTGTTTAAATTGAACTCTCCACCTGATGGGTCAGTACTGGGACTCAGAAGGCAGGCAGGTGGGACTGGAGAGGGGTAGGGGGAGATAAAAGGGTTTCCAAGACTTTTTGGCTAGTACGTGACTTAACAAAACCACCACCTGCCGAGAGCAGGGCCAGGTGAAGGAGACCAAAAGCAGAAGGGTTCACCGTGGCTGCTGTATGTCCTTGGGCGAGAATTTCTTCATGTACAAACAAAGAAACTGGACCAGATCAACCTTTTTTTTTTTTTTTTTTTTTACAATTATAGCTGGCCCTCCGTATCCGTGAGTTCTGCATTCATGAATTCAACCAACTGAGGATAGAAGATATTTGAGAATAAAAAGGATGATTGTGTCTGAACTGAACATACGCAGACTCTTTCCTTGTCATTATTCTCTAAACAATACAGTATTACAGCTATTCTCCTAGCATTTATAAGGTTTTAAGTATTATAAGCAACCTAGTGATGCTTTAAAGTATGTGAAAGCATGTGCATAGGTTATAGGCAAACGCTACGCCATTTTATATAAGGACTTTGGTATCCATAGAGGGTCCTAGAAACAATCTCCCGAGGATACTGAGGGACAGTTGTACTATTTCCTTAAAGCAGCAAAGTTTTTCCACATTGAAATCTGCATCTATTCAGATGATTTTTCTTTTACCCTGCTAAATGATGCAGTAACCTATTAAACTAGCCTTGCGTTCCTGGAATAAATCCAACTAGGTTTTGATATATTATTTTCTTTCTCCTAAGTTGCTGTCCTTAGGTTGCTAATACTGTGTTTTGTTTAGTATTTCCTTGTTGACATTCATGAGGTATCTGTAATGCCTTTGTCAGTTTGGGGATCAAGTTAGTGCTAACCTCTTAAAACAAATTAGAACTTGTTTCCTCTTTCACTATTCTCTGGAAGAATTTATTAAAGATGACTATTATTTCTTCCTTAAATATTTGATAGATTGTGCTAATGAAGCATTTTGGACCCAGAATTACTTTATTGGAAAGTTTTAAACTATGGATTAGTTATGAATCTTATATCCAGGTTCTATTTCTTCTGTCAGCTGTAGTAAATGAGTTTTTCTAGGAATTTGTCTATTTCATCTAACTTCAAATTTATTGGCCTAATGTTCATGATATTCTCTTCAGACCTTTTTCAAGTCCATTGGATCTGTAAGAGTGTTCTCATTTTCATTCCTGATATTGATTATTTGTATCTTTGCTCTTTTTTTAACCCTTTGATCATCTTGGCATCAACTTTCTCAACTATATTTGACTTTTCAAAGAATAAACTTTTGGCATTGTTGAACTCTCTTTGTTGCATGTTCTCTATTTCATTAACTTCTGCCTTTATTATTTCCTCCCATGTACTTTCTTTGGGCTTAGTTAGCTATTCTTTTTCTAACTTTTTTTTTTTACATGATCCTTAAAATAATTGATATTCAGCCTTTTACTCTTTAAAAAATGCACTTAAGGCTATAAGTTTTATTCTAGGTTTGGTATTAGCCTTATACTGTAAGTTCATGCAGTATTTCCCTTGCATTCAGTTAAGAAATACTTTCTAATTTCTGGGGTTTTTTTCTTTGTTCAATGGATTGCTTAGAAGTCTATTTTTAAATTTCCAATTATATGAACGTTTTAAAATTATTGATTTTAGCTTAATGGAACTGAGGTTAGAGAACATACTCTTCAGTGTTTCCATTAGGGCAGTTACTGATGGTGAATTTTCTACATTTTTGTTTATCTAAAAATATCTACAATGTAGGGAAGAAGCTGGCTTTGAAAACATACATGAAGTTCTCCTTCTTTTGCATTCTGGTATTATTGCCAACCTCCCTGAGATGGTCAGAAGGGTCTGGGAGAGACGAGAGTAAAGAGGGAGGGGTTGTCCCTGGGAGGCCTTCTACTCCAGACTCAACGTCAGTTGCAGGGGAGCCTGGACTCACCTTCAGGTGTTTTGTCTTCTGCAGATGTCTACCTCCTGCCGCTTAGTCCAGGTTCTCTTGCACTACTTTGTGGGTGCCAATTACTTATGGCTGCTGGTCGAAGGCCTCTACCTCCATGCGTTGCTGGAGCCCACAGTGCTTCCTGAAAGACGGCTGTGGCCCAGATACCTGCTGTTGGGTTGGGGTGAGTGACCTGACCTCTGGTCTCCTCTTCTGGGGATCCATCAAAATATGGGAGCCTGATAGAGACTTTAGTTGGACTTAGAAAGCTAACTGGAGGTTGCTTCTGGGACATATCAGTCCCCAAGGACAGGAAGCTTTGAAGAGGGGTGTGTATGTATGTGTGTGTATGTGCACACGTGCACAAATGTGCATATATGCACAGGTGCTATAGGCCCAATGGACACATTTGAAAACTGAGAAATCTAGTGGAACTTGATGCTATTCCTCCTACCCTGTCTCCAACTGTATTAGTCTGCTTGGAATGTGAAAACAAAATACTCATGTAATTTAAACAACAGACATTGATTTCTTATGGTTCTGGAGGCTGGGAAGTTCAGCATGGTTGGGTTCTGGTGAGGGTTCTCTTCCTGGTTTGCGGTCAGTTGCCTTCTTCCTGTATTCTCACATGGTGAGGAGAGAGAAATCAAACTATCTGGTCTCTTTTTATAAGGGCACTAACCCTGTCCCTATATGGGACCCCACCCTCAAGACCTCAGCTAAACCTGAGTAATTACCACCAAATACCCTGTCTCCAAATGCCATCACATTAGGGGTAGGGCTTCAACATATAACTTTTGGGAGGATACCTATATTTAGTCCATAATATCAGGTCTTCAAGAAGAGGTTTTCTGATTAAAAAAATATGACCAAGAGTATCTAGATTTGGACCCCCTACCTCCACAAACCCTTTCAAGAATTTGGTGCTGCGGGATTCAGAGGAAATAACCTGGGGCCGGTAATTCAGGAGATTTGGGTTAATATCCTTGGATTTATTCTCAGCTGCTTTGTGACAAGTATCGAGCTGCTTTCCCTCTCTGGGTCCTGGTTTCCTGGATGGTAAAACAATTGATGGGCCCTGTGCCACCCTCGGTCTCTCCAGCTCTCACAGTCTACAACTCCGTGATGTTTCGGTTTTTATGTTTTAACCACCTGTGGTTAGCCCCATCAGCTGTGGTGGGAGACAAGCAAGTTTGGCCAACCAACTCCTAACTACATTTCCCTGTGTTTTCTCCCTAGCCTTCCCTGTGCTGTTTGTTGTACCCTGGGGTTTCGCCCGTGCACACCTGGAGAACACAGGGTAGGTAATTCATTGGGTTTTACTCTTTCACGAGCCAGTAATTCCCAGGCATGCTTAAATATAAATAATCACATCATTTTACCAACAAAAATATCCATCCCTTCTCATTTTGGCCATCTAGAATATACTTAGGAATGGGAGATAAAATAATCAAAGATCTCATAGCAATTAGTTTATTAATTTAGTTGCACATGCGAGTTAGTTCAAAGATGCTGTATAGTTAGCTGCAGCCCTGGGTATGTAAGCACAAAAATACAGGAATGGTTATTGCAGCATTGTTCATAGTGAGAAAAAAATTAGCAAAACCAAATGAACAAAAAAAACCCTGAATGCTCATCGATATGGGAATTATTGAAAAAATTATGACATACCTATATTGCAGAATATTATGAGACTACTTCAAGAAAAACAGGTTAGTTATTATGGGAAATTTTAGGCATTGATTCTCAAAGGCATATTTTAAGCCTATGCCCAAATGTATATTGTGCGATCTCATTTTCCTCCAAACAGCACAAAAAACTATGTAATTAGGAATTTGTACTTGTATGAACATGGAGGAAAATTTTGGAATGATATACACACTAGGCTCTTAACACTGAGGAGCAATTTCGTGGTAGGGCAAGTAAACAGTACCAGTGCTAACAGGAAGGGATTTTTGTTCTCTCCTCTGCCTCTCCCACCCTTCAGGGGAATGATTGGTGGAAATTAAGGCTTGAGGGCAAGCTTCCTTCTTCCAGAGGGCATGGGACTTCGACTTTCAATCTTCTCTTGTTTTTAAGTCTTCTACTGTCTTCTCTGACCTTAGGTGCTGGACAACAAATGGGAATAAGAAAATCTGGTGGATCATCCGAGGACCCATTTTACTCTGTGTAACAGTAAGGACCATCCCACTTACCCTTTTTGTCTCTGAGTCCAGAAGCTGTGAGGAACATGCACCCCCACACCCCACCCCTCTCGCCCAGGTTCTCTGATGCCTTGAGAGAGAGAAGCGGAACTGTGAGCATTTTCTGCTGAATAAGAAGTTAAAAGTGTCTTGCTCTGTTTCAGGACCTCAATTTTGGAGTTACATTGTAAGCCTCCTTCAATCTGGGTCTTCAAACTATGTAAAGAGACCTGCAGTCAGCTCTGCAGTCCTGTATTGAAGGGCTGAGAAGTGTACCAGGCACTGAGGATACCGATGCCTTTAGCCATGGAGGAGCCCAGGATAGCAGGGCTATTGGCTTATATCCTAACGCCATCTGCAGGAGGGAGGAAGAGACCCAGGCAACCTCTTTTAGAGGAGGAAAACACACAATCAATATTAACCCCAAGTTGTGATGCAGGTTAGGATCAAGACATAGATGCCACTCTGAGACCTTAGGGAGGAAGGGCCTTTAATCATTGTGGCCCATAATATTTGGTATGGAAAGGGACGGCCGACCCAGAGTCAAAAATTCCTTTAGATAATAGAATATGAGAATGGGATCTGTCAAAGAAGCTAGAAGGAAGGGGCAGGAAATTAGCAAACACTGGATTGGCAAGATCCCAGAGGGAGGCAGAAAGTCTTCCTGCCTAGACACAGCACCATCATCTCCGCGTGCCCACCAGGTGCCAACCACTGTGTGTTGTTCTCTGCCCACCCTGATCAGCTTCTCTTAGTGAGCTCCTTGCTGCGAAATGCAGTCTTATTTTGCTTAAGTTCTTAAAATTCATCCTTTCGGGGGCTTCCGGGATGCCCCTTCTGTGTGGTTTATTCTCACCTCCCTAGCTACTCTTTCTTCATCACCTTTGCTGTCTCCCCTACTCCATCTTTCCCTTCCCTACAAAACGATTACCTTACCCTCTTTCTCTCCCAGCTACGCAGTCTCCCTGGACAATCTGGCTTACTCCAGTGTCTTCATGCTCTGGCTGGGACCTCTCTGCTGAGGTTCAGACATAAATATCTAACTGCCTTGGAACATCTTTTGTGTTCAGAACTACTGGAGTCCTCATCCACCCTCTACCTCCCACCCAGTGTTCTTCCTTCCCCACATGATCCCTTTATTGGTGAATGGCAGTACCACACATTTGAGATCTACCACAAAATGTCAGTCATGCCCTCACATCCAATCAATAACAAAGATCATTTGACTCATATTTCTTAATCATTTCAAATTGGTCCCTTCTTCTCCATCACTGAAGCACCAGGGCTGTTGCTGAGTTTGCCTCTCCATCCAATGAAAGAGAGAGAGAGAGAGAGAGAGAGAGAGAGAGAGAGAGAGAGCGCTGGATGAAAATCAGCCATCATTTTCAGGACTTTTTTTTTTTTTTTGCCTCTCCCCCAGAAACTCTGAAACTACTTCCCAACTGGTGTCTCCTCCTCCAGCCTTACTCTCATCCAATCCATTCTCCACAGTGCCACTGAAATTATCTTCCTGAAATGCAGAAGTACAAATCTGATCAGGTCACTTGACTGCTTAAAATTTATCACCAGCTCTTCACTGCTTTCAAAAGAAAACCCAAACTCCTTGCTTAGCACAGCTGTAAAAGACCCTGCAGAAACTGATGCTCCCTCCCTTTACAGTCTCACTTCTCACAAACCCTGTTCTCATTCTCCAAGCTCTACCCACACCCAGCAACTTGCTTTTCACCACTTTCAGGAAGCTCGTGATCTCTCCTGAGGTTGCAGCCAAGACCTCAGCCAGGGCTGTAGCCATCTGAAGGCTTGGCTGGGGCTGGAGGATCAGCTCCCAAGGTGGAGCACACACGTAGCTGGTGGGTGGTGCTGGTGTTTGGCCTGAGAACTCAGTTACCCTGTGTGGATCTCCCCATATGCTGCTTGAGTATCCTGACAAAATGCTGGCTGGCCTCCTCTGGAGGGAGAAACCTGAGAGAGAGAGAGTGCACTGGGTGGACGCCAGCCATCCTTTTGAGGACCTAGCTCAGAAGTCACATAGCACCTCTTCTATTACACCATATTCTTTTCATGAAGTGCAAGTGACTAAATCTAGCTCACCTCAAGAGGGGAATAGGAGGATTAGGCTCTGCCTTTTGAAGGGAGAAGTGCCAAGGAATTTGTGGGCATATTTTTAAATTTTGTTAAAGGCTAACCATGAAGGGCTGGATTTTCCCAGTCCATGACAGTCATGGAATGTGTTCTAGGGAGTAGAGAACATATGCTGTCCACGAATTTCACAGCAGCAGTAGGATCTCAAGTTAGACACCAATAGAGATGAAGTTCTATCTCTGTTGAAGAAGAGAGGTAGAGTAGCAGTCTGTTTAAGGGAATGGAGGGTTATGATCTGATAAATCTGGGCTTAATTACAGGCTCAATCACTGATTCAATCCCAGCTGTGCAACCTGGGAATTACACTTACTTTTCTGTGCCTGTTTTCTCATTGTATTATGAGGGTAAAAAGACTTGTGGCTACCTCAGTGGGGTGTTGTAAAAATTAGATAAAATAATGCCTGACTGTTCTTAGGCCAAAGTCTGGCATGCCAGGTATTCAATAAGTGCTAATTAATAATAGTAACAGTACTAGTAATAATAATAAAGTGAATGCCCACCTGTCTTTCTCAGATGGCTTTAATGATGGGGCTCCCTAAGGCAGAATAATAAACTAACTCACTTTCTAAAACTCTTTCCAAACTTTCAGTTCAGATGACCTTTGGGACTTTGGAGATTCAGATGGCCTTTGGGACAGTGGAGGTCACAGCTAAGCATTTACTACCTGACCAGCTAACTGCTAAATTGCCCCTGGTTTACATGGAACTGATGGCTGAGCCCAGCCTGACCTTGAAATTGACAGCTGTGTGAAGTTCATCACTTACTTACCCAAGTCTGCTTATTTTTCAAGGTCAATTTCTTCATCTTCCTGAAAATTCTCAAGCTTCTCATTTCTAAGCTCAAAGCTCATCAAATGTGCTTCAGAGATTATAAATACAGGTGAGTGGCTTGAGGTTGGCCCCCAGTGGTCCAAGGTTATTGTAAGTCCTCTGGCTGTTCTGCATAATGCCTTGAGAAGGACATTTATCTCCCAAGGCTGGGGTATCAGAAAGAGCACTTCTGGAAAGGTGTTATGGGATCATGTGAGGCTTTTGTCAGTGAAGAGGACCTTCTAACTCTATGACGATGAAGAAAATGGTGAGTGGTCAATGGCACTCACATTCCCCAGCAGAAAACCATTAAAATGTCCCTAAGAGGCCAGGAGCGATGTCTTAGACCTGTAATCCCAGGACTTTGGGAGGCTGGGGCAGTAGGATCGCTTGAGGCCATGAGTTCAAGAACAGGCTAGTCAACATGGTGAAACCCGTCTCTACCAAAAGTTTAAAAATTAGCTGGGCATGCTTCATGCCTGTAGTCCCAGGCCAAAATGAGAGGACTGCTTGAGCCCAGGAAGTTGAGGCTGCAGTTAGCCACGATCATGCCACTGAACTCCAGCCTGGGTGACAGAGTGAGACCCTGTCTCAAAAAAAAAAAAAAAAAAAATCCCAAGAATGGATGGTTGTGGGAAAAGGACAGTATTGTATGAAGAGAAGTTTGGCAATTGCCTTCCTTGGGAAAGGATTTAAAGAGAAGAGAAGAGATTATTTGAGTGTTTTGGAGACCTTGAGAAATGAGACCACAGACTTTTAGGGTCTAAGGAAAGACATCCTTCCACAGGCATCCTTTATTTGTGACTTGTCTTTGCTGCATCTCACCTTCCTCTTTCTGTGATGACAGCAGTCCTCATTCAAGTAAGTCAGATCATAGGTATTTATTAGATCAGCATTGCTGTAAGAACAAATGAATGAATGAATGAGAGATAAAGGGTTTCCTCCCTCTTTTCCTAATTATTCTTTCTTTTCTTTTTTCTTTTTCTTTTTTTTTATTTTTTATTTATTTTTTTTTTTTTTTGAGATGGGGTCTGCACTTGTTGCCCAGGCTGGAGTGCAATGGCACAATCTCGGCTTGCCACAACCTCCACCTCCTGAGTTCAATTGATTCTCCTGCCTCAGCCTTCTGAGTAGCTGGGGTTATGTGTGCCTGCCACCATGCCCGGCTAATTTTTGTATTTTTAGTAGAGGTGGAGTTTCACTATGTTGGCCAGGCTGGTCTCAAACTTCTGAACTCATGATCTGCCTGCCTCAGCCTCCCAAAGTGCTGGGATTACAGGCTTAAGCCACTGCACCCAGCCTATTCTTTACTTTCTATGTGGCATGTGCATTCAGCAGGGCTCTGGGACGGGAGTGTTTTAACCTACAAAGTAGCTCTAAGAGTGGAAATTCTAGTCCACACGGGAGGCCAGAGAAGGTGAGCATGAGTGATGGCCCTACCCCTGTTTCTCATCCCTTTATAAGGCCTGACCCAGGTGCTGGGAAGGGAGTTTTTCCTTTTATCTGACAAATATTTAATAGATGCCTACAATTTGTCTGGTACTGTGCTTGGAATAAAAGGTGGACATGGGGCCAGGTGCAGTGCGTCACGCCTATAATCCCAGCACTTTGGGAGGTCGAGGTGGGCAGATCACCCAAGGTCAGGAGTTCAAGACCAGCTTGGCCAACATAGTGAAATCCTGTTTCTACTAACAATACAAAAATTAGCCGGGTGTGATGGCGTGCACCTGTAATTCCAGCTACTTGGGAGGCTGAGGCAGGTGAATTGCTTGAATCTGGGAAGCAGAGGTTGCAGTGAGCCGAGATCGTGCTGTTGCACTATAGCCTGGACAACAAGAGCAAAACTGTCTTAACACAAACAAACATGGTGGACATGATGTGGACCCTGCGTTCCAGGAGCATGCGTTCTACTTCACTAAGGACTGGAATGTTGGCATGGAGCAGGAGGTGGAAAGGAAGGAGCTGGCCACGACCCTAGACTTGCCTACTGGCCTTAGGCACGTGCCTAGCCCCTTTGGCCTGCTTTCTGGTGTGTAAAATGGGAGTGTCACGGCAGACTCTTGTCCTGCTTGTGAGAAGGATTCAAGGAGGCTAAGATGTGCTTATGAACATGGGTGGCCCGCTCTACCCTCCTTCCAGGAGGTCTAGAAGGGTAAACATACCCGGTTCAATAATGGGCAGACATATACGATAGTTGCTAGTTGAAGTGTTGGTCCAAGCATGTTGCAAGAAACCCATACCCCTGGGGAGCTGGCCTGGCCTGGGCCCCAGGGAGCCACGCTGTCTCACTTGGCGCCTCCAGTCGAGGCTCCAAGTGGCCGAGCCGTCTCTTTGGCCTTCTTCCCAAGGCCTGGCCTCTCTCACTACTCTTTGAGGGTGGAGCTTCAAGGCCTGCTCTAGTCCACCCTGCTGGGTGCACTCAGGGAGGAGAGTCCTCTCCATAAACAGGTGCCAGGAAAACCAGGGTGCCCCAGAAACTGGCCAGAAGCTAGTGTTTCCAGGAGACAGAAATGGTGAGTTGGCTCCCAAGGGACTCAGAGCTGATACCCTGTCTGCTTTGTGCCCCTAAAGCCCACCCTGGGCCACTGGCACCTTCCCGGTGCCCCAGACCCACAGCAACCCCTAAATAGCTTTCGGTCGTAGCTGCTCATCAGCATCCTCTGAGAGCTGGTCAAAAGTGCAGCTTTGCAAGCCCACCACTGGGTGTTCTGGCTCAGTAAGTGTCAAATAGAACCCCACAGAGCAACAGTGCCCAATCCTTTGAATGCAGGGACTTTTTGCTTATCTGTGGTGGTGGATATCACAAAAGTTATGCATGGACCTTTTTAGCTCATCAGCTATTGTTAGTGTTAGTTTATTTTATGTGGGGCCCCAGGGCAACTCTTCTTCTTCCAACATGGCCCAGGGAGGCCAAAAGTTTGGACACCCCTGCTACAGACTCTCCCAGGAGATTCTGATACCCAGCCCACGTGGAGGACCTCTGGGTCAGATGTTCTAGTGAAAGAACACTTGAAATATTCTGGTAGGGCCATGACAAAATGTCATGCAGCCTCAATATTCTCTTTTCCAGAGTCCCCTCTAGGGTTATCCAACACAGTGGTTTCCAGACTTTTTTGATCATGCATCTCTATCAGTAAAGAAATTCTGATCATGTCCCTCCCCATGTGTATGCATGGTCTCGTGAGCTAATATATGTATTATAAGATATACCAACAAATAGAAAATTTAAGAGGATAGAAAAAAATTAATACATATACAACTCCTATTATCCTCTATTATAGTATTTTCTTCCAATATCAAATAGATTGCCTGGCATAGCCTTGCAGTGTGCACACCCACCGAGAGTCATTGGTCTGGGAAAGGGTAAATCAAGATACTGGGGAGACCCTCATGGCTGAGCGATGGTCCATGGTGACTGCTTTGTGGCTAGAAAGAGTAACCCTGACTGACATATGCAGTCTGTCTGGAAATTCATTTTTTTCTCTCCCCTGCTGTTCAGAGGAAAAGCTAAAGAACTTGGGACTGGGTGCAGTGGCTCATGCCTATAATCCCAGCACTTTGGGAGCCTAATGGGAAGGGATCACATGAGGCCAGGAGTTCTAGACCAGCTTCAGCCACAGAGTGAGACCCTTTTCCTTTTTAATAGTAATAACAGGCCAGGCACGGTGGCTCACGCCTGTAATCCCAGCACTTTGGGAGGCCAAGGTGGGCAGATCGCCTGAGGTCAGCAGTTCGAGACCAGCCTGGCCAACGTGGTGAAACCCTGTCTCCACTAGAAAAAAAAAAGAAAAATACAAAATTAGCTGGGCATGGTGGCACATGACTGTAATCTCAGCTACTCGGGAGGCTGAGGTAGGAGAATTGCTTGAACCTGGGAGGCCGAGAGTGCAGTGAGCCAAGATCAGGCCATTGCTCTTCAGCCTGGGTGACAGAGTGAGACTCCGTCTCCATAACTAAATAAATAAATAAAAGAGGTACCTGGGTGTATGTCTACCCAAAGGCCTCCCAGGATAAAATGCCTTGCCACCACCTGGTGTGGTACAGGGAATCCATCTATATTCCTAAGTGGCTGAGACTTTGGAAGGCTGACCCCAGCTGAGTTCACAATGTATACAAACTAGAACACTGTTCATTTTAAATGTCTGTGCAAGTTGGGAGTGGAGGTAGAGCATTCCTTTCTAGTGCCCACGCACCTCCCCAAATTTCCTAATTGCAACACCAGAAGATCCGGGAATCCAGAGTCACCAGAATGTTGCTGGTGATCGCATCATCAAAGCAGAGTCTTGTTGAAGGATCCTGAGGGTGGCCTGGAAAATCACCACCTGCCCACAGCACCACCTACCTGTTGGGAAAGAGGCTCGTTCCCCGGATCTGATGTGCCCTCCTCAGGCTAGGGTGGGATAGTTATTGCAAACGTCATCCCTCTGTGCTTTCCCTGCCATTTTGGTTGGCCGATTTTCTGTTACTTACTTGCTCTTCGTGTAGAGTGCAATACAGTTGATTAGCTAATGCTTATTCATTCACAAAAGGCAAGGACCTATTTTTCAGGACACAACTAAGCCACCTTATTTTGCTCCCTGGGCTGGCGAATGCTGCAGCATCTATGAACTCATTTGCCCATTGTGCTCTCAGAAAGCAGTGCTAATTCTCTCATTTCCAAATTCTGAGAGAGGGCTCTTTACTATAAGCCCAGTGGGGCATTGGCACCCCTCAGCTTCTGAGCTCACACCACCCTCTTCCATGTTGGAAAGCTGTTCCTCTTCCTCGTTCCCTTCCATGTTTGTTTTCCCTTAAAGATCTCTGATGGGATAAGTAGGAGGTGGTGATTGGGCCCAGCACATTTCATCCAAACTCTTATAGGTACAGGCTGCCTCCAACTCTTGAAGATTTTTGAGAACTTTTAGAATGTAACCCTGATCTGGCCTCCCTCCAGGATTATATTTTAGGAAAGTTTAAATTAAATACATTTAGGCCCTCCCAAAGAGGCAAGTTGCTAGGAGCCAGAGAACCTTCTGTAGTCTTAGCCCTTGTCCCTGGGCTTCCACCATCAAGCAAAAGAAGTAAAAAACGGTCCATCTGTCTGGCGTGGAGAGAGAGAACTGAGCCAAATGTGAAGGAGGAACTTTCGGGCTGTAAACTGGGTAAGCAATGCCCTAGGAATGGGCACAGAGTTCAGCAGACCCTCAGCTCAGCTGGAGTTCTCTGTTCTTTGTGGTTCCCAACTCAGAGGTAACTCTCTTCCCTTAGGGATAATTGGCCTTAACTCTCCATGGGATGCACCTGGGAAGAGCTCTTGATTCATTTATAAAGGAGAAGCATTTCTTAAGATGCTAAACCCCAGTTCTTTCTGAAAGGACTTTCTGATAGGCAATGTAGGAAACAAAAGCTTTTCCTCAACCCTCTTGGGGTCCCTGGCTGGGTCTGAAAATTAGACAAAGACAGATTAACAGGATAAAAAGCATGCAAGTTTATTTCATAAGTTTTATGTGACGCAGGAGACTTCATAAAGAAAGGAAGACCCAAAGAAATAGTCAAACTTGTGTATTTTTATGCTAAGTTTGATGCAAAGTGGACAAGCATGGGGGAAGTATGACTGAACAAAGGGGATCTAATGGTATTAAACTGGGGGAAAGTTAGCAAGACCTGTTTGTATAGATTCTTGCGTCACTGTGTTTTCAGAAATAAGGACATTTCTTTCCTCCACCTCTTGTATGAGGGTCTTGTGATCCGCTTCAGGAGAAGGTCAGAAAATCCTTCCTAGGTTTTATGACCTGTTTCAGGGGAGAAGGGCGGGAAGTCAGAGAGATCTTCCTGCTTCTGCAGTTTCCTCAAATTCCATCATCTTAAAATACTTGATATATCAAAGTGCCGTATTTTAGAGTATGTTCTAAACCCCATCAGCAACCAAAAACTAAAAATGTTACATATTCAAGTAAAATTGATTTTTAAAAAGTGAAGTTATAAGCCACTGAAGGACAGGGGCTTCTTTAAAAATAGTAATAACTAACATGTATTGATCATTTATCATATGTCAGATACCATTTATTCTGAGGGTTTACACCATGTTATTTGTCTAATCCTTATGACAGCCCTGTCAGGTAGATGCTATTACTCTTATGATCCTCTTTTTACAGATGAGGAAACTGACAGAGAGGTTAAATAATTTGCCCACAGTCATAGTGCTAGTAATTGACAACACCAGGATTTGAACCGAGGCCCAGCCAGCTATTCCTCCTGTGCCCTACTGTCTTTGACTACAACTCCTTCTTTCCCACTGCATTCACTCATGTGCCATAAACAGATGCTCAATAAATATTTGTTGGATAGTTAAATGATTGCAATAAATGGAACCATTTAAATAAACAAATGGTTATAGATGAAAATGAGCATAAACATAGTCTGTAAGAGTAAACTGCTATTGCTATTTATGGATTTTGATCTGAACAGGAACACAAATAGTACTTTGTCTAAGGAGAAGTTAGAATAAGGTGAAGGGTAGAGAATCCCTTCATGTGTCCATCCAGAAGGGTAAGTGGCCTAAAACTATTAAAAAATTGTTATTCTTTACAGATCATTCTGTACTAAACAAGATGTGGGATCAGGGAGCAGGGAAAGGACATTAGTGGGATATCCACATAAATTCTAAACTTTAGTTACTGGTAATATACCGTGTTGGTTTCTTAGTTTTGACAAATGTGCATGGTTATGTAATATGTTAACATTGGGGGAAACTGAGTGAAGATACATGGGAACTCCCTGTACTGCCTTCACTACTTTTGGGTAAATCTAAAGTTACTCCAAAATTAAAAGTTTATTTTAAAAAACCTAACACCATAACATGGCATCGGAATAAGCTGATGACAAGACAAGGTCTGCTTGTAGGCATAAAAGTCTGGGTCATGAAAACTCAGACGACCCTGAGTAAGGGTCACCAATTCAGACTCTTGCAAGGGTCAAGCAAGTAACACAGTTGAGTAGTACAAGCCGGGAGAGGGCTGGAGGTCACAGGTTTCCTCTAAAGGGACAGCCATTGCCCGGCTGTAGCTAACGATTGCCAAGCAAGAATTTGAGCCCAGCGTTGCCAGATTGCCTCATCAAAAGAAGCCAGAAACCTGAACACTTTGACTGGAAATACTATTTTTTAAAGATGACTCCAATAACAAAAATTGCTCCGTTTGCTTATGACCTGTTTCAGGGGAGAAGGGCGGGAAGTCAGAGAGATCATCCTGCTTCTGCAGATTCCTCAAATTCCTTCAGCTTAAAATACTTGGTATATCAAGGTGCCATATTTTGGAGTATGTTCTGAACCCCATCAGCAACCAAAAACTAAAAATGTTACAAATTCAGTAGCACAAGCTGGGTGGGGGCTCCTGCCCTTCTCCCCTGAAAAAGGCCTAAGCAAAAGCTGCCTGCAGGTCAGTTACCATCCATGCTCACCACTTTGTAACCTCTGGGCCAGAGGGCTTTAAAAACACTCCTGGGAATACAAAACCCTGGAAATGTTCTCTCGTGGGGAGCATATTAATGTTGCCTAGCGAAGTGACTTCTGTAGGGGTAGATGTTGAGGTGGGAGTCGATCTGAGCTCAGCTTAAGGGAACCACATAGCGAAGGCCCATGATTCCATCTCTCTGCTCATCAGCCTCGCCTGACAGCCAAGGCTATGGTCCACCCACCCACCCACATGGCCAGGTGGAGCCCCTCCATCCTGGTGGCTCCTGCACCCCTCTTCCTGGCTTTAGATCCTTTGGGGGCCCAAAGGTGAGCTTGTTTGTTTCATTGATAACATTGCATTTGAATGGCCCTTGCAGACACAGGACTCACAGTAAGCTCTTGCTCTTGGACAGAGTTAAACCTTCTTTAAGAGACTCCCCCATGAACTGCTAAAGCCATCCTGTTTTTCTATACCTTTAATTCCATGGGGTGTGAGGGGAGGTTCCTCCTAGTCTGGCCCCTTTATAAGAAGTGACTTGAGCTAAGAAAAATCGTTACAATTATGCTCCACTTTCCCAATGTGGATAAGACAGTAGCTTTGTTTGTACCCCGAATATGAGTCATCTCTGCTAATATAGTCAGTTTTAAATCAAGAAGTAGCTCAACAGTAAAGAGCAGTTATTTCCAAACCTGTCTACTTCTCAGGATCCATGGGGAGTTCCTTTAAAAGTCCACATCCGGCCAGGTGCAGTGGCTTGCACCAGTAATCCCAACACTTTGGGAGACCGAGGCAAGAGTATCACTTGAGGTTAGGAGTTTGAAACCAGCCTGGGGAAAAACATAAGACCTCATCTCTACAAAAAGGATAAAATAAAATAATTAGTCAGGCACAGTGGTGCACACCTGTAGTCCTAGCTACTCTGGAGTCCGAAGCAGGAGGATTGCTTGAGCCTAGGAGTTCAAGGCTGCAGTGAGCTAGAACCATGCCACTGTACACCAGCATGGGTGACAGAGGGAGACTCTGTCTCTTAAAATAAAGTTGACTTCCTAGGACCCAACCTCCAGAGGTATGGATTCAGGGAGTTGACACACGGGGCCCACGAAACTGTATGCATGTATTTTAAGAGCTCTGTAAGGAATTGTAATAGTCTGCCATGTTTGGGAACCACCAGTATGGAGCATTTGGGCCCCAGCTGTGCACTTTACACGTGGGTGGCACAAGGAATGTTTGTCTTTTTCGTGTAGACTATATACAACAGAGAACTTCCACTCAGCGCTTTTTATGAGAATCAGCTTTTCATTTCCTGCAGGCCTCACTGTCACCAGGGTTAAGGGGCAACATGAGGGCTGATGGCACAGTCCAGAAAGGAGTCTGAAGGTCAGAACTGCAGGTCAGATACCCCACTTCCAGCCTGGGACTTGCCACTTAGTGCCTGTCTTAGTATCCTGGGCAACTCATTTTCTCTTCCTTCTCATGGTAACACTGGAAATACTAATGTTGAAAGTCCTGAGGAGAGAAAGAGATAGAGGAAACTGCTAGTCAAGTGATAGGAAACTTAACAAACCTGGTGGGGGTGGAGTATCCCAGGGTGGCAGTCACTTGCATGGAAATCTATCCATCAGGCAAAACATTAAGATCGGCAGACGTGATAATCTATATGGAGAAATTCATGAACTCATTCATTCAGTTCATGATTTCTGAGCATCTGCTATGCATCAAATGTAGGAACCCAACAGTAAACAAGATCACAATGGCCCTGAAGCATTAAATGTTGCAGTGAAGGAGACCAACTGGGAAAAAACTATCAATACAGTAAGAGCTACAACAAAGTCACCATGGGAGAGCAGGAAATGTTGCCTGTTCGTTCCCCATGTGGCCCTCATGACTGTTATTTGGTTGTCATTTACAGATTGGCGAAATCAACACTGGTCCTCATTCCTTTATTGGGTGTTCATGAGATCCTCTTCTCTTTCATTACTGATGATCAAGTTGAAGGATTTGCGAAACTTGTACGACTTTTCATTCAGTTGACACTGAGCTCCTTTCATGTGAGTAGGAATCTGAACCATGAGGCCTTGACTTTGGGGAAAACAAAATGCATGTGGCCCAAACAGGCTCAGAACTGAGGAGGCTGTGGATGAAAATAGAATTCTAGCAACAGCAGCCTTTATCAGTAAGGGCTCTTGGCATTGGAAGGGCGTGCAGATGGGGAAGTATTGCGTTGATCCTGCCAGCATGAGTCACTGACTAAGAAGGGGAAAGTGGTTTCTTTCCTGGGTGGTAATAGTTGGTGTGACTCATGATCATATTAACTATGAGTGTCAGTGTGAAGCCTTTTATTAAGTGCCTATTTTTGCTGGGTTCTCTGCAGAGCATTGCGCAAAGTGAACATTGTCTGTGCTTCAGGTGACATGTACGCAGAATGCAACACAAATTCGGTAGGGACTAATGAGTTTGGACCAGGAGGCTATTGAACCTTGGCAGATGTGTGGGAGCTGAAACTAAGAACAAGAAGTCAGCTGTGGTTGTGACCTGGAAATATTCTGGTCATCTATTGCCTGAATTATTATCTATTTCTTAGTGTCTTAAGTTGGCAATCATATTTTAAATTATTTTTCATGATTCCAGGAGTTAGGAATATAGGTAGGACCTAATAGGGATGGCTACCCTCCGCTTCTGTGACACCTGCTGGGACTGGAGCTTCCAAGATGTCTTCTTCACTCACATGACTGGTGCCTAAGTTGGATAGCTGCAATAGTGGGGCTAGTTTTATTTGGGTCAAATTTCCGAGGCCTCATTTCTTAGTGTCCATGACATTCCTTAGATGTTCCATGTGTTTTCTCCTTGTGGTCTCTCCCTAGGGTAGGGCAGTTCAG
The DNA here is from genome assembly GCF_001604975.1 of Cebus imitator. Lineage (NCBI taxonomy): Eukaryota > Metazoa > Chordata > Mammalia > Primates > Cebidae > Cebus > Cebus imitator. The sequence continues at coordinate 4,407,313 of NW_016107387.1, read as the reverse complement.
GGCTCCCAAGAATATAAAAGCAGGAGCTGCCAGGCCTTTTAAGTGCCTATGCCTGGGACTGGCACAGCGATGTTTCTGCTGCATTCTGTTGTTTAAAGCAAGTCACAGACCCAGCCTAGATTGAAGGGGTGTGGGAGTGCTGCACAAAGGCATGAATGGTGGGAGGTGTGGCTCATTAGTGAAGGCCACTAATGCAACAGATGACCACCAACACCACAGACACAGCCAAGGTCTTCATTGAGTAGTTATCTTAAAATGAATCATCTTTCAATGTTGATGTGGGGACAGGACTTCTGGGATGAAGAAGAGAGGATCTGACAAATCTCCCCAAAAAGCAATGATAAAATTGGACAATTATCAATAACAACCATTTTGGGACTCTAGAAGTTAACTTAAAAAAAAAAAAGAAAAAAATGAGAAGGATTCATTCAAGACAAATTACTGAAACTCAGTAATAACAGTGGGAGTCTATGTTATTTTTGTCTGGGACTGCTTTTGTTCTCTAATTCCTGCTCTAACAGTGAGGAAGTTCTAGTGAAAACTAGCAGCTTCGCTGAGAAGTGAGGCTGACTTGACTTAGATCAAAGAGCAGAAAAAGCTCTCATCCTTGGGCATTGCCAGATACAGTAGTAGTCTTGGTGACAAAGGAACCAAGAAGGACAGTGTTACAGCCTGAGGTTATAATTCTGTCTGGGTGGAAAAACATACTGATGGGCTAGCCAGAAATCTAACAGGAAGATTAGGGGAATGAGACAACCACAGTGGGCTTTGACAAGCTGCCACATATTCCTCAGGTTGACCGGAAAGTTGTGTGCATGCATAAGTTTGCATACACACTCAAGAATGATCAGAAATGACATTCACACATTTCCGGCTGAATACGAGTTTCTGCACACATATAGAGGAAACATGAGGGGGTCTGGTGGAAAGTAGACATTAGGGAAGGCTTTAAACTGAACTTTGAATGTGTTCCCCAAGTAACACAGAGATCCATTGGCAAAGGGTATGGAAGCCTTATGGGCTTGAAGTGTTTGTTAACAACTTCTGAACAATCACTGGTTGATTATTAAGCTATGGTAAACACCAGCAGAAGACCAGACTTAAAAAAAGACAAAATTTTTTTAATGACCATAGACATCACTGGCTATATACCACAGCAGAGACAGTTTCCACAGCACTAACCATCCAGACAATTTTCTAAACAAACACCTATCACAACTCCAGGGATGGGGACAGGGGAATCAGAATTCTGAGTTGTTATAATATATTATTTAAAACTTCCAGTTTTGTACAGAAAATATGAGATCTGCA
>NW_016107387.1:4376295-4405967 GCF_001604975.1 Cebus imitator | reverse complement strand
AAAAAAAAAAAAAAAAAAAAGAAAAAGAAAGCAGTCATTAGAAACTCTCTGGGTAGAGCAGGGGATGTCCATATGTTGAGCTTATCAGACAAAAACTTCAAAAAAGCTATTATAAACATGTTCAAAGAATTCAAGTAAAAGATGTTGAACTAATTAAAGAAATTCAATTATCTCAATTCATTAGAGAACAATTATAAGAACAAAATGGAAATTCTGGAGTTGAAAACTACAATAACTGAAATGAAAACTTTACTAGGAAGGCTCAGATTTCAGATGGAAGAAGAAATAATCCATGAACTTGAAGATAGTTTGTCAAAGAGATTACCCAGTCTGAGAAACAGAAAGAAAAAAGAATGAAGAAAAATAATAGCGCCTCAGAGACCTGTGGAATGCCATCAAGCCAACCAATGTGCACATATGAGAGTCCCAGAAGGAAAGTTAAGATAGAATGGTAGAATAAATATTTGGATACATAATGGTTGAAAACTTCCTAAATTTGAAAAAAAAATGTTAATTTACACATCCAGGAAGCTCAATGAACTCCAAAAAGCATAAAACAAAGAGATTCATGCCTAGAAACATCACAGTCAAACTGTTGAAAGCCAAAAATAAAGAGAAAATATTGAAGGCAACAGGAGAAAAATGATTCATTACATACAGGGACCAATGATACAATTAACAGCTGACTACTCATAAGAACAATGGAGGCCAGGAGGCAGTAGTATAAAATATTCAGAATGCTGAAAGAAAAAAAATTGTCAATCAAGAATTCTAAATCCAGCAAAAGAATGTTTCAAGATAAAGATGAAATAAAGACATTGTCATATAAACAAAGACTAAGAGAATTCATTACTGGCAAACACTCCTTTCAAGAAGTATCAAAAGAAGTCCTTCAGGCTGGAAGAAAATGACAACAGACAGCAACTCAAATCCAATGAAGAAATAAAAAACAGTGTAAAATGTAGATATAGAGGTAAATCTGAAGGGCTGTATATAGATTTTTTTTCTCTTAACTGATTTTAAAAATTACAAGGTTATATAAAATAATAACTATAAGTTGTATTATTGGCTTTATAACCTATGCAGATCTATGACAAGAATATCACGAGAAGAAAGAGTAAATAGAGATATGCACGAGAACATTTCTGTATTTTACCAGAATCAAGTTAGTATTAACATGAAATAGATTGTGTTAAGATGCATGTTGTAATCCCTGGAATAAACACTAAGAAAATAACTTTTAAAATGTAGTTAAAAATACTAGCGAAGGAATTAAAATGGTACACTGGAAAATATCTGTTTAACATGAAACACTTTCAGCCTCTTAGGATTCGCATAATATCCCCATGAAAGATAAATTATTATACCTATTTTAAAGATGAAAGAACTGAGGCTCAGAGGACTTGCATGTGCTAACACATATCAGAGATGAGGTTTTTATTCAGATGTTAAACCCCTGCCTGTGATCACTATGCCGTAGTGCCTCTCAGGTTCCTTGCGAAGATTAGAAGCAGGAGATACCAAGTTCCCTATACGACTCTTAAAGCCACTGCCACCATACAGGATCAAGTGCTGAGATTTTGAACACAGAACAGAGCAAACGTGCGCACCAAGTACACGCTCACCAAAGGTCAAGGAGCCAGAGCCTGAGCTGCGGTATGAGCAGTTGGACAATAATTTTTTTCCTCCTGTTGGAGTTGAATTCTTTGTGGCCTTGAACGAAGACAGAGGTTCCATAAGCAATTTTTTTTTCATTATGAAAACATGTTTAATTTATTTCAATCTTTTAGGGTATTTCAAAAGATGAGGTTTAGTAATTTGGGTTTTTTGTGGTCCTTGGCCTTAATCTTTAAAAGGTAATCCTAAATTGAAGGAAAAAACCCTGCAGCTGTCATGTAGTAATATTTGGTGGCCTTTTTTTCTCCTGAGGTCCATCCAAGCATGGTCGGACAATGTGAGCCCTTGATCACCTGATCTCACTCACCCAAGGCCAGGTAAAGATGAGACATTTGTGTGGAGCTCTGTGAGACACATTTCTGAGAAAGAATCCTAGCCTATCAGACTCTTCTGCCATGGAAGAATGTTTTGGTCATCTAATTCTGTGTAATAAACCACACCAAAACTTCATGGTTTAAAGCAGTAACCATTTTCTTATTTTTAATGATTCGGTAGACTAGGCTTCTTGGGCTCAGTGTGGATAGTTCTTTTGATACATGTAATTTTTGGCTGGGACTGCAAACATCTGAAGGCCCAATTAGGCTGACACATCCAAGATGGTTCATTCACATAACTAGACATTGATGCTAGCTGTTGGACAGGACCTCAGCTAAGACTACGTAGCTCAGGAAGCCTCAGTTCTCCATGTGGCCTCTCCATGTATCTTGGATATCTCATAGCATGGTGGTTGGACTCTCAGAGTGTCCCAAGAGCAAATGTTCCAAGAGGCAAGAAGTAGAAACCTCCAGCTCTCTTAAGACATAGGCATAGAGGTCCTAGAATGTCACTTTTATGGCATTGTATCGGTAAAAGAAGTCACAAGGTCATCCCAGATTCAGGGGGAGAGAAAACTAGGTCCACTGTTTGATGTGAAGAGCAGCCTGGGCGTACAGAAAGAAGAGGAACCATCGGGGCCATCTCTGGAGACTAGCTACCAGCATGGAATATTCGTTCCTGAAGCCAGCTAGAGCTCTGCTCATCACCCTGCATTGCTGAGAAACGTGAGGAATCAAAGTGACTCTGCAGGATGTTTTGTACCAGGACTGTGCCAGAAGCCACATTTAGAGGGCTTGTGTGTGGGCAGAGGCCTCCCACCTTCTGAATACTTCTGCCTTGTTTCCCTGCATCCCACCAGGCAGAGGGAAGAGCACGGGTGGGCAGATGTTGGGGGAACTACATTTGGTGTATCATTTTAGAGACTCCACCATGGGAATTGGCAAGAAAAGGCATCAGCCCTAACAGCTTCCTTTCCTTGCTGCTTTGGAGGATCCTTTAACTCTTCCAAGGGCTTCCTGCTTAAAGAGTGCCCCCATCCTCCTGATATCAGTGGAGCTTTGGAGAGACTGCCAAACAGATTCCAGCCCATATAAAGCACGAACCATGTGTTCTGTGGGACCCACTCCCTTCACACTTGCTTAAACTAGAATGAGAACCAGGCCCTAGGATGTTCCTAAAACTGTGAAGCAAGAACCCAAGGAAGTGAAAAGACACATTTGTCATGTGGAATCCTATTTTAGCCAACTTGTTTGTGAGAATTCTGGCACACTGAAAGCCAGCTCCTCTGATATCATGGGCCCCAAGGCAAAGATTATCTGCCCCACCAGCAACAGAGGGCAGCTGTGAACCTCTGGTCAGATTGCATGTGTGAAAATGATTAACTGGTAAAACTATGCGTCTGTTACAGAAGCTATAGCTATGGAATATCCAGGCGCATAAGAGAAGGGAAATTCCACATTCATGGGCAGAATCCAAACATTTGGTTGATGTCGTGATTGCCAGTGTGGAGATCCTGGTGTGGCTCCAGAAGGGACATGCTGAACAAGGCTTACATAAGGAAGAGCAGAAAAGCCCCCCCCCGGGGCCACATTTCATTATTATCAAGAGATATAATAGGAGTCAGCCTACCATTGGGACCTTCACCCTTTAGTTGGAAATGCACCCTTTCCTTGTGAGTTCTGGCATTTTATGAGTCTTTCTATAAACATGCAAGTTCTTGGGCCCTGTGCACATATCCAGCTCTAGTATATCACACGCACTGCCCAAATTCCACAGACCCTCATATCAACTAGGGAGAGCCAGGACATGTAGATGATCACAGTGACTGTCTGACAAATCAGGATATGCAGGAGTCTGAGAAAAACAATGGAAACAAACGTTAACTGGAGCATCTTTGATTCCAGCCAGTTTGGGCTGAGTGTTGTGGCAATGGTCATCCTGGAATGGGAACCACATGACTGACAGCCCTGCCAGCAGCTCAAGGAGTAGGGAGGGTCAGGTGCCAAAAGGAAAAGATACAAGTCAGGCAAAAAAAAAAAAAAATTAGCCAGCGCCCACTATGAGCAAATCGAGATGCAAGTGACCTTGCCCAATATTTGTATAATTGAATGAATGATACAGGGTCTTGGATATTTAATCATCATTGACCCATGTGTACCTGTGAACACTAAACAAACACCTTGGCTGATATGGGGGGCTGGATGTCAAAGTAAAACAGATGCCATGGAAATCCAAGCTAACGTCACCAGTATGACTAATTCGAGTTAGTGTAAGCAATGCAGTTTCACACCTTTCCTGGGGATGCCCACGACCTGTATAGGCCTTTGGATGTTGCCGGTAACTCTCAGACATATCTTCTCCAGAGTCGGATTTTATTCCGTGTCCTCCTTTTGTTTCAGGGATTCCTGGTGGCCTTGCAGTATGGTTTTGCCAATGGAGAGGTATGATTTTCACCTTGCCATCGTAGCTTCCCATGAGGCTGGGGCTGGAGACCTACCACCTCTGCAGATTTCTGTGGATGTGATGGTGCTATGGGGGAATGTGCCGTGACCAGCATATGTGGGGACAAATTTGTCTTGTGAGCTTCCAGTACAGACAGCAGGAGGTAGTTTAGACAAACGGAAAAGAGGTGTCGGGATGGGTATAAAAGAGCTCAGAACCCAGCACTGGCCCTGCTGGAGATGCAAGCAGTATTCAAGTGTGACAGAGGAAAGAAGAAGCTTGAACCTCGGAGTCCAAAAATCTGGATTCATGCCTTTGCTCCCCACTTAAGAGCTCCGTGAGTTAGTCGGCTCACTGCACTTTGTTCAGCCTCACTCACTTTCCTCGTCAGTAATGTGGGAGTAGCAATCATCCCTGCTTTGTAGTCTTGCCCTGGGTATGCTGAGCATGTAATAAATACTCAACACCTGGGAGCTATGATTACCTTTTTAAAAAAAAGTCTTTTTATTTTTTTGAGACAGAGTCTTGCTCTGTTGCCCAGACTGGAATGCAGTGGCATGATACCAGCTCACTGCAACCTCCACCTCCCAGGTTCAAGCGATTCTCGTGCCTCAGCCTCTCGAGTAGCCGGGATTACAGGTGCCCAACACCGCACTCAGCTAATTTTTATATTTTTAGTGGAGATGGGGTTTCGCCATGTTGGCCAGGCTGACACTGGCCAAACTCCCGACCTCAAGTGATCCACCCTACTCAGCCTCCCAAAGTACTGGGATTACAGGCACGAGCCATGGAGTCCAGCCTATTATTACTTTCAGTTATTCATATTATTGCATAGCCCAACCAGCTCTCTGCTTCTCTGGGAAAAGGTTTGAAAGTGGGAGGGGCAGAGGCCAGCACAGGTGTCTTCTCCTGTCTTGAGGCGTTGGTAGTTTCCAGCCCCCCCGTCAACCTCCTCTCCAACTGCTACAAGTGTAAATATTTATTTCTGTCTCCTCCTACTAGAATGTAAGCTTCTTGACAGCAAAACCGTCTTCTGTTTTGCTCACTGCTGCTTCTGTATCTTCACGCAGGGGGCTCCTTACCCATCAACCAGGTATCAGCTCACATGCCACCCTGGCAGAGTCCTTTCCTGAACACTGTATCTTATGTTTTTGTTTCTTTACCACACTGTCCTGCTTAATGCTCTCATAGTATCATTACCACGTGATATGTTTACGTATCTATGTTTCTCCTTGTCTCCCCTAGGTAAGAGGTAAATTTCCCAACGGTAGCACGGAATAGCTACCCAATTAATATTTGCTAAATGGATACATGGCTAAATGACTCCAAGACAGTAACTTCTCCCTTGTCTTCACCCGGCAGGTGAAGGCTGAGCTGCGGAAATACTGGATCCGCTTCTTGCTAGCCCGCCACTCAGGCTGCAGAGCCTGTGTCCTGGGGAAGAACTTCCGGTTCCTGGGAAAAGGTCCCAAGAAGCTCTCGGAGGGAGATGGCGCTGAGAAGCTTCGGCAGCTGCAGCCCTCACTTAACAGTGGGCGGCTCCTACACCTAGCCATGCGAGGTCTTGGGGAGCTGGGCACCCGGCCCCAACAGGACCATGCACGCTGGCCCCGGGGCAGCAGCCTGTCCGAGTACAGCGAGGGGGATGTCACCCTGGCCAACACCGTGGAGGAGATTCTGGAAGAGAGTGAGATCTAGGGTGGAGTCCCACCACCCTGGCCCTGCTCCCAGGGATTCTTGAGGGGGCCCAGGAAGAGGAAGCACAGCAGGACACATGTTTCTGGGCACGGAATTATTCTTGTTCCATTCACCATGTCACTTTGCTATGAAGGCTATCACAAGGTTCTTCAAGCTCTGTGTGAAAGAGCTTGTCCTGCTCACAGCTTCTGCCTGCTCTTCTCATCCTAATAACCCCCACCAGTGTGTTTTCCAGAATGCCCACCAGACCCTAGCACCTGGCTCTAAATTCAACCAAATGCCCTATTGTGAAGAGAGGTCTCCTGTGACATAGAAGCCAGCGAGTATCTCATCCTTTATCCCTCATGGTGCACGGTTTCCATCTGAGGTTGGGTTTAGGGTGCCTGAGAACCTCCTAGGAAGCTTTTAAAATGCAGACTCCTAGACGTGTGGCTACGATTCTAAGACAGTGAGTCTGGGACCATGGCCAGCAAAGGGAACTGTTTAAGAAGCATCTCAGGGCCAGGTGCAGTGGCTCACGCCTGTAATCCCAGCACTTTGGGAGGCCGAGGCGGGTGGATCACGAGGTCAAGAGATCGAGACCATCCTGGTCAACATGGTGAAACTCCGTCTCTACTACAACTACAAAACTTTAGCTGGGCATGGTGGTGTGTGCCTGTAATCCCAGCTACTCAGGAGGCTGAGGCAGGAGAATTGCCTGAACCCAGGAGGCGGAGGTTGCGGTGAGCCGAGATTGTGCCATTGCACTCCAGCCTGGGTAACAAGAGCAAAACTCCGTCTCAAAAAAAAAGAAGCATCTCAGGTAATTCAGCTGCAAGCCCACCCTTGGGCAAGGTGGGATGGAGCTAGAAGCCCCCTTGATGTGGCCATGGCAGGATGCTGCTGGAGACGTTCTGTTCTCCCAGCTCAGCTGGGGTGTGCCTGCCCTTCCTTGGACAGTGTGTAACCCCATGTCACCCACCAGAGTGCCGCTCCTCTCCTGCTTCTCTGCTCTTCCTCTCCTACTGAGTCTTACCTCTTTCTCTCTTCACCTCAATTCTCTGTCCCTGAGCAGCAGGGGTCTGCTTGATCCTCCCTGTGAAGATTGGCCCCAACTCCTGGTGACCCTCTGAATGTCGTCTTTGGTCCGTTGCTCTCCTTTCTGGCTCTATCTACCTTTCTGAGGTTGGCTTCTACCAGCCTGATTTACGCTACCCTTTTCTTGGGCCAATGAATGCCCCCCACCATTTTTGGTTTGCTATTGATGGCATTGATGATCACAACTCTTATCCCAGGAGGTTGACCTATGACTCTCTATGGCCAGCGTCTCTGCTGATCAGAATTCTGTTGCCCAGTGGGAATAAATGCTGAAAGCAGGAGGGCCAGGTAAAGCAGTAAGACTGGCTGGATCTGGACATGCCCAGGGTGGCACTGAGAGACCCAGGACTTCACATCAACCAGCCATGGGACCTTTCCTGCCTACTGTGACCCATGGAGGCTGAGGAGGGCCCAGCCAATTGGGATCAGGCTCAATGACTGAAAGTATAAGGCAAGAGACTGTAAGAAGATCAAGGGAGGGACATCTGTTGGAAACAGTGTGTTAACGCACAGGACTGTCAGTTTCATGGCATGTAAGAGGCATGTGTACGTGGGTGGGTTATGTTGCTGTAGGACTAAATAGCACGTGATCTTTGGGGGAGTGGATATGATGCTTCTCAAGTAGGGCTGCCATATTTAGCAAACAAAAACATGATACTCAATTACATTTGAATTTCAGATAAACAAATCATCTTCTTGTATAAGTATATCCCATGGGGCATATTTTATCTGAGATTGGAATTTAATCATGCATCTTATCTTTTACTGGCAACTCTGTTTTCAAGGATACTTTGTAGCAGGGCTGGGACTAGGGTGAAATAATCAAGACATTCATCTCTAAAAAACTCAAAATAAATAATCAAAAGAAATCATATTTTAATGCAATAGTCTAAAAAAAAACAAATTAACAAACTACAGCCCACGAGCCATCTATAGAAATAAAATTTAATTGAAACTAGGGGCAGGATAAAGGTGAGGCTGGAGAGGCCAGCTCCTGCAAGTGCAGGCTCTGGTTCTGACTTTAAAATGCTGTTGATCAGCTGGGAGCGTTGGTTCACACCTGTAATCCCAACACTTTTGGAGGCCAAGGCGGGTGGATCACCTGAGGTCAGGAGTTCGAGACCAGTCTGGCCAACATGGTGAAACCCCATCTCTACTAAAAAAAAAAAAAAAATACAAAAATTAGCTGGGCGTGGTGGTGGGCACCTGTAGTCCCAGCTACTCAGGAGGCTGAGGCAGGAGAATTACTTGAAACCAGAAAGCAGAGGTTGCAGTGAGCTGAGATCACGTAACTGCACTCTAGCCTGGGAGACAAAGCAAGACTCCATCTCAAAAAAACAAAACAGTTGTTTATCAGGGACTTTTAATGTGAATTTTTATTTCTAAACAATTGCATCAAAATATTATTTATATTGACTATGGGGACTTTTGAGGCCCCCTTTAATTTTGTGCTTGAAGTAGAAACCTCAGGTGTGTAACCAGTAGTCTGGCCCTGGTTTTCAGGATGGAGGTAGAGGCAAAGGCATCGGGGAAGTGCCCAATGAAGCAAAGATTTATTTTTTGGTGTCCAGATTAGCCATGGCTCAATCACTAAAATATAAGTCTATTTTTCTCCTTTCTGCAAATGTCCCTGCCTCGGCTCATTAGCCAATTAGCTCCTGGAAAGCTGGGGTCGTCTCCTATTCCCAGCAAGTACCCAGCACAGAGCCGGCTCAGAGCAGGTGCTCCCCACACATTCCTCCAATGAGAAGGCACAGTGGCTCTCGGGAGCCTCAGATGCTGCCGGGAGTAAGTGATCCAGGACCTCACCACTAAGAGGAGAAACTTTTTTTCAAAGCATTTATAAATACTCCCTCCACCCTTCACTCCACAAATGGGGTGGTCAACACGTACTGCTTGTTCTTGTTTTGCTCATGATTAAAACAAGTTTATTTAATTTGATTTGCATTTTGTTGGTTTTTTTAACATTTGTTTTTCACTGGAGCTCAGAGTCTCTCCCACCCCCAAAGAATGTGATTCCTGGCCAGAAGTGAGGAAAAGGGCTGTGGTGTTTAGCTGGGGATCTGCGTGTTCCAACATCTTAAATTTGGCCTTAGGGACCAGAGGAGTGGACAGAGGGGTAGAGGCCAGAAGCAGAGGTCAGAAGTCAAAAGAATGGAAGGAGAGTGTCTCCCCTTTTATAGATGACCCCTTGGTCACTCAGCATGCCTGCTGTTTTGAAGATCTAGCCTGGCAGTTCTCCATCCGGGTATTACAATCCCCTGGGAAGCTTTTGATTTTTATGTATTTTTATGTATTTGGTTTTTTTCAGAGTCTCACTCTGTTGCCCAGGCTGGAGTGCAGTGGCATGATCTCAGCTCACTGCAACCTCTACCTCCCTGGTCAAAGCTATTCTCATGCCTCAGCCTCCCAAGTACCTGAGACTACAAGTCTCATGCCTCAGCCTCCCAAGTAGCTGAGCCACCATGCCCAGCTAATTTTTTTGTATTTTTGGTAGAGATGAGGTTTCAACATGTTGGCCAGGCTGGTCTTGAACTCCTGCCCTCAGGTGATCCGCCTGCCCTGGCCTCCCAAAGTGCTGGGATTACAAGGATGAACCACCTCGCCTGGCCCCCGGGGAGCTTTTTAAAAAAGCCGATGATGGGGTCCGACCCCAGAGATTCTGATTGAAAATGGTCTTAATAGACCATTGCTTTATCTATTAAGATCAATGGTCTATTGAGACCATTGTGCATTGGTATTTTTATAAGTTCCTGAGTGATCTTTTTAAAATTGTGGCAAAATACTATAACATAAAATTAACCACTGTAGCCATTTTAAATGAACAATTCAGTGGCATTAAGTACATTCTTACTGTCATGCAAGCATCACCACCATTCATCTCCAGGACTCTTTTCATCTTCCCGAACTGAAACTCTATATCCATTAGACAATAACCTCCCATTCTTCCCTCCCCGAGCTCCCGGTAACTTCTTTCTGTCTCTGTGATTTTGCCTATTCTAGATACATCAGCTATAAGTAGAATTGTATAGTATTTATCCTTTTGTGACTGGCTTATTTCACTCACCAGAATGCCCTCAGGGATCATCCACCATGTAGTGTGTGTCAGAATTTCCTTTTTTTAAATGCTGAATACTATTCCATGCATACCACATTTTGTTTATCTGTTCATCCATTGAGGAACACTTGGGTTGTTTCCATGTTTTGGCTTTGTGACTAATGCTCTTGGTAGGGGTGTATAAACATCTAGTTTCTGCTTTTAAATTTTTGAGTATACCTACAAGCTTAACTACTAAATCATATGGTGATTCTATATTTTTCCCAACCGCTTTGCCATTTTATATTGCCACCAGCAATGCATGAGGGTTCCAAATTCTTCATGGCCTTGCCAACATTCATTTTCCATTTTTTTTTAATGATAACCATTCCTAATGGCTGTAAAATGGTATCTCATTGTGGTTTTGATTTGCGTTTCCTTAATGACTAATGATGTTAAGCATTTTTTATGTGCTTGCTAATTGGTCTCTTGCAAGTTTTCTTTACAGAAATATCTATTCAATTCTTAGCCCAGTTTTGAATTGGATTGTTTAGTTTTTGTTGTTGAGTTGTAGGAATTCCTTTTTTTTTTTTTTTTTTTTNTTTTTTTTGAGATGGAGTTTCGCTCTTCTGCTCAGGCTGGAGTGTGGTGTCACGATCTTGGCTCACCGCAATCTCTGCCTCCTGGGTTCAAGTGACTCTCCTGCCTCAGCCTCCCAAGTAGCTGGGATTATAGTCATGTGCCACCATGCCTGGTTAATTTTGTATTTTTAGTAGAGTTGGGGTTTCTCCATGTTGGTCAGGCTGGTCTTGAACTTGCAACCTCAGGTGATCCGCCCACCTCAGCCTCCCAAAATGCTGGGATTACAGGCGTGAGCCACCGCAGCTGGCCCAGTTGTAGGAATCCTTTATAAATTCTGGATATTGATATCTTATCAGATATATTATTTGCAAATATTTTCTCTCATTCTGTAGATTGTCTTTCACTCTCTTGATGGTGCCGTTTTATGTACAAAAGTTTTAAATTTTGATGAAGTCTAATTTTTTTCTTTTTTTAGATACTTTGATGAAGTATCTATTTTTTTCTTTTGCTGCCCATGCATTGGTGTCAACGCCACCTGTGTGACTTTAATATGGGACCAAAGTTGACGACATTGGCTGAGGCAGAGGGGAAGGAGGTGAACCCTTGTCTGGAAACTGACAATACCTTGCTGAAGTCCAAATAAACTGAGCCTTCCTCCCATGTAGCATTTAGAGCTCAGAAATTCTTCCATGAGCACAGACTCAACTGATTCTCACACTCTAAGTGATAGACAATGTAGGTATGGTTGGCCCAGTTTTATGGTTTTATAAGGGGTGGTCATCCCAGCTGGAGCCTAAAAGCCTGAGACACAGACATATCTGGGTTTGTCTGATGAGTTTATATAACCATTAAAGGACAGAAATGGGGGTGGAGTGGACAGCAGCATGGTGGGTGACCCCACCTGGCTCCATGGTCAGAATCTGAGTCTGATGAGTGAAGAGAAGTTCTGGACAAAAGCTAAAAGAGCTGTTTCCAGGAGGCAATGACAAAAGCTGTTTCCATGACACATGCTACTTCCCATGGAGCTGTTCTGACAGACGATAACCTAGAAGACTCCCCAGCAGATCAGCACACAGCTTGGGCACATTAGGAGCACTGTGGCCTTGCCTGTGATTAGGAATGTGGTATTTGGCGGCAGCAATGGCACCTGGCACTAAGGGACCTATTGGTGAATCTGTGCAGGACACCTCCCGGAGATGCTAAAAATGTCCAAGAGGCACTGCACAAGGAGCTGGGATCTTATGTGGGCAGGTGGCAATGGAAGCTGGGGCAATTTGAATTATTGTTCTTAATGAGACCCATTTCTGCCCTTGAATTTACATGTACTTGAGGAATCAGGGACGTGAAATGACTTCCCCAAGGTCTCTGTAGTAGACATCTATTTTTAGAATCCACCCTTCTTACAGTACCCCAATTTTCCTCTTGGAAAAACCTCCCACCTCCTACTCTCAGTCCATGGAACTTGAGTTGTCCTGACTCTATCCTCAGTTCAAGGATGAGCATAAAAATCTGGCCAAGCAGAGCCGTACATCCTCCTGGCAGCAATGAGTCAGGCATGGGAATATAACTAACCAGAGGCAGTGAGAAGCAATCCTGACTCTTTGGCTGGGACTCTTGAGAGAAAGCATTATTTCTTTTTTTTTTCTGCTGAAATTGGAACCACGAAGAAGGCAGCCTGGATCTGCTGGTGACCGTCTTGCCAGCATGGGAAGAACCTGTCTGAGAATGGTGGTGACAGCAGAAAGCAGAACCAGGAGAGGGAGAAGTGAACCCAGAGACATTGTTAAAGCACCTGGATTAAGCCAGACCTGAAGGTAGCCCTACTCCTAGAATTTTAGCTATAAGAGCCAATCAATTTCTATCTGTGCCACGACAATTTGTGCCAGGTCATCTACCTTTTGCATCTGGAAGAGTCTTGATGACATAGGTCATCACCATCTCTACCTCCTCTTCCCTTTGGCCAAATTGAACTTCATGCTTTATTTCCCACAGAGTGTCACAGAGCTGTACAGAATCCCAGCCCAAGTGGTGCTTCTACCCTACACTAAAAAAAGAGGTGCCAATTAGGTTATCACTCGTTGGTTCTCCACGGGCCACTGAAAGCTCTAGTGGCCACTTTATCTTTCTCATTGAACCACAAACCAGCAGGGTACCTGATTACGCAGTGTCTGTCTTTTTAGACTCAAGTGATAATGATAACCAATGATAATTCTCTTTGATAACCTCAAAGAGAAGTGAAAAGCCCTCAGCCTCATTCATCAAGCAACCAGATTCATTCATGGAGTGTGGTGGAAAGAGCATTGGAGTAAGGCCTTGAGCCCTTTGGTCATATTCCTAGGACATTCTGGACTAGACCCTCAGTGTCCTGTATCTCCCACTGAAGTGGCTCCTGTGTAGTCCGCTATGTCTATATGGGAGAATTGTCTTGGGCAGATGATTCTATTAATAATAATTCTCCTCCTGGAATGTCTGGACTCATGCCCTACTGCCTCCCTCCCCTTTCCAGCTCTGACTCTGTGCAATCCTAGAGTTCTATATCCTGCTGTGTCCAGGTCAAAACTATTGGAGAAGCCCGCTGTAATCAAAGGGACTCCAGTTTAAGTACCAAATTCTACTCATACTTCCTGGCCTCAGTATCCTCATCTGTGCTATGGAGATAATAACATCTCCATCAATGAAGTAATGCCGGCAGAGAGTCTAGCATGATGCATGGCTCATAAGTGTTTATTCTCATGTTTGCTCTCCACACAGAGGAGTGCTCTCTGCCAGTGGTGACTGTGTCATCTCTGTGGCTAAAGTGGGGTCTGGAGGCATCACCACAACACCAGCCACTGGAGACTCCCCAGCCTCAAGAGGTGGTATACAGGTCAGTCAAGAATCCATGCATTTTTCTGACCTCATCTTGGAACTTGAGGCTGGAGAATAAATGGGCCTCCAAAGCAACAAATCCAGGGATCTTGGAGAACACACTGATGGAATTCCTGGGTATCCCAGGCCCTGGAGCTTCAAGGAGGCAGTAGGGGGGCCAGTTGGTAGCCCTGGCCTGACCTCTGCTCATCAGCTGGCCACTGCTGGGCAAGCTGCTTCATTGGGCCACCTTTTCCTTGTCTCTAAAACAAGGGGCTTTAGGGACATCTATGGTTCTACCTTCACCACTTACTGTATTGAAGCTGAACTCATCATTGTCCCCTGAAACCCCAAATGCTCCCTGTGTTTCTCATCTCCATAGTTGACATTGTTATTCACCCACTGCCCAAGCTACAGACCTGGATGCCACTCCTGCCCTCCCTCCTCCTGCCCCCTCAGTCAGCCAGGTGGACTCTGCCTCCTAAATGTACCCTCACTGGGTCTGGTCCTCTCCATCCCTCTGCCTTTCCCCTGGTCCAGGCCACCTGGGTGGCTGCAAAGGCTTATTCATCAGGCTTTGAATAAGCCCCCAGTCACTATTTATTTTAGTTTGCTGGGGGCTTCTCTTACAGACATAAACCCCTCCTACGCCCATGGTGAAGCTCCAAGTGCTTACCACCATTGGCTGCAGGGAAGGCCTTGGGCGGTCCAGTCCCCGCCCACCTTGTAGGTTCAGCTCACACTTTGCCCTCTCTCCTCTTTCTACCCTCCAGCCACCATGACCTTCTCCTGGAACTTGAGATAGTTGTTCGTTCCTTGTCGGCTCTGTGTTGGCTGCCTTCCGTTTGAGACTTCCCCACCCCAACTCTGTCCCCCACCTCTTGTGCAGTGGGTCTGAATCAAAATGTCCCTTCATTTTGGGATGTGGTCCCCTGATCCCCACTGACAAGTCAGCCCCTTCCACTGTGTCCTCCCCCAGTGCTCTACACGTCTCCTTGGTAACCTGGGCCATTGGTCATGGCTCCTTCCAAGTCCATTGTCTGTGCCCTCTGGACCGTGAGCTCCATGAGAGCAGGACCGAGTCAGGTTCATTCGGCACCAGGGCAGCCCAGCCTAGGGCCGCCATTGCCACACAGCCTTGTCTTCGGGGTGTGGCTGACAGAAATCATTTCCTTTTCCAGTTGAAGGATGACCAGCAGCTGCGTGCCCAGCTCCACTTGTGTTTATTGGAAACTGCTTACCCAGCACTCCACAAAGGAGCTTACAGCAGGGTGACACTTAGGACTACTATGGCCTAATCCTGGGATTAGCACAGGGCCATGGACTGGTGGGCAGAGGGAGGGGTGGGGCGGGGGATGATGGGAGGGATGCTGAAGACCCAGGAAGAAGGAACCAGTGGGCCACTACAGATGCTTCAGTTTGGCAGGGAGCTGTGCTGTGGGCTGTGTGCAGGCCTCTCTCTTGGCCCTGGAATGGATGTGTGCATGTGTGCATGTGTGCATGTGTGCGTGCATGTATGTGTCTGTGCGTGTGTGCGCGCGTGCGTGCGTGTCTGCACGTGTGTGTGCATGTGTGTGCGTGTGTGTGCGTGTGTGTGCATGTTTGTGCATGCGTGTGTGCATGCGCGTGCACACGCTCACAGGTGTCATGTGAGTGGTGAGTGGAGGGAGGACTGCTGAACAGTTGGCATCAGGGGTTCTTTTACTTTTCCTTCGCCCTTTTAGGCTCAAACTGGATCAGTCGCAGAATTTCCTTATTGGCCAGGGTTCCGTCAATGAATTCTTTCTCTGTAAGTTTATCTGTGCATTGGGAAAAAATATATGCATATATAAAACAGTCAGGATTGATAACCAAGCAAGCTGCGATGAGGCTGGCATCCAGCCAGTATCCCCAGTGGGAATGTACCTATTATGAAAATATTGAATACTCAGTGGCGCTGTGTATTCTATAGTCCTCCACCCCAGTCTGGATACCCACCTCCTTTCCCAAGACCCTTGGAGCTCCCTGGGAACCAGCAAAGAGAGGTGAATGACTGGCACTGGAGGAGCCCCCGGGATGCCAATCTTGTGTTATGTTCCTCTTCCAGTTGGCCGGTGCCCCTGCCTTGCTGGTTATTAAATACTTCAATAATTAATAATAACTATCAATTGTTATTCTATTTTCAATATTAGTTCAAGTTTCAAGGATCAAGTTTGGGGGGAGCTTCTGGGGGTTGGAGCAAAGCAAAACAATCTGGATGTCAGACCCAGAATCTCAGCTGAGAAGCACGGAACAATGTCCCCCCAGAATAGGAGTGAGAAGTGTGGGGTCCAATGAAATCATGCGAGGGGGAGCATGGCTTGTAGAGAGGTCTCTTTGGCACCTGCAGCACACAGGCACCCCATGACTCCTGGCTGCCAACTCCACCATGATCCCTTCCTATGCATCTATCCCCGTGTCCCCCAATCTCATCTGACTCCTTATTTGGGACCAGGACTGAGAGACAGCCTTGTTCCAGCCACAGCTGGTTTCCCAGTTTTTGCCAGGTGGCTTACTGTATTCAGATCAGTCCAGTGAAATGCATGGTCCTGAGCCCAGATGCCACAGTGCTTGGAGCCAAGGCCACCACAGGGAGTGGAGGTGGGTGTATAAGAGAAGAGAATGAGAAGTCTCTCCCTGGGAAACTCTTGATATGGCAGGGAAGGCAGTCACACACAGAAATACCTCTAGCATGAAACAGATGCTCCTTTCTGTTGTACGCTGACAAAGCCTAGCACAGAGTTGGTGTCAACAAGCTTTAATGAACTGAATGTGATTTCTGACTTATCCTCTGGGCCTTTCAGATACCCTTAATCCCTTCTGGGTTAGGATCTCTGCATAAGTCTGGGTGGTAAATTTTGGGTTTTAACATCCCAGTCACCCCATGGAGAGCTCAGAGAGCTTGAAACTCCCACCATCAAAGCCTGAATCTGCCGTGAGGCATTGTCTCCACGTGGGCCACGTGGAAACACATACAACACATCACCCACAGGAGTAATCCGTCGGCCCTCTGACATCATCCCCTCCTGGGACATTCGCGGGGGCAGTTTTCAGATGAGCAAATAGCGGAACACAGGGTTCAACACACGAACAGACCCAGAGGGAAGGTCACGAAGGCAGTTAAGGAGCCAGTGGGGTGAAGTGCCAAAAGAAGGCATCTTGGCAGCCAGGGTGTGTGCGAGGAGAAAGTGCTCAAAGGAGAGGTGCCAATCAGGGCCAATGAGCGAAAGGTGGGTAAAGTACCAAGGTGGTAATTTAAGGATGCGCTCACTTTCAGGTCCTGTGAGTGCACTGTTGACCCCTGAGAATGAGCGCCTCCTTAAATTCTGTGTCCTATGTCCCTCCTACCCCAATGACCTTCATGCTTCTCCGATTCCATCATTTGTGGGCAGATTAGGAGGAGCAAGGTCATCTCTCTCTGCCCTTATTTAGCATCCTGTTCAGGTTTTTCTTCTTGAACCTGACTGACTCCAGAGGTCACCAAAGGGTTTAATAAAGGATCCTTGGATGTGTTTGGGCCGTACTGTGTTTTATCAATTGAGGCACATTGCATTTTAAAAATCTCCATGGATGGCTTCTCTTAAAAAACAAAAAATCAGATGATGTCTCAACCATGATAGGTTCCATGTTCCCAGGTGGAATATGCTGGAAGCCATCAGACCAGAGGTGGACCCTCTGCTGTTTGCCAATCCTCACTGCTTGTAGGTTACCGTCCACATCACTCATTTTTATCATTCCCGCCCCTCCAGCCATATGCGTTTGCACCCCCAGCGTAACACCAGCTCCTCCACCACATCCTCCCTGTGCTGGCTGTAAGCATCACAGACGCCCAGCCCCAGCAGCCCAGGGCTGGAACCCATCACTGCCCTCAATGCAGGATCCTGCTTCCCAAGGGCTGCTTCCAGCCACTGACTGACAGGGCAGGGGCACCAAAACTGTCAGGGGCAATGAGAACACCCCATAGACTCTGTCAACACTTCCCCAGAATGCACGAGGTCTCAGGCACTTCTTACCTAACCTTTCTTTCTTTCCCTCTCTCCCTGAGGGGGATCAGATCTGCAGGGCCCTCTGATGGTTTTCCCAGCCCCTCCTAGATCCCTCCCTGTTTTCCTTCATCAGCCTTCCCCACATAAATCTCTTGCAGTCTCATTTAAATCTAATCCTGTCTTGGTAGTGTTTCTCAGACGACCCAAACT
Organism: Cebus imitator; assembly: GCF_001604975.1. Taxonomy (NCBI): domain Eukaryota; kingdom Metazoa; phylum Chordata; class Mammalia; order Primates; family Cebidae; genus Cebus; species Cebus imitator. Next base: position 4,388,078 of record NW_016107387.1, on the reverse strand, counting down.
AACTTCCCAAAGTAAAACCACATAAATTTAGGTCCCACTGACTTGAAACTTGACATTAATTTAAAGTTAGGGTTAGTTGAAGTTTGCTCTTGTTCTAATTACACAGAAAACATTTTTGGTCCCTGCTCATCCTTATGGCCATTCCCCCATCGAACCCTTCAGACAGTTCTGAAAATGCACAATGGAATGAGGTGTCTGTCCCCCGTCCTGCCTGGGCACTGTGACTCAGAAGAATAAAGCTTGTTGGGGTTTCCGGGAAACAGCCCGTGGTTGAAAAATCAAAGGCAATGAAGGAAAAGGAGCTCACCGTCATCGTTCTTCCCAAAGTACTTCCAGATCTTCTCAGCTCGCTTTTCCGGTGTGTTCTCATCATCTGGAAGGAGCTTCACATCCTCAGGAGAGATCATTTTGAAAATAGCCTGTACCGAACCGAAATAAAGAACTTGTTAGGCAGAGCTCCAAGGGGCTGGCAACCCCGGAAAATCCACATCGTACACCATACACAAAAATCTACTCAAAATGGATTGAAGACTTAAACATAAGACCTCAGACCATCAAGCTGCTGGAGGAAAACACAGGAGAAAAGCTTCTGGACATCGGTCTTGACGGTGATTTTTCGGATATGACACCAAAAGTGCAGGCAACATAAACCAAAATGAACAAGCGGGATGACAGCAGACTAAAGAGCTTCTCCACGTGAGAGGAAACAATGAATAAAATCAAAAGGCAACTTATGGAATGGGAGAAAACATTTGCAAACCATGTGTCTTATAAGGGGTTAATATAAAAAATATATAAAGGGCCAGGTGCCGTGGCTGATGCCTATAATCCCAGCACTTTGGAAGGACGAGGCAAGAGGATCACTTGAGGCCAGAAATTTGAGACTAGTCTGGGCAACAAAGTGAGACTCCAACTCTACAAAAGAAAATTAATTAGCAGAGGTGGTGGGACATGCCTGTAGTCCCAGCTACTCGGGAGGTTGAGGATCGCTTGAGCCCAGGAGGTCTAGGCTGCAGTGATCCATTTTTGCACCTCTGCACTTCAGCCTAGGTGACAGAGCAAGACCCTCTCTCTCTCTACCTACATATCTATAAATATACATACACACACACGTACACACACACGTGCGCGCACGCGCACACACACACACACACACACACAAACACACACACACATATATGGAACCCCTACAACTCAATACCAAAAGAACAAATAACACAATTGAAAAATGGGCAAAGGAGGCCAGGTGTGGTGGCTCACGTCCGTAATCCCAGCACTTTGGAAGGCCAAGGCGGTGGATCACCTGAGGTCAGGAGTTCAAGACCAGCCTGGCCAACATGGGGAAACGCCATCTCTACTAAAGATACAAATTTAGCCAGATATGATGGTGTGTGCCTGTATTCCCAGCTACTCAGGAGGCTGAGGCAGAAGAATCGCTTGAACCCTGGAGGCGAAGGTTGTAGTGAGCCAAGATCACACCATTACACCAGCCCGGGTGACAAGAGTAAAACTCTGTCTGAAAAAAAAAAAAAAAAAAAAAGAAATGGGCAAAGGACCCAAATAGACATTTCTCTTAAGAAGACATGCAAGCGGACAGCAGGTATCTAAAAACATCACTGATCACCAGGGAAATATAAATCCATACCGCAATGAGATATCACCTCATACCTGTTAGAACGGCTGTGCTAAAAAAGACAAGAAATAACAGACGTTGGCAAGGATGTGGCGACAAGGGAACCCTGGTCCACTGTTGCTGGGAATGTAAAATAGTACAACCATTATGAAAGACACACCAGGGACTGTGGGTCACCTCCATCATGCTGTCCCTCTCTCAGTGCCCCACCAGCCTGCGGGAGCAGACAGCAGTTATAATACAGATGTACAGACCCCCACATGATCTACTAAATCAAAATTCCTGGGGGAGGAACCTGGGCATCTGTATTTTTGAGGTCCTCATAAGGGGCAGGGAGTTTGGGGAAAAGGCAAAGCCTTTCATTTCTTATTTTGTACCTTTCTGTACTGTTTGATTTTCCGGCCCTGTAGACATATTAATTTCACTTATTTTAAAAAATGAATATAAAAAAGAGAAAGCTTCCTGATGAAAATGTTACAGCAGCTCTGAGGTTGGAATTCGGGAATCACTACCTCAGACCCTATTACCCAGAGGTTTTAGAATAGTAAACCTCTTCTTCTGGGTTCATAAGTCAGTAGAACTGGCTTATGGCAATAATGGTTAACATTTGTTGAGTGCTTAAGAGGTGTCACTCTCTTTTTTTCTTGTTTCTTTTCTCCTCTGTTTTCTTTTTTCTTTTTTTTGTTTGTTGTTGTTTTTGTTTTGTTTTGTTTTGTTTTGAGACAGGGGCTTGCTCTGTTGCCTAGGCTGGAGTACAGTGGTGCAATCATGGCTCACTGCAGCCTTGATGTGCTGGGCTCGAGCAATCCTCCCACCTCAGTCTTCTGAGTATCTGGGACTACAGGTGCACACCACCATGCTCAGCAAATTTTTTGAATTTTTTTGTAGAGATGGGGTCTCACTATGTTGCCCAGGCTGGCCTCAAACTCCTGAGCTCAAGAGATCCTTTCACCTTGGCCTCCCAAAGTGCTTGGATTACAGGCATGGGCCACTGGGCCTGGCCTAGGTGTCACTTTTCTAAACATTTTTACACCTCATCTTCACAATAACCTTATGAAGAAGGCTTTATTGGTCCCATTTTATGGAAGAAGAAATTGAGACAACTAACTTGCTGGAAGTCACCCAACTAGAAGTAGAGGGGCAGAGATTTGAACCCAGGCATTTCAGATCTAGAACTGGTATCCCCGTGTTATGCCATAGCCCACTCACCTCCTTATTACTGGAAGGGCCTGGAAAGCATTGAGCAAGCCTGGGGGAGGGGGAGGAAGGCATCAACAAGAACTTTTCAAAGGTCTGCCCTTGGCACGGGAAGCCCCTCATTTAACCTTCTGCTCAAGGAGGGATTCAGAGAAAGGCTTAGCTTTGGGCTCAAGGATCCCATCCTTCTCACCTCCCGCCCCTCTAACAAAGCAGCTGGGTATGCAATGTAGGGGAAGCAAGAAGTGCCCCCAGACCTGTGAGATCCAGGGACAAAGGGGCACCCTTCCAGCTCCAAGTTTCTAGGATTCCACTGGCTCAGGAACACCAGTGCCAGCCGGATCCAGAAGGGACACCCAAGACAGTAGGTCCTTGGATGCTGAGGAGGGGCAGGCACGTTGGGTGGGAGCTGGGAGGTTACTGGCTCTGGCCAGAGCCTTTTGTCTCCCTAGAGACACCTGTGAGCAGGTCAGGCAGGGGCAATAATGGCTGTGAAATTATCCTGGAGGGAAGGTTGATGGCTTTGAGAAGTTCCCCTTCAGCCCCCTGGTGCTGGAAAAAGGAGCAGGGAGACCAAAGCCAGCAGCCCAGGGCAGCAGCCTCGCTGGCAGCACCCAGGGCCCTGAGGTGGAGGCAAGGGTAGGTGGCCCCCACACTCCTCTTGGTCTGTGCAGGGCCTGGGGTGCCATGTGCAGGTGTGCCAGCTGGAAGCTGGGAGTGACTGCCTGCCCACCCCACTTCCAACATGGAGGGACAGACCTTCAGGGTCTTGGAAAAGGCTGCAAAAATAATCAAATCCTCACCCTGGGTCCAGGAAGGTTATATGGTTTAACCACAGCAACACAGCTAGTTGGAGTCAGAGCTGGGGCTAGAATCCTTCACTTGTGACTCCCCCAGTGAGTGCTCTGCCCATGAACTTGGAATCTGGCGAATAGCAGAGCCTTCTGACACCTTGCACAGCCTCAGCCACTGATGGCTTCTCCCTCCCTCTCTTTCCTTTCTTCTTTTCTCTCCTCCTTTCCTTCTCCCTCTCTCCCTTCCTTCTTTCTTCCCCCTTGCTTCCCTCTCTTTCCTTCCTGACTCCTACCCCTTCTCTTTCCCTCCCTCGTTTCCCCCTCCTCCCTTTCCTCCTCCTTTTCTTCAAGGAGTATCCATTTGTAGGCTTCTGCTAGGCCCCACATTGTTGATGCAGCTCTGAAGACTTAGTCCCTGTCCCAGGCCACCCAGAGACCCCACAGCCAATGCTGGGGAGGTTGCTTTGCAGGCTGTGCCAAGATAGCAATGAGGGTGACACAAATCTGCCGGAACAGGAGACCCGAGCCGAGCACTGAGCATCAACCCATGGACCATAAGCTGTATGCTTTGCTGTTTTATTTATGGTTTCTCCTAATAAAAGCGGAAGATTTTAGTGCATTTGCAGTCATGCAAATGAAAGCATGATTACAAATGCACAAAACAGTCTCTCTACTAACAGAAATGGAATTAGAACAATAAACCGAGTGGCAGGGGCAGCAGAACTGAAAAAGAACAAGTGAAAAATATCAAAGGAAGGAAATGAGAACTGGTATAATAGGAAAGACATGGAAAAACCCTAATGTCCAAAAACATAGGAATGTTAAATAATTTCCACATTTCCATAAGCTAGAACTCCAAGCAGCTATTAAAAGTGTTTTGGAAAAGGTTGGGTACTTAGGCTTAGGCCTATAATCACAGCACTTTGGGAGACCAAGGTGGGTGTATTATATGAGGTCAGGCATTCGAGACCAGCCTGGCGAAAACCCGTCTCTACTGAAAATACAGAAATTAGCTGGGCGTGGTGTCAGGTGCCCATGATCCCAGCTGCTCAGGAGGCTGAGGCAGGATGGGAGAATTGCTTGAACCTGGGAGGCAGAGGCTGCAGTGAGCTGAGATCACGCCACTGCACTCCAGCCTGGGCGACAAGAGCAAAACTCCATCTGAAAAAAAAAGAAGTGTTTTGGAAGAATATGTAATGATACGGAAAGCACTCATGATAAAAGAAAATGTATGATAAAAATCAAATATGAATATGTCATAGCTTTAACATTGTTTAAAATTATATAGGTAAAAGACTGAAAAGGTGTCTACTGATATAGCAAGAAAAATTTTCCCTGGATGTTGGAATTAGAGGCAATTTTTAGTCTCTTTTGCCTATGCTTCTAAATTTCATCAGTTACTTCTATTAGATAAACCATTTTCAAGACACCTACTAGGTTGGTGCAAAGTAATTGTGCTTTTTGCTATTACTTTCACAACAAAGGATCTCACACGAGGACAGTATGGACGGAGGAGAAGGTGTGCTGGGAACCATGTGGAAGCATGTGTGCCTCAAAGGGAGCCTGCCAGGAGCCAAGGAGCCACGCCGCGCGTGGGAAGTGGGGGCTTATGGGCAGTGCGGTGACCCACCTGGCGCTGGGGAGAACCTTAAGACTAGAACTCAGAGTTTACTCAACTTTGACTTTTTTCGACTTTATATTTGAAGCATATTGTGTGTTTAGAATTAATCGTTGATTCAACTCGAATGTGTACTGCTGAAAATTTTAAAGGACTTGTTTGTTTGTTTGAGATGGAGTTTTGTTCTTGTTGCCCAGGTTGGAGTGCAATGGCGCAATCTCAGCTCACCACAACCTCCGCCTCTTGGGTTCAAGCGATTCTCCTGCCTCAGCCTCCCAAGTAGCTGACATTACAGGCATGCGCCACCACACCTGGCTAATCTTGTATTTTTAGTAGAGACGGGGTCTTTCCATGTTGTTCAGGTTTGTCTCAAACTCCTGACCTTAGGTGATCCGTCCACTTTGGCCTCCCAAAGTGCTGGGATTATAGGCGTGAGCCACCTTGCCTGGCCTAAAGGACATTTTAATAAAGGAAGGACGAAACAAAGGATGGAGAGAAAGAAAAAAAAAATGTAAATATAGTCACGTGCCACTCAAAGACAGGAATACATCCTGAGAAACACATCATTAGGCAGTTTCCATGTGGGGACATCACACAGCGTCCTCACACAAACCCAGAGAGTAGAGCCTACGACACCCCCTGGCTCTGTGGTCCAGCCTTTTGCTCCTAGGCTACAAACCCATGCAGCATGTGGCTGTCCTGAATGCTGCAGGCCGTTGTCACACAATGGTTAGTATTTGTGGATCTAAACGTTTCCAAATATAGAAATCATACAGTAAAAGCACAGTATAAAGACCTGTCTAGGGCACTTACCTTGAGGGGAGCCTGCCGCATTGGGCGTTGCTCTGGGTGAGTCAGTGAGTGAGTGGGGAGTGCATGTGAACACCCAGGACATGACTGTACTCTACTGGGGATTTTCTAGACCCTCTACGCTTAGGCTACACCAAATGCATTTGAAAAATCAAGTAACTTTGCTATGATGTCACTAGACAATAGGAAATTTTCAGCTCCATTATAATCTTATGGGACCACAATGGTATATACGGTCCATGGTTGATCTGAACATGGCTAAGCCACGCATCACACGACTATATTAGAAAACACTCAGATTCTTCTTCAGGAAGAAAATGAAGCTGTGGGCAAGTGCCCACCCCTCTTACCAATATCAGCATCTCGGAGCACCACTCTCTCAGAGCCAGTGTGGCCCGAATCCCCCCTCCACCCACAGCTCTACTCCCACTGCAGCAGCCGCAGCAGGGGACCCCCCAGCCCTGAGTGACCCCGGCACCGCCCAGCCACAAGGGGAGAGGGGACACTGACTAGGACAATCTCTAGCACTTCATTCTTGCTGATGGTCCCGTTGCCGTCCACGTCATAGAGGGAGAAGGCCCACTCCAGCTTCTGGTTGGTCTTGCCTGCGCTGGTCATATGCAGGGCGATGACATACTCCTTGAAGTCCAGGGTGCCATCGAGGTTGGAATCGAAGCTGCGGAACACATGCTGGGCGTAGGCCTTGGGGTCAGCGTCGGGGAAGAACTTGGCGTAGATGCTCTGGAACTGCTGCTGGGTGATACGGCCGCTGGGGCAGTCTCTCAGGAAGGACTGGTACCAGGTGCACAGCTCCTCCTCCGAGAACTTGGTGTTCAGCCGCAGCTCCTCCAGGATCTCCTTGGACAGGGCCCCACTTTTGCTGTTCCCCATGAGTGAGGAAGAGTGGGCAGCAGCTGGGGAGTCACTGGGTGGGTGGGACGTGTGTGGTGCCCTGGCTGCAGGCTGGGGCTCAGGTCTGCTGTGAGCTGAAGACAGAGATGCTGGTGGCTTAGGAGGATTTGAGACCAGTTCTTCCCAATCCTTGAAGGGAGGAGGGGCCCAGGAGCTTTGCGGAGGTGGTGGTTGTGGGGAGGGTGGCAAGGGGATGCTCCCAGAACCCTACTGAGATTAAAGCGAAGAGCCCAGGGCAGGCAGGCAATTCATCTCTGCCTCCTGGAAGGACACTAGAACAAAATAGGAGGTTGGAACTTTCAGAGCTGGGAGCTCTTGTACCACTAGCTCCAGCCCTGTAAGGCAACCACGTTCCCTGTTTCTCTTCCTTACTAACTCTGAGTGTCTCAGGGAGGGCTGGCACCCCCCACTGAGCCCTAGAATTCAGTGGTTAGGAGCACAGGCTCTGGAACCAACATGGGTTCAAATCCTAGCTTGGCTACTTAACTACCTATGTGACCCCAGGCATGTTTCCTAACCTCTTTCCACCTGGGACAGTCTTCTAATCCTTCACTGCAGTCACGTTTCTGCTTAAATGTCACCTTCCTGGCTAGGGCTATGTATACTGACCCTCTATCTATAACAGCACACCATCATCGGCATGCCCCATGTCCCCTCATCGGAATGAAAGCTCCTGAAAGACGAGTTTTTGTCTGCGTTGTTCCCAGATGCATTTCCATTGTCAGAACAGTGCCTGACAAGCTTGGGCCCCCAGTGAGCCTTTCTTGAATAAATGGGCATCATAGCGTCTACCTCACCATCATGGTGGGGCTGAAGTGAGTCAATACATGTGACACACTTAGAATAGAACCTGGCACACAGCTAATGCTAAACACTTACTTGTTTTCTTTCTGTTCATCAGTCACAGGGAGTGAAGGTAAACTCCCTGTGGGGGGTGGCCAGCAGGTGGGACAGCAGGGAGCCGCCAGGCCTGTGTCACCTCGGGAAGGGGCTGCCAGCAAATGTGGTCCCATGGGACCGTTAGATTTTATTTTTTAATGATTCAAGAGAAATCCAGAAATCATAATTTTAGATGCAATTTGCACACTTTTCAACTTTGGCAATTGATTGGAAATTTTCAAAAGCGCGATGTGGGCCAAACACAATCTATCTGCGGCTCCATGCCCGTCTGTAGCAGAGCACAGCGCTGGGAGTGAGCCGACAAGAAAATGTGTTTGCTGAGTGAATGGGTAAATCCCTGAGTGGCCCGAGACAGGGAGGTGTGTGAGGGCAGGCTTTGCATCCCAGGGGGAGTACGGAGCTCGAGAAAGCGCCCTAGTGAGGACGCTACACACCTGGATTCTTGTCACCCAGCGGGAAGGGAGTGTGGGCGTGCACTTTGCTTAGCAGAGAGCAATGCTTCGCAGGGGGTGAGGGAATGGGGGTGGGTGGGGACACACTCAGAACCCCAGCCTTGCCACTGTGGATGGAGAGTTGTCTCTTTTTGCCCATGAAGAATAAACCTTGCAGTCTCCAGGCAGGTAAAGTGTATTTTTTTTTTTTAGATATGAGTCTCCCTCCATTGTTTAGGCTGGAGTGCAGTGGTACGATCTCAGTTCACTGCAACCTCTGCCTCCTGGGTTCAAATAATTCTCCTGTCTCAGTCCCTGGAGAAGCTGGGACTACAGATGTCTGCCACCATGCTCACGCTCAGCTAAGTTTTTTCTTTTCTTTTCTTTTCTTTTTTTTCAGTAGAGTCGGGGGTTTCACCATATTGGTCAGGCTGGTCTCGAACTTCTGACCTCAGATGATCCACCTGCCTTGAATCTCAAGGTGTAAAGTGGGGTTTTTAGCCTACTTCCTAACAGCCTAGTGGCAGTGGAAGGTAGGTCCTTGCTGCTGGGAGAAAGCCACCTGCCAGGCCCAGCTGGTGTCGCTCAGAAAGGAATGAGAGGTTCAGGCACTGAGGCGCTGACTCATCCCTCCCAGCCACCCTGCTCACTGTAATTTCAGAAGTTTCTCAAGAAACCTGAATGTTGGCGGGGGTGGGGAAGGGTGCGTGTGTGTGAACTTTCTAATTTTTCCCACCACTTTGTGAGAGAATACAATTTAACAGGACTCCTTTCTCTCCTAGGCTTTCACCATCCTGCAGTGTGCATTTATTCTCAAGAGCAGTTAGAAACAGGACAGTCACCAATCTTGAAAACAAATGAACCAAGCGAGCCCAAGCCACACCATGGAATCGCATTCACTTCCAGAGCTTCCTTGCAGTCCTGAGGCAGCTCTGGGGATGCTGCAAGTGGGAGGCCACAGGAAGTGCTTCCTGGATCACACTCCTGTCCGCATCAAGCCTGCAGATGGCCAGGCCAGTGTGACAGGTGAGACGTGGATGCTCCTAAAGGCATGTCGCCAGTCCGGGGTCACATGTTGCTAAATGGGGATGCCAGGAGGAAGGAAAGCCCAGGCCTGCCACCTGTCTGGCTAGATTGTTGTCTGGGAAACAGGACAGGCAAAATCAAATGGCACACACAGCCTGCAGCCCTCAGTTTGAGACCCCGAACAAACTGACAGATCCCAGTTCCTTTTAGGTGGCTAGCTCACCTTTTAAGGAAAGGCGTGAAACTGCACGCTTCCTGGTGACGCCAACCATTTCTTGTCTGACTTTACATCAGAAGCCGTAGGCACATGAATGGATGGGTGAGTGGATGGGTCCCAGACATTCCTTGACTCTTCATTTTCACATTGCATGATAAAGACTGTAGGAGTCTAGGCCTGCACTGTCCAACACTGTTGTGGCTTCCTTTGTCTACACCACAGGAGGCCTGAGCCTAGAGGACAAGGAGGTGAGGAGCTGGGGTTGCCATGGCAATGAAAGAGGCCCTGGGCGAGGCGGAAGGCAGCCAGAGGCCGCCAGTCTTTGCTGTTCTCTCCTACCAGCCAGGCACAGGAGGAAGGAGCTGGACCCAAGTCAGAAGCAGCCTGGTACAGTCCACATTCCCCAGGTTGCTGTGCCCAGGAGGGGCCCCAGGAGACCGCAGGCAGCTGTGTTGATGCTGAGAGTGAGGGGTCATGTCCTGGAGGTTTGTTTGAAAACCTGTATAAACATCTTCTATCAGAGGGAAAGCTTATGTTCCTTAGCCAAACAAGTTGTTGGAGATGATGTATTGTGAGTGGATTTGTTAAGTCTGAGCTGAGGCCATAAACTCTCCCAAACCCCAAAGACTCCTCTTGAGAAGGCTTCTTCTCCAGGCAGATGATCCCAGTTCACGTCCTTGCTTTGCCTAGACTGAAAGATGCTTCCCAGAAGCTGGCTGGCCCTGTCAGCTCAAGCAGGAGCTTCATCTTGGCCATTAGCTGGGACCCAGACACCACCCCTTCCCCATTGCTCAACCTTGCGGGTATGAGCTGAGGGCCAAGGTGACTCTCCTGCCCTCTGGCCTGGTGCCAGCACCTACAGGGAAGCCTGCATCGAGAGGGAAAAGGGGGTATGGAAAAGGTGGCAGGGGAGAAAGAGAATGGGGAAAGACCCTCCTCCCTCAGCTGTCCCCATTGCAGAAAACGACAATCTGTCCTCTTGATGACTTAGATGGAGGCCCTTGGTGTCATCCATAGTGTTCCTCTTTTGGTCACAACCCACTCCAGTCTCTCAAGAAATCATCTTGACTCTACCTTCAAGGTGCATCCAGAACCTAACTGTTCTTCCCGCCTCCCTTGCACCGGCCTCATCTGCCTCTTAACAGTTCCTCCAGTTTCTGCTTGTCTCCTCACAGCCCCGCAGTGAGCCCCATAGCCACGAAATCAGGTCACGCACGACGGCTGCCCACTTCCCCCAGTCAAAGCCAAAAGCCTGCAACAGGCGGCACTGGCCCTCATCCCACCGTTTCTCACAGGTGCCAAGGAGGGATGAAACGGGGCGGGTGCCCTTTGTCTCCCAGCTAAGTCATCAGAGGTAAAATCACCACCAATCCCGAGAGCCTGGGAGGAACGCTGAGATGGCTCATAGAAGAAGGTGGCAGCCCTCCAGGAAAGAGGGTCACCCAGTGTCCTCATCTGCTGTCCCCTCCTCACTCTCTCCACTCCAGCCAGGCTGGGCTGGCCACAGACATGTGGGTATCTCCCCTCTGCTTGGGACATTTTCCTCCTGTGACTTTCCAGGGTCCCTCCCAGGTCTTTTTGTCTCTGATCAATTGCCACCTTCTCAAGGGTATCTCCTCTGCTTGGAACATTTGTTTTCAGTGACCTTCCAGGTTCCCTCCCAGATCTCCTTGTCTTTGATCAAATGCCACCGTCTCAATGATGCCACTCCAATGACCCTATTGAATATTGCAGTGTACTCACCCTCCCTCTGCCGTTTTTCTTTTCCACAACACTTAACACCGTCCACACTCATACCACAGAACGTAGTTCCTGAGTCTATTGTTTTTGTCTGCTAGAATGTAAGCTCCCTGAGAGCAGGACTCTGTTTCTCCCACTGATGTGTTCCCAGGACCTAGAGCAGTGTCCAGCATACACTGGATGCTCAGTAATTATTGAATGAATAAATGAATGGATGGGGCCGGGTGAGGTGGCTCACGCCTGTAATTCCAACACTTTGGGAGGCAGAGGAGGATGGATCACCTGAGGTCAGGAGTTAGAGACCTGCCTGGCCAACATGGTGAAATCCTGTCTTTACTAAAAATATACAAATTAGCTGGGCAAGGTGGTGCATGCCTGTAATCCCAGCTACTCAGGAAGCTGAGGCAAAAGAATCGCTTGAATCCAGGAGGCAGAGGTTGCAGTGAGACGAGATGGTGCCACTGCACTCCAGCCTGAGCGACAGAGTGAGACTGTCTCAAAAAAA
>NW_016107387.1:4278501-4376213 GCF_001604975.1 Cebus imitator | reverse complement strand
TATATATATATATATATATATATACACACAAATGAATGGATGGCAGGGATGAGAAAAGAAACAACCAGTAGCCCCAGAGACAGGAGGGAGGCAGAGGACTGGAGCCCACAGAGACAGGAAGTTCCCAGGGGGAGGGGCCTGAGGCCAGGAACATAGCATCCATCTCGGCGCCAGTGTCCAGGTGCCCTTTGTCTCCCACTAAGTCATCAGAGGTGAAATCACCACCAATCTTGAGAGCCTGGGAGGAATGCTGAGACAGGTCACACGGAGAACGTGGCAACCCTCCAGGAAAGAGGGTCGCCCAGGGGAACCCAGTGCCTCTGGAGAGTTTATTTTATATGGGATGAATCTAAGCATCTCAAGTATACACACAGAGCCGAAGAAAAAAACAACATGGGATTTAACTTCCTGAAAACTCTTTATAATAATGCAGGACAATTATATATAGCAAACGCCTTCAAAATTTAAACTCTTTAAACATTTAATTCTTCAGCATTAATACACACAAATGCGATAACAGGGCGGCGCAGGGGAGGGTGGGCTACAGCCTCCACTGGGATCAGGGTTTCAACAGTGTTACTTATAAATTATATTACATCAATTTTATTTACTAATCTAGGCAGCCAGAGGGTGGAAGGATATACAATGTGGAGGGAACACATTCATACCAGGGTGGGGTGTGCTGGCGGGAGACACGGCTCTTTAACATGAAAAATGTATAAAGTATTTAGCAAAAGTTACAGAAAACAGATCAAACGAGCAAGTTTATTTTGTTAGAAAATTCCACTCTCATAGGGTTTGCCGATGTGCTTGTGTCTGTGAAGGGGATGCCTCCAGTCATCTCCTTCCTAAGGGAAGGGAAGGGATGCTACGTCGGGGCCCCTGTCACCAAGGATGGCTGATGTCCCTTTGAATGTCTGTCCCTGGGTCCACACGGCTGCCTGGAACCCACGACTCCCGAGAGCCCGTCTGCTGCAGGTGATGCTGGAAGGGAAGTGTCCCCACTTGACAGATGAGTGCACAGAGGTCCCAACAGGGGATGTGACTTAACTTCAGGTTATGGGACAAAGGAGGCAGCAGAACAGGGCCAGTCCTTGCTCTTCCCTTGCACAGCAGGCTCTCCCTCTAGGTCTCCGAGTCACCCCACCCTAACAGAGCACCCATGTGCCCTGACCTCTTTACATTCCACTGCAATCCCACTAGAAGTTTCCCTCAAACCCCAAGAAACAGTCCCGAACACCACACGCAATCTCCAAAGGCCTTCGCCCCAACCCTAGCCCACCCCGAGACACCTCCCAACAGAGCCTCCTGACAGCCATACCCCAGCATTTAGAAAGTTGGGAGAAGCAGATTGATTTTTGTCCTCTGATTCTCACTCTAACCTGCTGAAAAAATAAAAAATAAAAACAAGATAGGATTTAACTTCCTGAAAACTTTTTATAGGAATTGGTTCTTCACCTCCAGGAAAGCCTCAACAGAAATACTCCTGAGGGGTAGACAAGAATCCTCCCCGGCAAAATTGAACCCAGCAGAGTCCCAGCAGCATCCTTGGCTCCTTTCCTTGAGGCCCTGGTAGCTCTGGCTTCCCGGCCCCCGTCTTCACCTGGCCTTGATCCAGAAATGTCTGGTTTGCATAGAGAGGTACCCAGATGGCCTCGGGGCACACCTTTCACTGAGCAGGGGGCATGAACAAGAGACAGCTTAGAGGAGTGTTTACCTCGGGGGTAACATTCAGTCTGGCCTGGCCTTAGCTGGGTGTGGTCCTGTCCCTGCCACCATGAACCACCATCCAGTGGAGTGCAGACACAGGCCAGGCTGTGTGACCACCAGCTGAGAAACGCTCCAGCTGCGACAAGGACTCCAGCTTCACGCCTGTCCTGCCTTCTGGGGAGCAGACTTCAGAACGTACCATCCAAGACCGGTGAATGAGACCCAAACGGTCATTACTTGCACTTTCTTTGGGGGGTCCTAGGAGAAACTACCTCATTCTTAACAGCTCACAACTCTTAATTTTAGCTCCATTTGAGTCTAAATGGAAAAGTGCCAAGGCATCTCTCGCTCTCTCACCAGGACTTGAGGCAATTCTACGCACGACTGTGCAGATGAGAGCTAGACACAGCATGAACACATATGTGCACAGGGCACATCACTGGAAATGAAAAGGGGAGGAGGTGCATGCAGTCGCTGGTGGCCTGAGACACTCATCTAGAACAAACACCCTCAGCTTGCAGAGGAAGCAACAGCTCTAGGAAAGCGTCGTGATGAGCCCCAGGGCCAGCCCCAGGCTTCTCATCCATGCTGCTTCTGTTCATCTTTTGAAGCCTGCAACGCTCAATACATGCCAAGGACTGTGTGACACTGAAGCGTGGGTCCCAGAAGGGAGAGGATCTATTGGCTGAGATGCTAACTTCAGGTTGCAGCAGACATGAGCAGCAACTGAGTGCCCATCCATCCCTTCCCCTACCATCCCTGGCTGCTTTCTGCTCTATCAAAAATCCACCACGAGCCAAAAAGGCAAGTGTGAGCCCTAAGAACCGCTTGTGGGCACAGCTGGCATGCAGAGGAGGAGCCTGGGGGAGCCGAAGGAAGCAGCAAGCTGGAAGTGGTCGTGCAAACAAGTTGAAGACCCTGGGCCAAGAACTTCCAGGGAAAATGGCTCAGTGTAAAGCTAAAGAAGCAGAGTAGTGCACTCATGCAATGAAAGACTTCCCGGCAACGAGAAGGAACGAACTGCACGCACACATCATGAGAGACTCAAAAGCGTTAAGCTGAGGGAAGGATGGCAGACTCAAAAGGCTACATCGGTGTGACTCCACCTATATGACATTCTAGAAGAGGCAAAATTATAGGATCAGATCACCAATGAGGGTTGCCAGGGAAAGAGGGTAGGAAGAGGGAAGTTTTTGGAGTGATAAAAATAGGTTGCTGTTGGTGGTCACAAGACGCGAAATTGGTCAAAATTCACAGAACCGTCTATTTCCAAAGGGTGGATTGTACCGGATGTCAATCATACCTCAATAAACCTGGGAAAAGATGATGGCGATGAGCCTCTTAGGGGTGGGAAGGATTATGGGACGAGACTATGCCCAGGAGATGTGGGCGGGCATCTGATCTGCACCCCACACAATGAGCGCATCTGTAGCCGTCTGTTTAAATGCTCCTTGCCAAGACTACCTGCAGCTGGAAGTAAAAATCACCTAAACAAGCCAAGGTCTCTGATGCCCTTCCAATTTTATGGCTTGTATTTCCAAAAGGGACTTTGGCTCAGCCCAGATTTTTATGCATCCATCCACTAATCTAGTAATTGATGGGTTTTCACAAAGGGTAGAGAAACAAACTCCTGGTGGGTGAATTCGTTGGTACACTTTCAGTGTGCCCGGCTGATTACCAACCCTGACCAAAGGCCCCACTGCAGAAATTTTCCTTGGCCAACAGGGTGCTGAGTGGAGGTGAAAGGAGGCCCAGGGTGGTCCTACTAGCAGAACCTCAAGGGTCCCCATGGCTCAAGTGGCCTATGCGTTGCTACTGATGGAAAGCACTAGAAAGAAGAGAGGGTAACAAGTGGCCCTTCCTGGAGGTTGTCATAGCAACCAACTCACTTTGAAAACAATTGGCGTCAGGATTTTTTTTTCCTCTTCATTTTAAATTAGGCTTTCACAAACACATCTTGTGCACCAGTCTCCTGGGTGGAGGCAGATAGAAGGGGGTGACTTGTTCTCAGAAATGAAATATGGATGTTCTTAAGAACAGCCCAGACCTGCCTACTTTTGATTCCAACCAGAAAGGGGCCCCTGTTCATAGGGGTAGGGGGCCTGGACTGTCGACTCCAGCCCTGCTCTCAATTCACTGGCCACTTCACAACCTCGCTGGCTATCCTTGGGCTTCCCTTGCTCATTTGTAAAGAGTTATTCACAGCAAACAAAGGCATTTCTGAAATTCAAGCTGGATATGAGCTGTGAGGGTCTGGGGACCAGGTGATTAAGATCTTGTTTCTGTCTACCTTCCATCCAACAGGTAACTGTCCCAGAGCAGTTTATATTATAATAAAGAATCCCAGAGGGTTAAGTGTGGGGAGGGTACAATGTTCTTATTATACTCTCCCCCGTTACGTGGAGAACACAGGAGAGGGGAAGAGCACCCCTCTTACACGCAACTACAGCATCACTTCTCAGCATGCCTGGCTTGTCTTGCGCATTCGCTGAATAAATGAATGGATATTAATCAGCACAATAGACTTACCTCTGAAAACCTAAATTCTGCAGAGTACCTATATGTGAATGCCAAGGCTACTGACCTGTAAGGACCCTGAAAACGAGAGATCATGGGCTTCCCTGATGACAGGGCCGTATGGTGTCCTCAGATTAGATCTTAGCACAATCCCTTTAACTTGCTTGATGAATGAATAACAGAGGGAAGAAAGGAAGGACGGACATGAAGGGGTTAAAGAGAAGGTGATGAGGGGATGAGGGGGAAAGAGTGACCTCCGAAAATGGACTGGCCCAAACTGGGCCAACTTGAGCTACCCTGGAAGACACAAGAGAGCTCACTCCATCCCAGGGATGAACCAAGGACTCTGGAATCCTCAGATGGAAATGGAAAAGTCAATGAGCCGTATCATACTCAAAATATCTGTGTTCATAACAAGGCTATTGGTTTTGAATGTTTGGAAATCATCCACAAAGTAGTTTACTAAGCCACAAAGCAATTACCACTAGCACCCATTTTTCATAAAGAAACCAAGAAATAATATTCTAAAATTGGCAGCTGGTGTCATGACCCAACCCCAGATCTGGACAGAGTGATTCCCCATGCCATGGACAGATCCTACCAGGCGGTCTTCATGTTGGTGAAGGCCTTTGAGCTGGACTTTTTGGTTGCAGTGTTTCAAGAACAAAAGAAAAGTGACAACGTTTGGTTTACTTTAGTATGCTGGGCATTTTTTCTAATGTGAACTACAAGGCAATTCTCATTCGATGACAGAGGGGCCAAAAGATTCGAGATTAATGAGTCATCAGTTTCTAGCACATGAGTCTGAAAGACCAGTGTTGTGCTTGTTGAATTCTGCCCTCATTACAGATGTGCAGGTCAAACCCAAAGTGGTCAATGGGAAGGATGAAGAAAGATGGATTTCCAGGGAATGGGTTCCCGACTAGAATCCGGCCCTCGCTCATGCTTCTCCCAGCCCCTCGGGCTGACTCTCTAGACTGACGTGGTAGAGAATGTGTTTGCTGTGGCAGAGAACGGGAGACACAATGAGCTGGACCCAACGGCAGCACTGAAAGCTTCCTAAGTCACACTCGGACCAGACTCTTCCAGGGAATGGAAGATGGAGGGTGGGAAAGGAGGGCTTGGTGCAGGGCTCTGGAATGTGCAGAAGGAGCTAGAAGCCAAGGAGGCAGGACACTGCCTGGAGGGCGGCAACCTAGTATGGCCACAAGAGCATCTGTGATGCCTGTCCAGTGCCCACCAGTGAGAGAAAACCATACAAGGGACAGCAGTCCCAGCCCTGCCATGCACAAGAAGACACAGCCATCTGGGGGATGGCAGAGACGTGCCTGACCCGTCTCCCATGTAGGACTGACCCAGCCCCATTACAAGCCCATGGTGGGCAGCCTGGGAGGGTGGGGGCCAGGGCAGCCCAAAGGTGCAGAGGGCACCATGGTGGACAGGCCCCAGCTTGCTGGCCTCCGAGACGAGCTGGTTCATGTCTATCCCTGAAGCCTTTGGACGAGCTGGATGAGGTCTTGATAACTTGAGAACTTTGGAAAGCTTCCTCTAATGAGACTGGGAAGGGGTGACAGGGTGGGGACAGGGGCTTCCCCGAGGAAGCAGCTGAGGGAAGGGTGGATTGGCGTTTCCAGAGGAGACTTTACAGATGGCGCCTGATCTCATAGGAGACATGATTCAGCGCTCGATTTGGGGCTAATTTGCCGAATGAGGTAGTTCCATCCTGACCTCTCCAGGCAGGGTGGGTCTGGGAAAACAGGAGCCAAGCCTTCCTCCTAAAACCCCTGATGATGAATGTGTGGCCGAGAAAGCCGGACATGGGCTCCCAGAATGCAATGGGAAAAAAAAATAAAGGAGGAGGGCTGCAAAGGATTCTGGGTGCGGCTGGGAGCTGAATGGCACCTGCTATCCACGATTCTGATCCTGACACCTGGCTTAGAGACAGAGATGTCCCTCCCCTGATTCTCCAAAACCCTGGAGACAAGGGTGCCAGCTGGAGGAAGAGCCTTGGGGCTTCCAGGGCACAAGCATTTGATGGTGACCCCTACAGAGCTCAGCAGGGACCATAAAGTTCCAGCCTGTTTGTTTCAGAGTGGCAAGCACAGCACAGGAGTCGGGGGCCTTCAGCCTCAGAGACAAGGGCAGGGCTGTGGGTCTGTCTTCTGGGCCTGGGAATATGGGAGAGCCCCCAGCTGGGCTGTCCGGGTCACCCTTTTGGAATCACCAGCTCTCTCCCCTCTCCTCAGTGGCCCAGGAGAGAGGGAGGGGGGCGTCCACTCAGCACAGGCCCCATGGTGGGAGCCCAGCCCCTCTCCCCGGCAGGACCCCCCAAAGCTGCACAGGCCCGTCTAGATCTCCATGTCCACAGGGCGGATGTTGCCCGTCTTGTGCTCTCTGACCCAGAGCTCCCTGTCTTTGGCAGGGTCCACTTTTCGAAGCAGCTGATCCACGGGCTCGACTGTCTGCAAGAGACAGAGAAGACGCAACATTGTGAGAGATGGTGGCCAAGCTGGGGAGGTCTCCTTGGAGACATGCCGTCCTCGCCTTCGTGTCTGTCAGAGCAGCCTCCCTAGAGGGCTCTGGGTCCCAGGGGAGGCCCATCTGAGGGACAAACATGCAGAGGGCTGTGAACGGGGAGCCCAGGACACATCCTGACCCTGCTTCTCATACTGCCAGGCCCCAGGCCTGGAGGAGAGGCCACGAGGGCCTTAAAGGCTCAAGGTCTGTGACCCCTTTCTCCATTTCACCCCACATTTACCACCAGAGAACAGGGCAAAGACAACTCTGGCTTTAGGTATTCTGAAGATTTCTGGAAGTTGTTTTTACGTTATTTTGTAAGAAATTTAATAATGTCTTTGGCTACTGGAATTATCATGAGCTTCTTTCTCCTCAGGTTAACAGCTCACGTACGTCCACTTCACGTACCAGGGGCAGATTCACACAGACGTCCAGGACAATCTGGACAGGTCCAACCCAAGAGGCCACTCCTAGGCCAGAGCATCTGCCCACTGCCCACCTTTAGACAGATTCCTTGCAGCGGTCACTTCACCTGCCACGGCCTAGCGCCGGGTGGCTCTCCGCAGGCCCTGTGCCGCCCGGGAGCCCCACAGGGCCGGAAACTCACGCTTTGGTTGAACATGTCTGTCTCATGCCGCAGCTGCGTGTACTGGCACAGATGCTGCCTGATCATCTCCACCCTCTCCACCTCCAGCCGCTCTAGTTCCTGCCGAGAAAGCAAAGGCCACAGAGCTCTGAGCACGTCCCCTCTACTTTGGGGTTTTCCCACCAAGACCACACTGGCTGCGGACATCCTACCCCATCTGGCTCTCTGGGGTCTCATGAAGAGCGTGCCCCGTGTCCAGGGTGAAGGTGAAGATGATGACAGCACGGCTGCTGTTTTACTTCCCGAAAGCCTGCTCCGCCAGGCACAGTGCTGAGGGCTTTATGTGTATTCCTTAATTGTCCTCATTACCATTTTAAGAGATCATTTCTGTCATCATCTCTATTCTCCAAGCAAGGGAGCTAACACCCAGAGAGACACCACAGCTCACTCAAAGCGATACGGAATTATGGGAGGGACGGGATTTAAACCAGGGTCCATCGGGCTGTCACTCATGACACTGCACCCAGGCAGCCCTAGCTGTGGTGCCCTGATGGGGTGCAGCAGGGGGACACATGTGGGAGCTCCATGCCACACATTCCGGGGACCTTGTTCCTGGGCCTCTGCGGAGCAGCCTCCCTTCCTCTGCCCACGCCTAGTGCTGTGGCCGCAATAGGGGCCAGGCCAGGGAGGCAGACAGGACTCCACGAGGAGCAGCCTTTGTCAAAGGGAAGAGGGGAAGGGGCCTATCCTTTGGTTTCTAGATGGTTTTGTGTCTTTGGGATCTAGGGGATCAGGCTGTTATTCTGTATACAACTAGGTCACTGCCCAGGTGATTAAACAGAAAGGGGAGTAAAGCAGGGGGCTTAATTAGATTAACCAGGAGGAAAACTAGGTCACTGTCCCTGGTGGAGGCCTCTAATCTGCTCTGGTGGGCTGACACCTGGGGAAGGCAGCTGGTTAGTCCTGTGCTGGATGGGCAGGAGGTGGCTTTAGGCTGTGGGTTGATCCGATGAGCACCTGGCATAATGTCTCCTGGCCCATCTGGCCCAAGCACCAGTCACATTTCACTGTCCACTCAGGCAGGTGCTGACCGATAAGGAGATGCTGCCCCCTTTACAAGAAATACTCAGGAGAGCATCATCGGCCCTACGACCTGTTGTTCGCCCTTGGTCAGGGGCCTCCCCCCACCCTCCTGTGTAGCTCCAATCTCAGCCATCCAGCCACCTTGCAAGGATCTCCTATTGAAGACCTGTGTGTGCATGCGTGTGCGTGTGTGGCGGGAGGTGGGGGGGTCCTCTCTTCCTATAGCTTGGCTGTTTTTCCTAAAGAGGCCATTGTCCACTTAGTTGGGGAGAGTCCTCAGTTGACCCTGACCTCTCAGGGGACAGGCTGAGAAGGATGTAGCCACACCCAACCCAACGGTGCCCACGTCCACACAGCTAGGAAATGCTGGGGCAGAGATGTGTAACCACATAAGCTGGCTCGGACTGAGGTTTCGACCCCAACGCTGAAGTAGATTTGATGACCATATCTAGGGTCACTCCACCCCTTCCTCCCCGTGCTCACCAACCATCACCAGGGGCTGCTCTGCGTGAGCCCCTGCACCGCCATGTCCACACATCCGTGACCACTTACCAGTGTGGTGGTCACCATCTCTTCAAACCACTTGGACTGGGCCTGGTTGTAGAGGTCCACACAGCGCATGAGGTCGTCTCCTGGAAAAAGACCACAGTCACCATCATGATCCATCCCATCCTTGCCATTACTCCGTGCCCCAGCCTGTGCCCCATAGCCAAGCCTTCACCTTTCCCCGGGGTCACGGTGGCCACTGGAAAGTTGGAAAAGGGATGGCAGTAGGAAGAAGAAAGCAGAGCCAGGGCAGGAAGAGGCAACCCAGCCCCATGAGAAACCAGCTCAGGTGTCCACCTGAAGCCTGACCCCAGATAGTCCTCCTATTACATTTTATTTCATCACAGAAAGATAGGCGAATATAACTATTAAATCTTTATGACTAGTCTATTAATTTCTGTTATCTTATGTATGTTTCAAACATTTTGTAAGGATTCAGGATGGTGTGTGTGTGTGTGTAGGGTATTCCAAGGACCCCCGATCCTTTCATGAGCCCAAGAAATGTTTCCCTTTCTAAAGATGGCAGTTTTATTTTACACTGGGGAATCCAGATCAGTTAAAACATGTCACACACAATTTGGTATGAAGAAGAATTAAGGAAGATAAGTTTGCAGAGTGTGTGTGTGTGTGTGTGTGTGTGTGTGTGTGTGTGTATGTGTGCATGAAGACACTGCAAGATGTCCTTCTGAAACACAAAAGCAGCATCTGTAGTCACAGACTAAAACACGCACTGGACCTGCACACACCAACTTCAGGAGAGTGGCCCTTTGGGAAACGGAGAAAGGGTGAGTGGGCAGGAATCAGTTCCTTCTATTGCATTTTATTTCATCACAGAAAGAGCTAAACATAACTATTAAATCTTTATGACTAATCTATTACTTTCTGTTATCATAAGCATGTTTGGAACATTTTGTAATTCAAACGAAAACGCACCACAATGTAATTGCCAACATGAGTAAGCGTCCCAGCACCTTGGAACCTTGCTACACAAATCAGTCTGTGGGCCAGGGGCACCTGTATCCCCTGGGGTTGGCTAGAAATTCAGAAACCCAGGGCAGATCCGAGACCTACTGAATCAGAGACTGCATTTTTACAAGCAGCTCGGGTGATGCATGTGCACATGGCAGGCGGAGAAGCACAGCTCTTGTGCACAGCTCTGTCTCAGTGTAGCTTCCTCATCTTCACAGGGCTCCAGCAAGAGGAAGGCATCATGATCTTTGCTCATGATGCAAAAAGCTCATGAGTGAATCCCAAAGTGAAGTGATTTTCTGTAGTAATTCTAGAAGCAGAATGCGAGATTGGAATTTCGTAGTTTGAGGAGAGTCCAAGTTACTCCTGTAGCATCACCGCTGATGCTCATAGGTACTCTGATAGGGAAGTCAAAGAGAACAAGGAAGGGGCTGGGTGTGGTGGTTCACACCTGTAATCCCAGTACTTTGGGAGGCTGAGGCAGGCAGATCACAAGGTCAGGAGTTCAAGACCAGCCTGATCAACATGGTGAAACCCCATCTCTACTAAAAATACAAAAAATTAGTCAGGCATAGCGGTACAAGCCTGTAATCCCAGCTACTGGAGAGGCTGAGGCAGGATAATCGCTTGAATCCAGGAGGCGGAGGTTGCCATGAGCCGAAATCACGCCATTGCACTCCAGCCTGGCAACAAGAGCAAAACTCTGTCTTTAAAAAAAAAAAAAAAAAAAAGAACAGGGAAGGTTATGCCTCCATACCCAAGGCCTAGGTTCGAACCAGGCCCCTAGCTGCGTCACACACCAAAGGCAAGCACTGTGCCTTGGCTAACAGAGCCCACACCAAGGAATTTATTCATTTTGTTCTGGGTTCAAGACCAATGACTGGATCCTGATTCCAAGAAACACTGAACCAGAGAGAAGAAAGTGGATATTGGACTACAGATGCATTTCCACCAAGAGCTCCTGCTGGCCGAGGAGGAGAGTGGCATGCTGCTCCATGCATGTACACTGTGAAACTCTGTGAGCCCTGTGTGGCAATCCTGATTTTGAGAAACTGCTTCAGGAACTTCCACAGCATTGGGAAACAGAGTAGGTGAAGGAGGCTGTGCCTTCTCCCTAGGGCAGCCCAAGAGCTTCAAATTGGACGTTTCTGGGACAGACATGGGGATGCATGCCTGTAATCCCAGCACTTTGGGAGGCTGAGGCGGGCAGATCATGAGGTCAAGAGATCGAGACCATCCTGGCCAACATGGTGAAATGCCGTCTTCACTAAAAAAGTACAAAAATTAGCTGGGCGTGGTGGTGTGTGCTTGTAGTCCTAGCTACTCGGGAGGCTAAGGAGGAGAATCGCTTGAACCCTGGAGGTGGAGGTTGCAGCGAGCCAAGATTGCGCCATTCCACTTCAGCCTGGTGACAGAGCGAGATTCCTTCTCAAAAAAAAAAAAAAAAAAAAAAAAAAAAAAAAAAAAACCCAAACAAGCAAAAAAGAAATTGGATCTTTTCGAATAGTATCAGCTAAGATCAGGGACTGTGGGATAAGAATGCCTTTGCTGTCACCCTAGCTCAACTACTTATTATCTGTGTAATCGTAGACAAGTCAATTAACCTACCCATGCCTCTGTTTCTTCATCTGGGGATGAAGTACAGATGCAGATGATGATTGTGCCTTCGCCAAGTTGTTATGAGGAATAAATATGCCAGTATCTAGAAAGTACTTAGAGTAGAGATGGGCATAGATAACCAAATAACATGGGCTATGGTGGTGAGGATGCTGATGACGATCCCTGAGGATCTGATGTCCTTCCTTCTAGTAGCCTTGGAAAAGATGAGGAAGAGGGAGGAAAGGAATGAAAGGAAAGAACAGGTGGCATTTTCTGAGCAGCAGGCTAGCCAGCAAAATGGCGACAAGCAGAGTCTCTGGAATGAGAGGAGGCTGAATTCTGGCTTCGCCGCTGCATCACTGTGGACCTCATGGAAGTTTCCGATGTTCTCTGCCATCAGTCTTCTCACTTGTAAAGAGCATAAAAATACCTCCCTGCAGGGGGACTGTACTGATCAAAAGAGACAGTGCTGTGAAGCATGGAGGCCGGCACACAGTGAGTGCTCAAGAGGCGGTGTTTTAGAGTTAGGTCTAAGGACTGTCACTTTCATCACAAAATAATTCCCAACCACAGGAAGGAGAGACTGTATTATCTGATGACAATGCAGTAAAACTATGTAAAAAAACCCCAGCAAGATTAGGAAACAACAATAACAAAACCCTTGCCTATAAAAAGGTAAAGATTTTCTTTGAACCAATTCTTGGCTTAAAGATTAAATGAAAACCCAAACAGCAAAACATATTGAAAAATAGCAGAAATGAAAACACCACAAATAAGAACCTGTGGAATATGGTTAGACCACCAGTGTAAGGAAAAATAAATGTCTGGTGGGTTAAATATTTTACTGTTTTAAAAACAAAAAGAAACACCTGAAACAAACAAAAAAAAGTAAGAAAAAAACCTCTAGGGGATTAAAAAATAACAAAAGATCTAAGTCAGTTCTAAAATCTAGCTTCATATGGGAAATGCTGCTGTACAGAAAAACAGCAAGAAAAAAATCAACAAGCAAAAAAATTTACAAAGAACAAAACTAAAAGACAAATGACCATCTAGGAAGTAATTAAAATGACCAATCGTTCATCTCCCCGATAGATAAAGAATCTATGGTCAGTGGGGAAAGGATATGCGTTAGTCAGTTCACAGAAAGTGCAAAATGATTTATATGTATATTTTATATGCTCAACCCAGCTTATGGAGAAAAGCAAATTAAATACAAAATATCATTTTTCCCCAGACACTAACGATTTCAAGTCTTGATAACATACGACCAGCATTTAGAGAACAGGTGTTATCCCATAGATGCTGTAGGCGGGTGCTCTCTCTGGAAAGCAATTTGGAAGTATCCATCAAGATGAATAATAAATGCCCTTTGACTCAGCATCTATATTCTCTCTGTATGCAGATCTGGTCTTAGGCACCCACAAAGATGCAGGTATAGAGCTCCATTGGCTGGCAAGCACTCAAACAATCTATGACTCCTAGACCTCAATTAAGGGAATGATGAAATCAATTTGGGTACAATCACACAATTCGACACTGGCCAACCATTAAAAAGTTTGGAATGCATGAATGGATGGGTAAAAACATTTATAGGAATGAAAAAGAGATATTTCCAGGACATATTAATTAAATAGGTTCAGAAGATAAATTATATGATCCAATTTATATAAATTTAAATATTTAAAAATTAAAACACTAGGAAGTGATGGTGATTATTTCTGTGAATAGCATTTTCTACTCTTCTGTGCTGATTAAAATATTTTGCCATGTATCCATACTGTTTTTGCAATACATTTTTTTTTTTGAGGCAGAATCTCTGTCACCCAGGCTGGAGTGCAGTGGCGTGATGACAGCTCACTACAGCCTCAGCCTCCTGGGTTTAAGCCATCCTCCACCTTAGCCTTCTGAGTAGCTGAGACTACAGGTGTGTATCACCATGCATAGCTAATTTTTTCAAAGTTTTTTGTAGAGATGGGGTCTCACTATGTTGCCCAGGCTGGTCTTGAACTCCTGGGCTCAATTGATCCTCCTGCCTCAGCCTCTCAAAGTGCTGGTATTACAGGTGTTAGCCACTGCTCTTGGCCTATAATTTATTTTTTAAAATAACTTAATAATGTTAAACAGATCTCTTCCCCTTCTGGGTCCCCCTTCCCTCTACCAACAAATATACCATGGCTTCTACTTCTGGATGCAGAAACTTATTACTGTGCATTATAGATCTGTATAATAAATGTTGTCCTTCTATTACATTGTTTTTTTATTAAATTTCTATCCTACCTTATTTTCAAATGTAAGGTGTTGCTTTCTTCCATAATGAAGTGAATTGTAATAGGTTCACCAAAAATTAAGGTGAAAGTGACCTACAGACCAAACTCTAATACTACAGCACACATGGTAATTCCAGAGGCAACACGCATGTCCTCACGTGTAGTACAACTTGGCTTCCTTTAGATCTAGTTATGGAGGTTTTCACTGGTTCTCCCAGGCCTTCTCTTCTTCTTTTGTGTATTAGCTAACTTTTACCACTAGGTAGAAGCAGAAACCAACTGACTGGGAGACTCTGAGACACTGAAATCTGGTTATTTCTTTAAATAAAATGTCAGCCTTTGTTCCCAGGGCAGGTGCCCATCACCATAGGTGAACCTACAGAGCATCGCTTCCTGGGGAGGTGGGCCGCTTGGGTGCACTGTCCACTTCTGTGGGCTCTGAACAGGGACCGGGCCCTGAGCAATCAGCACGTAAAGGAGTCTGTCTACCTCCTGGTCAGAGATCTGGGGCTTGTGCAAAAAAACCCATCACTAGGGAGGGAGTAAGCAGTCCAGCCTCTGCCATGGCCTGGAACTAGCCTGGCCTGTTTCCTTCCTCTGACCCCCGAAGTATCTTCCTTTGAGATCCCTGGGTGTGGGCCAGAGAGAAGAGAAGAGGGGGTACCTCCTGGGAGACAAGGGAAGTAATTTCCCCCCTGCAGTCTTGCAAAGGAGAGATGCCCCCTCCCCAGTCACCCCATCTCCCAGCTCAGTGATCTCCCCTGTGCGCAGTGACCAGGCCAGGTGGGTGCCCGGCACTCACCAGCCTGTGTGGACTTCCTCCGCGCCTTCTTGATGTCCTCCTCTGTCTTGTTGCTCAGCTTGATCTCCAGTTGCTGCGTCTTCATCTCCAGGTCTCTCTGCCGCTCTGTGAGGGCTTTCCGGGCCTGGGGTCCAAGGACGTGGAGAAGCTGCTGGTAAAGCTTGGAGCCAGGGGGCCTCATGGGCCATGCAGCCCAGCTTCCCTCTGGAGTCCTTTTGCCCCTTGTTTGTGTGGGTGATGCCATAGTGCTTCAGAGGAGCCCAGCTGCCAGAGCGGCATCACCCAGCTAGTTAGAGGCTACAACCCAGCTTTCATCCTTGCCTCTTCCAGCGACATGTGGACTCATCCTACATCAATATCTCAGACTTTTTCCCAGTGGAGCCTATATACAGACTGGGGACACAGGCAGTCCTAAAATCAGATCCCCTCTGCTTGGAAGGGACCACAAAGGCCACGTGTATCACCTCCCTGCAGCACTCAATAGGATGTAGCACCAGGCGTCCCGTTCCAGAGCCGGACACACCTTGACCCTCTCCCTCCCCTCACTCTGCTGCTTCTCCTCTGGCCACCACTGGCAGCTCCGCAGCCCTTGGGTGGAGGCAGCTGGCTGGGCCCAGGGTGTCCCACAGTGTGAGCCCCCTTCTCCTCCCTAAGGCACTGGAGGCTGGGAATCAGCCCCTGGCGAACACTCTCTTCCCTCCAGGGCTGAACTGCAGCTCCCTTGAGGTGAGATCACCCAGGACTCTGCCTCGTCCCTGAGCAGGAAGGAGAGCATGGAAGAGGTGACTGAGTCAGGAGGACTCTACCAGGTGAGGCTTAAACACGGGGCCTCCTGTGAACCAGCCGCAGCACCGCCAAGCTTGGGGTTTAATTGGTCACCCACAGTCACTCGACCCCCTACTGTGGCTGCGGCCTCTCGTCGCACCCCTGGCCCTTTGGGTGGTCATCTGAGCAGCACAGGGAGGCAGCTCCTATCTGCCCTGGGATGGGTGGGGGTGCTCAGGCATGGGCACAAGGCTTGGACATCCCCCTATTCCCCTACCTGGACACAAAGACGCCGCCGTGTCGCACGCAGCCACTGCTGGCTTCCCAGTCCACCCTCTCAGGCAGCCCCCGACACACCTGCCCCGGCCCGGCGTCCTGGGCCTCTCACCTTCTCCACTGAGGCATAGCGGCTGGCGAGCTGCTTGCGAAGGTCGGCAATGTGGTGGTCGCACTTCTTCATGTCTTTCTTGAAGTTCTCACGGAAGTTCATCAGTGGCTTCTCCACCTCGCTGTGAAGCTGTTGGGAGGGTGGAGCAGCACACTCAGGACTGGGGGCGTCGGCTGTAAGCCAGGGCACGGAGGAGTGGTGGGAGGGGCACCCCCACCTCCCCAAGCAGGTGAGGGTGAGTGTGGGGCAGTGGCCTGGCAGGAAGGTGAGACAGCCCCTGACAAGTGGCTGCCTATCAGGTCTCAGCTTACGCAGGTTGCCTTAGCCCAGAAGGCCCCAACGCACATGTCTACAGGATGAGTGGTTAGCAACTAGAGCTTCTGCAGCTTTTAAATTTTATTTTTAGAATGTTTTACTGTCTATATTTATGGTTTACAATATGCTGTTTTGAAATATGTATACATTGTAGAATAGCTAAATCAAGTTAATAAATAATCAATGGGCTGGATGTGGTAGCTCATGCCTGTAATCCCAGCACTTTGGGAGGCCGAGGCAGGTGGATCACCTGAGGCCAGGAGTTCGAGGCCAGGAGTTCAGACCACACTGACCAACATGGTAAAACCCGATCTCTACTAAAAATACACACGCGCGCACACACACACACACACACACACACACACACACACACAAATTAGCTGGGCCTGGTGGCGGGTGCCTGTAATCCCAGCTACTCAGGAGGCTGAGGCAGGAGAATCACTTGAACCTGGGAGGCGGAGGCTGCAGTAAGCCAAGATCATGCCACTGTACTCCAGCCTGGGTGACAGAGTAAGACTCAGTCTCAAAAAAATAATAATCTATTACCTCACATGCTTATTTTATTCCATAGCTTCTTGCACGGCTTTGTTATTGTGCTTCTCTCACTTATTTTCCAAACGGAGAGCTTTTTGGGGACAGAAACCACATCAGCGTCTGTGGCCCCAAGCACTTAGCACAGTAACCGGAGTATGCAGCTCCAGTAAAGAACAGTCGAATGAATGCCATCCAGTCAGCCAGTCTCAGCTCAGTCCTATTTCTTGAGCATCTACTCCACACCAGGTGCTGAGAATACAAAGGTAACCCAGACAGGGTCCAAACCTCGAGGAACTGATGGTGGGACCTGCTCAAGGCCTGCTGGAAACTCACAAGGGCAGCTCTCCTGCACCACACTTGGAGGCTTTCTCAGCTTGCTCGGCTGCCCCGGGGAACAGGCACACTTTCCGTCCCCACCAAAGGGAACCGCCCCCGTATCCCAGGGGCCAGAGGAAAGGGTTTATACGCTGTCAGAAGAGCTGGGTGGCATCAGGGTTTTCAGCTTTTTTCTTTTTTATTCCTTCCCTTTTTCCCACCCCACCCCCCTTGAAAAGAACTTTTCGTTAAAATTTGTTCTTTTTGGTTGTGAGCACATTTATTTTGTGGGAAAAAAGATCAACATGGACCTGCTGTGGTCAAAGTCAGGTGGCAGCCTAGCCCTGTGCCACCCCCCCAGCCCCACTGCCTGGAATCGGCCTCCCAGACCAACCCTCTTCAGCCTATGCCCACCACCCCCACCGCGAATCTGCCTCCAGCTGTCTCAGAGGTGCCTCTGGGGAGCACAGCTCAACTTCCCTGGACAAGTGATATCTCAACTAGGGTTCTGTGACTTCTCTCCCTCCTTGCCAGTTTTTTGTTGTACAATATATTTTTCTCTGGAGACCACCAGGACTTAGTGTCCCTATGCTAAGCAACTGACTTACACAAGACTGGGAGCTCCAAGCGGGTCTGAGCACTGCTGTACCTAGTGTCTGGCCAGGGCTGCTGCAGGGTGGGTGCCCTTTCTGTATTTGTAGAGAGAATGACAAACTCTTCAGAGCCCCAATCCCCTGGGCGACAAGAAGACAGCTTTGTCACCAGATGGCCTTCAAAAGATGAACAGAGAACTGGCCATCCAAACACCCCCTCCTCCTTGTGTTAAATGTGTCCTATTTTTCCGAGCCCCAGGAACCTTCCGTGTATAGGAAAACATCCCCATCTGGTGGCAAGTTTGCAGGATGGTACAAAAATCTTGAGAGCTCATGAGAACGAATAAACCCCTTTCCCATGTACATAGATACGGCATTTGCTGAGTAGGAGGAGCTGTGTAATCTGTAAGGGAACCTGCTCCTGATTGAGAATCTGGGAGAGTTAGCTCAGCCTGCTAATTCAGAAACTCTGGGGTCTCTAAGGATGTGGAAAGCAAGTGACTTGCAGACTTTAATATGCCCAGGAATGACCGGAAAGAGTTTTCAACATTAAGGTTTCCTGGACCCCAGCCTCAGGTTCTCTGGTCTGACGAAAAGGCCATGAATCTGCCAATATGCCAAGAAGTTTTCCCCAAATTCAAATGACATTCTGGAAACACGACATTGCTAACTCTCAGAAGTGATAGATTCCATAGGTGAGGATGCCTAGAGCTTCCCTCTCTCTACAAAGTACAATTTAAAGACACAATTTTTTTCTTTAAAATGATTAGCCTGGTATATTTAGTATTTTTTTTTTTTTTTTNGCACAATCTTGGCTCACTACAACCCCTGCCTCCCGGGCTCAAGGGATTCTCCTGCCTCAGCCTCCTGAGTAGCTGGGACTACAGGTGTGTGCCACCACGCCCGGCTAATTTTTTATTTTTGGTAGAGACGGGGTTTCAGGATGGTCTCGATCTCCTGACTTTGGATCTCCTGACTTTCAGAATGGTCTCCATCTTCCCGCCTCAGCCTCCCAAACTGCTGGGATTACAGGCATGAGCCACCGCGCCCGGCTAGGACTCATTCTTAACTTTTAAGCATCTTTGTGGAACCAGGAGTCAGAAGTCCTTCCTGGAAGTGTGTTTCTCGCAGACTTAGGCCAGCCTGTCATGGGCCCATCAGTTTTTTCTTTCCAAAACCCTCACTCTCTTTTCTTCCTTTTCATCTCACACATTAGAAGAGAACAAGAGAAATTCCAAGTTGGTAGGAATTTCAGAGACTGTCTAGTCTGATATTTTTCAGACAGTGTGTGGCCAAGAGTTGTGAAATCGATTTAATGGGCCAGGACCAGCTTTTTGGTGAGAATACCAGACTTGAACAGAAAATACCAGAGTACATTTTAAGTAGGAGAATAAATACTGTTTTATGGAACATTTGTTTCAGCTACAGATGTGTGAGTGTGTGTGTGCAGATACCGGAGTGGATACCTACAGACGTGTTCTGAATGCTCATGTAAAATGCATCATTTGTAAATTACTGTCAAATAAGTTTAAAGAGACTGATCTGAATTCTTCATTTCATATGTGAAGAAATGAAACCCCAGGAGAACTACGTGACTTGCCCAAGGTCACAGAGCTTCTTGATGACAGCACTGAGCTCCAGCTCATGTCTCTTGACTCCCCTGTCCCCTAAATCTTCTGACAGAAAGCACGGCCTCCACCACATGAGATTTTCTACCGGCAGAAGGAATTCTGCTATCCTCTCTTCTTCAGCAGCCGCCAGGTATAACTTCCTTTGTATATAACACACTCATTTCATCAGCAACCTGTTGCTATTAGCAATGGCTTGACTAGTGGACCAGAAAAACCAGAAAAATTGCTGTAACAAAACTGCGTTTCTTAAAGAGCTTTTACCTCTGACACAGAGCATTCAGAGCAGAATTTCAATAAGCCTTTCAGAGCAGACGTTAAAAAGGGTTTTCAGCATATGGAGCTATATTATGAGCTATATTATTCATGGCAGTCAAATAAATCCTTGGAGCCACGTTCTTCTCCAGGGATCTCCATAAAACTACTAGGCTGCTGCTATGATCACCTGAGGCCACCAACACTGACTGACAGGCTGGAAGCAGTAGCAAAGTCCTTTTTGCATGACGGGTCTTCAGGAGCCTCCCATCAGCTGAATGGTGAGGTCTGTCCTGCATCCTGAATGCTGACTTAAAATGTCCTGAGCATTTGGTTGTCTGGGGCCATTGGCAACCTCTGGAAGGGCAGAGGGGTCCTCAAGAAAAGGCTGTGTTTTCAATGCCATTGGTCTGCCAAATAGGGGGTGTTGTTAGAAGACAAGCTCTGGGGACCACGTCTCCCACTGGGGAAGGAGACCCTTAATCACCTTCAGCCTTCTACACTGCATCTCAAAAGGAGAAGTTAGAAGTTAGCCAGAGAAGGGACCGGTTGGTGCCGCCAGCCTGGTTAAGGATAAGACCATTACTGCTGACCACAATCCCATCTATATATCACGGATATGGAATGGAGGAATCTCTCCGAAAGCATTGTTTTTACTTAAATAGGATCAAACCCCCACTCCATGCCTATTTCGTGGGTCAAGACCCTTTCACATGTAATTTCTAGAGCTGTAAGCCCATGACCCTTTCACATATTATTTCTAGAGCTGTAAGCCCAAGACCCTTTCACATGTAATTTCTAGAGCTGTAAGCCCAAGACCCTTTCACATGTAATTTCTAGAGCTGTAAGCCCAAGACCCTTTCACATGTAATTTCTAGAGTTGTAAGCCCAAGACCCTTTCACATGTAATTTCTAGAGCTGTAAGCCTTTACAAGGGCAGGGACTTTCTTTGTGAGCTGAGCTTGGCTGTTAGGCAACTATGCTGCCCTGCTCCTGGCCAAATAAATCACCCCTTCCTTCCCTGTTTGGTGCTTGAGAGTTTGTTTCATGGCCTTTCCTGCTTTACCATTGGCTCAGTCCTCTCCTTTGCTTCCTTTGTGACTGAGCTCACCTGGCTGTGTGGCCGTGGGCTGTGATCTCGCCCCTCATCCCTTCTCACTGTGAAATGGGGATGCTATCTCCCATGGTGGCGATGAGTTATATCCTGAACGGCCATCCACACCACTCATGTCACCACTATCACGTTGGAGAGGGTTTTGCCACCTATTGAGTACTCTAAACAATCAAGAATCAGGGATCCTACTGATGGAGAGTAAATGCCACCAGGATTCCCAGGGACCCAGCAGGTGACCTTTGCGAAGCTGGAAACTCTTGCTCCCAGCCCCACCCCATCACAATGGCAGCATGCCCAGGCATCTTGCTAGTCAATGAAAGTTTCCATCACAGCAGAGAATGGAGCTGCTGGAGGCTCTGACAGGAGAAGAGAGGCCTTGTGGGGAATGCTACTCATTCATGGTCTGCAGCTTAAAAATAACTTGCTCCTTTGGAGGCTATGCAGGAAAAAGACTCATTCATGGAGTTCCCTTCTCTGCCAGGACATGAGTATCAATTTTCTTATGAAGTGTTTGGTGTAATGAGATTAGTTAATGTGCCTTCACTAGCTAGGAATTCTCACTCATATCTGGGTGGCAATTTAAACTTGGGGCACACTAAGTCTTGGGGAACTGTATGTAGCAGCTCTGTTCCCTCTTTCCACTCAGCTCTTCAGAAGGTCCTCTCACGTGTCTCAGCCATCTGAGTCATTCATTCTGCCTTCTGTGTGTAGAGTAGCATCAGAATTCCTGAAAATTTAATATTCAGCTCTTGGGAGTCATTGGGAGCGGGTCTCAGCACATCTGTGTTTCTCAGGGCAGTCCCTGAGTGAGGAAGCCCTGATCTCTTTTTGCCCAGCTTTCACAGGAACGACATAGCATGTCCTGTCTCTTCCTAGTGTCAGGAAATACTAGGTTATGAACAAGGGAGAATTATTTTTTATTTGTGGTTGTTACAAAATCTCAGAACAAGTAAAGGGTCCTTCTTTCATTTAGTTCTGAAGATGCCAGCGCCAGGACTCGAGGGCAGGGTGTTTCTGTCCTATCCCTATCCTCAGGGCTCAGGATGGTGCCTTGCACATAGTAGATGCTCAGTAAATATTTTCTTATTGAGTCATGAATGAGTGGAGCCCTCTGACTATCTCCTCCCCACCCCCAGTCTTTTCTGGTCTCCTTTCTCTCAAGATATCTCCATGTTTCCAAGTGTCTCTCTCCTCCCTGGCACATATCTCCAGGTCCTCTGTCCAACTCTCAGCTACTTTTTAGATGAAAAATAAACTAAATCTCTCAGTAAAATAATCCACTCTAGAGTGTGCATGATTGATGGGGCTACCCATGAACAGGCCTGCCTTGTAAAGAAAATTAATATGCCTTCACTAGCTGGGAATTCTCACAACTGGGTGTCAACTCAATCTTGGGGTACACTAAGCCGTGGGGAGCTATATAGCAGCTGTTCCCTCTTCCCACCCAGCTCTTTCAAAAGTCCTCTCACGTATCTCAGCCATCTGAGTCATTCATTCTGCCTTCTGTGTGCAGAGTGCCATCATGGGTTCCCCATCGTATGAGATCCCAAAGCAGGGAATTGCAATTGCAGTGGGAAGAGCATTAGGAAAGAGACAAGACCAGCAAGTGCTGAATGTGGAAGCCCCAGGAAGGAGCAACCATCTTTGAGGGATGCGGCCTTCAAATGACCAAGGATGTGTTTAAAGAAGGGAGACTCAGAGTTTAGGCACTTGACCCTGCTGTGTCTGACTAGCGATGGTGGGGGGGCAGAGGGAAGAGAGAGGCGGCCAGGGTCACTGGGGTGGTGCCGCTCTGAAAGGTCCCTCTTTTTTTAAAAGGCAGGCCTGTTCATGGGTTGCCCCACCAGTCATGCATACTTTAGAGTGGATTATTTCACTGAGAGATTTAGTTTATTTTTCATCGAAAAATTAGCTGAGAGTCGGCGAGAGAACCTGGAGATATGTGCCAGGGAGTAGGGAGAAGAGAGTCATTTGGAAACATGGAGAAATCTTGAGAGAAAAGAGACCAGAAAAGACTGGGGGTGGGGAGGAGACAGTCAGAGGGCTCCACTCATTCATGACTCAATAAGAAAATATTCACTGAGCATCTACTATGTGCAAGGCACCATTCTGAGCCTGAGGATAGGGACAGGACAGAAACACCCTGCCCTCGAGTCCTGACGCTGGCATCTTCAGAACTAAATCAAAGAAGGACCCTTTACTTGTTCTGAGATTTTGCAACCACCACAAATTTAAAAAAAAATTATTCCTTTGTCATAACCTGGTATTTCCTGACACTAGAAGAGAAAGGACATGCTATGCCATTCCTGTGAAAGCTGGGCAAAAAGAAAACAGGGCTTCCTCACTCAGGGACTGCCCTGAGAAACACAGATGTGCTAAGACCCGCTCCCAATGGCTCCCAAGAGCTGAATATTAAATTTTCAGGAATTGTTTGCTGGTTGTTAAACACAGCCATTATTAAAAAGGAAATAATATAAACTTATAATTAAATGAATTATAGTAAAACCAAAGGTAATAGGCCAGGTATAGTGGCTCATGTCTGTGATCCCAGCATTTTGGGAGGCAGAGGCAGGAAGACTGCTTCAAGCCAGGAGTTCGAGACCAGCCTGGGAGAAATAGCAAGATCCCATCTCTACAAAGAAATAAAAAATTACCCAGGTGTAGCTGCATATACCTGTTGTCCCAGCTACTTGGGAGGCTGAGGTGGGAGGATCATTTGAGCTCAGGAGGCTGAGGCTGCAGTGAGCTATGATCACTCCACTCCATTCCGGCCTGGGCAACGGAGTGAGACCTTGTCTTTAAAAAAATAATAAAAAACAACAAAAAAGGTAATACACAGTCAGCACTTACCACTTCCTAACTACACTTTACTATTTTCCCTGCTCTTAGATATTGATGGTTATGGGTACTACTGTATCTGTATAAAAACACCACCTCTGGTGAGCTACTGGGCATCTCCTCCCAACTCCATATTCCGTGACTTCATGTTAATAGCTTGAAGTTTACACCAGGGAAAGTGGCAAACACGACATGCTGGAGGGATAGTTGTTAACTGTTTTTCAGCATCCCAGTGTGTAAGATCAACTGAGAGAGGCTGCAGGGAGGCGTTACCTTGGCAGAGAACTTGAGATGAACTTCTGCTTCGTCTGCAAGGCTCTTCTTCACCTGGGCCCATGCTTCTCCCAAGGAGCTGCAAACAAAGACCATCAGACTCAGGTCAGAAGCCAAAGCCCTTCCTGAGGTGGGACAGTGGGGCTCGACCCCAGGTCTTAGGGAGGTATATGACAACTGAGAATGTGGACGTGGATGAGGCGGAGGCCAGGCAGAAACCAGACACGGGCATCACGTTTCAACTCACAGAGTCATACGAGCCACCAAGGTCCGAGTGAGCTCACCTTACCTCTGGAGCTAAGCGAACGGACTGTGGCACAGAGCTGAGTGGCTGTGGGGATTTCTAGAAACCCAGAGGCTGGCAAAGACCAGGGGACGTGCAGGAAGCAGGTATGGGGAAGTTCCAAAGTCTCAGCTGCGATAAGGGCCTTGACCCCTGGGCTGTCACTGGCTCCAGAGCTTTCACGTCACCCCTCCCTGGTTTGCTGATGAGGGGTGCAAGCATCTGTTAATAAATCAAGGAAGGAAAACAGGTTCCATTCCAGGGAGAAGCTCTTGTCAAACAGAAGTCACCTCACAGCCCTGCTTATGGGCAAAACCCTGGCCGCTTGGCTTCCAGGAGGGGCAAAGATGGACCGTGTGGGTCTAGCAATGGGGATGCAGCCGGAGAGCAGAGAAGGTTCGCATGGCCATCCTCGGAAGCACAGTCCCCTCTAGCACCACTTCTCTAGCTGTGAGCCCTGATGCTGCCCACAGCTCACTGGAGAAGGGCCGGGTCCTCTCAGCAGAATCACTTCTGTACTCCGAGGAGAGGCTTCATGTAGAAGACATCTCCTGAAGTCCCTAAGACTTATCAGTGCCGGCTACATTTTGTGTGATTTGGAGCTCTTTAACCCCCTGACCTCTCCAAATGACACCCCTGCTTTCTTGCTCCCAGCCTCTTCAACACAGCCAGTAAATCCAGGCTGACTGTTCAGTTGACTTAATATCATCCAAAAGCCACTTCCCCCAGAGAATTCATTAAAGTCAAGTGGCAAAAGCTGATTAAAAGACAGCGTGTGCTGAGGCTTCTGGGTCTGCAGCAGAGCAGCCAGCAGTGAGGAACTGCCTGGCAGAGCACAGCAGATCCCTCTGATCACTGGCCAGGCCTGTGTGGTGGTGGTGCTGGCTCAGGCCGAGGTGGGTGTTTATGGGAAATGACTGCCTGATTTTGCCTAGGAGTCCAACAGCAAAGACAGATTCCCTCAGTGATCCCGGCAGGGAAGCCACCAGAGAAGTATTGGAGTATGAAATCTAAGCTGTTGACCTTAGTCTTCGCCTGAAGGGCCTGAGCTCCAGGAAACTGTGCTGGGGCACTCGACACCCTCTGGGTGGCTTGGGTGCCCCACCTGATTCAACAGGTGGGTAGGAGGTCCAGGGGTGGCAGAAGCAGTCCTGTCTGTTACACTGATCAGCGGAACAGAACAGTCACACAGCTAGGGCTGACTGATCTGCAGCAAAGAGGTCAAGGTGTTTCCACAGGGGAAACAGATGGTCTTGTTAACAAATGGTACAGAGACAACCGTACATCCACAGGAGGAAACGGAATCTTGGCCCTACCTCACGCCATACACACAAATTATCTCAACATGCCTCCTAGATCCAGGGTAAAAGCCAATACTATAAGAAGCTTACAGAAGCTGTCCTAGGAGGAATGGGAACTCAATTAAAGGGAGGTAACAGGGGTTTGCCCCACAGCAGCCTGCGGGAGGTACCAACAAGAGCCACAGAAGCCGAAAAGGCCCTGGGCCACGGCCAGTGCCTACACTTTGTGTGAGCATGTGTGTCTTTCTACAGAGCTGTCAGTCTACTGTCAGCAGAGCACATGGCAGGTAATTGGCCCAGGGATAGCCGTGGTGACCTGAGAATGTCATCTCTGGGCAACTGGGAGGAAAGGAAGAACCATGGTTTTCCACCCAACATGACACCCTCAGCTCTACCTCCATCCCCGGCATTCCTAAGTGGGAGGACATCTCTGCAGACATTCAGATGGGCCCCTCCGAGCTGGCGCATCCTTGGTGAAGGCCTCCCTGCTCTCCAATTTCCAGGCTCTTTGGAGTCACTTCACCATTTATTAAAAAACTGCTTACAAATTCTCTCATTTGAAAAGAGATTTTTTCATCTGATAAACGGTTAATGAAAAACAGCACAAAGCCTGAGATATGCCTCTGTTCCAGCATATAATTTGAGGCACGCCAAATCTAAATGTGTGTTGCCGTCATGACTGCCAACTAGGAAAACCAAAATCCCATTTCCTTTCCACACAGGAGAGAAAAACTCAAGGCAGAATAAACAACCGAATTCTATTTACCCGTGTGCCCATGCCCTGTGAAATCTAATTTGGACACAAGTTGAATTGCAAAAGCCACTGAAGCCTCCCTGATCAGCATCTTCCTCAACTGCTCCAAATTTCTAGGCTCCTCCTTTGCTTTAAAAGCCTTCAAGGAGATGGGGTTAAATGTCCAAAGCTGTGTGTAAATGTAAATCAGTGTCATTGCACATTGTATGGAGGGGGCTCATGTGTTCACGCTTCGTTGCCTGCTGCAGGAGTGTGTGCACGGCGCTGCTGTGTGTGCGCACAGGGCGAGGGGAAATGTGTACCCATACGGGGCAGTGGCCCTGAAGCATGTATGTGAGCTTGTGTTGTGTTCGTCTCTGTTTGTCCATGCATGTGTGTACAGTATGGCGGTATGGGCCTGACTCACAGAGCTGGACTGCTCGGGTGAGGAGCATATGCTTTGCTTGTTGGCCAGGACACAGTGTCCTTGGCAGCAGCCCAGGCCGGAGAGGTGGAAGCCAGAAGACTCCAGAGCGGCACAGTGGCAGCGGAATACTTTGGAAAGCCCCTTCCCAGGCAGTGATGGCTGCTCCTCTACGTGCCCCCTTCCTGCCCCTATCTCAAGCCCCGTACACAGACCAGGAGGCGGCCAGGAATGAACGAACCTCATTTACATCTGTGGAAGGGACGCTGGCCTTGCTGGGCCACCCTGTGGTCTGTGGCTGGTGGGGAGGGTGAGAACCATT
Source organism: Cebus imitator (assembly GCF_001604975.1). Classification (NCBI taxonomy): domain Eukaryota; kingdom Metazoa; phylum Chordata; class Mammalia; order Primates; family Cebidae; genus Cebus; species Cebus imitator. Next base: position 4,349,536 of record NW_016107387.1, on the reverse strand, counting down.
CAAAGGAGGCTGCCTGGCTACACAGCCAGCCCATGTGGACGGCTTAATCAAAGCCACATTTAGGTTGGCAAAATCTCGGTCCCCTGAAGGATTTCAAGCCATAAAGGCAGATTTGGACTGGATCAACATCACGGCTCACTGACAGCTACAACCAACCCACAACAGAAGGTCTTCCTTCCCTGGGGGTTCACTCCCCCTTGGAGGAGGAATTCAAACACAGACCAGCACCAGAGGGAGGTCGGAACGGAGAGGACCTCTGGGGAATTTTTCACCTCTAGCCTCCTGAGAGTCTTTATATATATGTGTGTGTGTGTGTATATGTGTGTGTATATATATATATGTGTGTGTGTGTGTGTGTGTATATGTATATATATATATATATATATATATATATATATATATACATATTTTATTGAGGTCAAATTCACATAACATAAAATTAACCATTAAAAAGTGAAAAATCTAGGCACATTTAGGACAAGACCAAATCAAACACCTGTTTTGTGAGTGCCACTACCACCTCTATCTAGCTCCAAAACATTTTCGTCATGCTATTACGGATTGAAGGTTTGTGTCCTGCCAAAATTCTTATGTGGAAACCCTAACCCCTACCATGTGGCTGCATTTGGCAACGGGGCCTTTAAGGAAGTAACTGAGATTAAATGAGGTCAACAGGGTGCAGCCCTGATCTGATAGGATTAGTGTCCTTATAAAAATAGACATCAGCTGGTCGCGGTGGCTCACACCTGTAATTCCAGCAGTTTGGGAGGCCGAGGCAGCGCGATTGCCTGAGGTCAGGAGTTCAAGACCAGCCTGACCAACATGGCGAAACCCTGTCTCTACTAGAAATACAAAAAATTAGCCGGGTAGCACACATCTGTAGTCCCAGCTACTTGGGAGGAGGAGGTTGCAGTGAGCCGAGATCAGGTCATTGTACTCCAGCCTGGGCAACAGAGCAAGGCTCCATCTCCCAAAAAAACAAAACAAACAAAGAAAAAAAAAACAGACATCACAGAGCTCTTGCTCTCTTTGAGCACACACAAAGGAAAGGCTCCATGAACACACAATGAGGAGGTGACCATCTGCAATCCAATGGAAGAGTCCTTACTAGACACCAACCCTGCTGGCTGGCACCTTGATCTTGGACTTCCCAGCCTCCAGAGTCACAAAAAAATAAATTCCTGTAGTTTCAGCCACCCAGTCTGGGACATCTTGTTGTGGTTGCCCAAGCAGATGAATACACACTCCAAAAGGAAACCCAGTACCCGCCAAGCAGTCACAACCCATTCCCTCCTCCCCCAGCCCCTGGCAAATGACAATCTACTTTCCATTTCCACAGGCTTGCCTGTTCTGGACTTTTCATGTAAATGGAATTATACACCATAAGACCTTTTGTGCCCGGCTTCTTTCACTTTGCAGAATGTTTTCGAGGCTTATCCACACAGGAGCATGTATTAGTATTCCATTCCTTTTCATGGCTGAATAATATTCCATCATCTATCCATGGATAGCCATTGTGCATACCCCAACATTTGTTTATCCACTCATCCCCGGGTGGAATGTGGGTTGTTTCCATGTTTTGGCTATTATAAATATTGCTGCTCTGTACGTGTGTATAAATGTATTACTTTGAGTGCCTGTACTCAATTCTTTTGGGTTTCAACCTAGGAATGGAATTGCTGGGTCATATGGTAATTCCATGTTTAGCTTTTTGAGAAACAACCAGACTGTTTTCCACAGCAGCTGTACCATTTTCCATTCCCCACAGGGGTGCACATGCGCTCACATTTTACACACTAGGAATCCTTCTGTGGCTGGGAGGGTCGCGTTAAGCTTCTCCAAGCTTCTCTCTTTATACCATTGTTTCCTCACACTTGAGCTATGCAACCTCTCAATTACCCACCAGTTTAATGGGTCATAAAATAAGGATTTGATTACACAAATTGAAACCTGGTAGTGCCCAGGTCCCGCTCAAGGAGGTCTGGATAGTCACAGCATCAGTGGGAAGGGGAGCCTATGCCTCAAGCCCACGGGAGAGAGATCTAAACAACACCCTCTCATACCCAGCTTCCTCCCAGCCTGGCCCTAAAGAAAGGGGAGCTGGAGTGGCCATCTAGGGGCTGCTGCCCAGCTACCAGCAGTCAGACCAGAGAGGATTCTGACATACTCCAGCCTCTAGAAGGTGGCCCTGGGTCACTACAGAGAAGACAATGTGGAAGTGCCTTTTTTTTTTTTTTTTTTTGAGACAGACTCTTGCTCTGTCACCCAGGCTGGAGTGCAATGGCATGGTCTCGGCTCACTGCAACCTCTGCCTCCTAGTTCAAGCTATTCTCCTGCCTCAGCCTCCTGAGTAGCTGGGACTATAGGCACCTGCCACGATGCCCGGCGAATTTTTGTATTTTTAGTAGAGATGTGGTTTCACTATGTTGGCCAGGCTGGTTTCGAACTCCTGACCTTGTGATCCACCCGCCTCAGCCTCTGAAAGTGCTGGGATTATGGGCATGAGCCACTGCACCCAGCTGAAGTGCCCCTTTGAGTGTGGATGCCTACACCTTGAGTCATGGGTGCCCAGCTTGGGCAACGGGCACACACCTTAAGTCATGGGCGCCGATTGAGCCGTGAGTGCGCACTTTGAGCCAGGCCTACGGAGATCTCCCCATCCAAAGTGGGGCCATGCCAGTGATCAAAGATGAGTGGCTGATCCCCCCTTCCTCAGTGACACCCCCCTCATCCTCCCCATTCCTACTTCTCTCCTATCCACTCACCCTTCCTCCTGTGAAGCCAAGGAGTTCTGAGAGAGCTTCGCCAAGTTCTTCGCATAGTCTTCTTCAATCTTTATCCTGCAAAGAAAGAAAACCCAATACACATCAGCTCTCCAGTTCCAGGTTGTAGGTCTGCCCTGCTGCCTTGCACACCTCAGCCGTGGAAAGGAACCCACTAGGCCATAAGCTCTGAGACTACATGACTCTTGCCTGTCCACCTGACATGCAGTCGGTGCTTAATAAATACTTGCTGGATACATGAATGAACCAAACTCTTTGGCCCTCCATCTCCTCATCTGCAATATTTTCTCCTGTCTCCTAGGGCTGTGAAGACGAGAACTGCCATTTACATAGTTCCTAGCACAGAGTGGGAAACATGAGAGAGCCCTGAATGGATAAATGAATGAATGAAAGAAGAAAGAAATGAATGCTTGCAACTCATGATGGACCACCAGCAATACCCAGTGCTCTTCCCTCTCCCTTCCAGCCCCAGAACTCCCAGGTGGCCTCGGGCCCTCGGCAGCAGGAACAGAGGATCTCCCTACCGTCTCACACCCTCCAATGCCTGATTGTCAAGCCTGCTGGGTACAAGTATTTCCATGGAAATCTGGCAATGCCCAGGGCAGTAGGTAGATTCTATTTCCCTGGAGAGGAAAGGTGCCTTGGATGTAGCTTCCAGGCAGGCCCTTGACACATTTGCAAAGCAACTTGCCAGCGAGTGTCCTGTATTATGTGGCAGGTCAGTGTTAAGCACATCGTCAGAGGTATTGTTTACCACCTAAGTGGTCCTCTGGGCCACAGTGGGAGACAGAGGAGCTATGCTTATACCAACCAGAGCTGGCCAGAGCCCAGGCATCAGAGAGCCCCCCGTCCATCACACGGCGAACAGAGAAGCTCCAGAGACGCTGGGACCACAGCCTTTGCTTCCCAGCCGCTCAAGCAGCTGCACCCAAAGTGTGCCATGATGGAGAGAGGGCAGCTGACAAAGTCTGGCGGCAGTGTTCCGAGTAATAATATTTGCATGCCTTGGCATCAAGAGACTCACAGTCTCGTTCCTTTTTGCACTGCCTTCCTCTCACCTTCACCTTCTGCTGGTCTCCAGGTCCTCCAGGGTCTAATTCCGACTGATCCCCTCTGTCACTTCCTCTCCATTGCCCCTCCCTTCACCTCCAGACTGTGGCCAAGAGGTATCTCTAGAAAGTACATCTACCCATGCCACGTTCCCGGCTCCTCAGTGCCGACCGCACACACCAGACACGGAAGATGCATACGCCGTCTGCCTCCTGTGTCTCACCTCCGGGCCCAAAGCGTGCGTCACCTCCATGTCTGCCCCACTTCCCGAAACCAAGGCCCCAGCAGACGAGCCAGCACTTGTCCTTGAGCCAGGCCAGCTCCCAATCCTGAGCCTCGGATCTCACCTCTCCTGGCACTAAAAGGCCTTCTCTGCAAGATCCCAAGGTGGATCGAGAAAAGTTACAGGTGTGTGCATTTTCCCTAGGAAGCCCAGAACGCCCTGAAATGGCAGTTTCCATTTATTGGCTAACAAGATGTTGTTACGGAAATGTAAACCAGAAGCGTGTTCAAGCTCTGGCTCTTACGGGCCATTTTCCTATCTGCCTGTTTTATACCATTGTTTCCTCACACCCGAGCTATGCAACCTCTCGATTTCCCACCAGTTTAATGGGTCATAAAACAAGGATTTGATTATACAAATTGAAAATAGGCCCTCTGTCTATGGCCATACCACCCTGAACACGTCCGATCTCATCTGACGATAGGCCCTCTAAAGGAAAGGGGTGCTTTAAAATGCCAAACCTGCCAGGCGCAGTGGCTCACGCCTGTAATCCCAGCACTTTGGGAGGCCAAGGCAGGTGAATCATGAGGTCAGGAGTTCAAGACCAGCCTGGGCAACATGGTGAAACCCCATCTCTACTAAAAATACAAAAATTCGCCTGGCATGATGGCGTGCATCTGCGATCCCAGTTACTCAGGAGGCTGAGGCAGGAGAACTGCTTGAACCCAGGAGGCGGAGGTTGCAGTGAGCTGAGATCGTGCCACTGCACTCCAGCCTGGGCGACAAGAGCAAGACTCTGTCTCAGAAAAAAAAAAAAAAAAAAGGCCAAAGCATTATTACTTGATTATGGCTGTAATTAAAAAAGAAATATTTTTAAAAGATATTACAATTCACTATATTTCCAGTATGCACTGGAAACTCAAGATGGAAAGGTGTGTGTGTATGTGTGTGTGTGCGTGTGCATACATGTGTGATAAGTGGGTATGTGCAGATATGTGGGTACGTGTGTGCTAAACAGAGCCTCAGAACTGGCGGCAGGGGAGATAGAGAGGGAGCAAGTGAGGGAGGAAGGGAAGGAGGGAGGGGAGAGGAGAGGGAGATAGAGAAGGAACTTCTCTTTCTCTTTGTAGATTTCTCCATTTCCATTGGGCTAAATTTATTGTTTCTTAATCTGTGTTCCCAGCCTCTGTAGATAAAACACTGTTCGAATCCCTGAGGCAGGGATGGGGTAGGAGGAGGGTTCTGCATCTTATGCCCCAGACACAGTTTTAGCTAACGATGAATTGAACTGTCACATTCCCCCCATTGGTTATGGTCAAGGGCAGTGCTTCAAATAATGGCCAGGTATGTAAGTAAAGGAGTGAAGAAGTCTGCAGGGGAAGACAGTTGGGAGTGGTGGAGACTGTGGCAAAATGGAAACACACACCCCTCTACAAGAGTAGCTGCTATTCAGCTCCAACCAATTGTCGAATGAGGGATGTGGAGTCAATCCTGCCAACGCTTCTGCTCTTTCAAGATGTGCTAAATATCCAGATTTTAATATGAAATCTACCAATTAAGTGTTGGTTCAAATCTTTCAAAACACTCTGTCAGCTAAAGCTACACATCTGCTGGCCAGATCTATCCCAGGGCCCAGGGGTTTGCGACCCGACGCTAACCAGCCCAATGCTGAATGTGCAGGGCTGAGTCCTGCTGCCGTCACCCCTTGGCCATGGGGAACACTGGTGCCAGGCCCCAGGGCTGAGAGGGGCCCAGGCTTCACCTTTCCCGGATGAATTCTGACATCTCCTTCTGCATCTGTTTGCCCTTCAGCTGTTTCTGGAGCAGTAGTTCAAAGCCAGCCACAGTGCCGTTGCCTTGGGGGTCCTTCTTATCAGCCTACAAAGGAAGCAGAGCACAAGAGTTTAGGGCACATCTGCGTCTGGAGCCAGGGAGAATGGCCTGGGGGGAGGACAGCTCCCAGTTGTGCCTGACAACCCCAGCTCAGCACAAGAGGAGGGATGGGAGCCGCAGTCTCTGCTGCCCTAACTTGGAACTCTCTCCTGGTGCCCCCACTCCCAACAGCACGTTCTCATGCTCAGGCTCTTATGGTTACCGCATCCCCACATCCAAGCCCCTTAACTCCCCTAACCTGGGAACCAAGAGGAAGAAGGGCAAGTGTTCGAGAGCAGCAGCTGCGATGCCTAACAGCCTACGACTTCCAACCAGGTGGCTGCAGAGACTGGCTTGACCCTCAGTGAATCCTGGTGTTCTGACCCCAAGCTGGACTGTGTGTGTGGCTCCAAGCTCAGGAGCCGGTGCCCCCAGCCTTAAGCCACCCTGTCTTCTACCAGCTGCGTACACTGGCAGGGCAGTGACATCCTCTAACCAACACATTCATAACAGATCACAGGAAAGAAGAAAAAATCATAGGCAGAAAGCGGGCTGAAGGGAAGCCAGAGAAGAGAACAGGACAGGTTGCCCTGAAATACTGGCTGGGTGACCTCGGCCAAGTTCTTCACTCACTCCAGGCCTAAGCTTCCTCATCTGCAAAACTGAGTAAGTAACAGCCCTACTCTCAAATGGTCATTTCAGGGTAAATGACATCTATTTATGTGTATATATGGCTGAGCACATAAAATGTGTTCAATAAATGTATTATTAGTTACTTTTAAATAAAAGTCGGAACTTGGGGAAGATGTGTAAGTCAATTAAATAAATACTTAGGACCCAATTAATTTTGCAAATATTCTTGAAATTTCAAAATTAAATGATTTTGTTTTACTTGCATTTCTTCAAGCATACCTGAATGCCCCTTTCCTGCCATTCCTCTGTCTGAGGTTCAGCCACACATGGCCCTGCACAGCCGTGGCTGCTGCAGCACCAGCACCTAGGGCCATCCCAGGCACTGGCCATCACCATGCCTAAAAGTCTCCTCCTCCTCACAGCTTTTCCCTATCGGGAACCCAGGGTCAAACTTTGGGACTTAATGGAAGGTATTCAGAACAGGTTTTTGATATCCCAGAGGGAGAGGTGCAATGGTGGGAACAGTGTCCCAGCATCTGGTAGGACTCAGGTTCTTGTGTCTGCTCAGCCACAGGGTGGCAAGTCCAGGACCGTCTAATCCTAAGATCAGCCCCTTGAAATAGGAGCGGGCTGCACCTCCCAGGTCCCATCCAGATCAGACATCTTAGGAGAGGGGAAAGAAAAGGGGTGGTTGATGCCTGCAGGGAACCCCATTTTACCATCATCAAGTAGATGAAGGATTTTATGGACCCCTTCCCATCCTCCCCCAGGGTGGGACACGTCCCTCGTGTACCATAACTCAAACCCCACTGGACACACTGCTAACATCCCTGCTGACAGGGAGATCACCGTCCCACGGGGTCACAGTGGGGCTGCTCTTGCAGTTTAAAAGCAATGTCCACTGAAGATCACTGCACTTCACTCTGTGAATGTTACATCTTGATGAAAAAGCAAAAGGGAAATTACCCAAATAGCTCAAATCTGCCTCCCTTCTAGAATGAATACACTGAGCTCTCCAGGCACTCTTGGGAAAGCCAGCCAGAAGAAACAGGCTTTAATGGCTGTGTCAGGAGAGAGAAATTTCTATTAGTGGAAAAGGCCTTGGATGGTCAGGGAGATAAGTGGATTGCAGATTAAGAATCAGAGTCCCCAGAGAGCTTGAGTTAAGATAAGAACTCGCAAGTGTTGCCCTCCGGATGCTGCGGGCAGCATCACACATTCCTTCCAGCTTTCCAAGGCTTGAGACCTCACACGCTGACCCTCCAGCTCCCAGGGTACCCATTTCTGGGGCTCAAACCACTCTCCCTGAATGCTCCATTTACTGCACCCATCTTGAGGGATGATGTTTCCAAATCCAGCAACATCTCTCCTGCTCGGCCACCACCACCACCACCTTTCCTGGTCTCTTCCACTCACCTGTCAACTTCCCACCCTGCCTGCACAATGCCTGCGAATCAGATCATCCACCTTCTGCAAGAAGAATAAAACTCACTTACTGGGACCGAGAAAGTCTTGCACACTCTGATGCTTGCTCACCCCGTAACTCTGAGCTCACCTGCCTGGGTCTGTCTGATGCCAAAGATAAGCCCCTTTATACTGTTTCCTTAACCTGTGCACAGATCTCTCTACCTTGGACACAGCAGAGTTGGAGCTACAGAAATTGTCCTTTGGTGAGAGGTGGAGGCAACAGGGATCTTTGTATGTCTTCTAAGGTACAAGTGATTTTGCAGAAAGAAAAAAGAACTTTTGTCTAGTATTCAGTTAGCAAATCTAAGAAAGTGTAGATAATCCAGATGGGCTGTAGCTCACGCCTGTAATCCCAGCACTTTGGGAGGCCAAGGCGGGTGGATCACCTGAGGTCAGGAGTTCAAGACCAGCCAGGACAACACGGTCAAACCCTGTCTCTACTGAAAAAACAAAAACAAACAAAATCCAAAAAATTAGCTGGGTGTGGTGGCACACACCTATAGCCCCGGCTACTCAGGAGGCTGAGACAGGAGACTCCCTTGAACCCAGGAGGCGGCAGAGGCTGCAGTGAGCCAAGATTACACCATGTACTCCAGCCCGGGTGAGACAGAGTGAGATTCCATCTCAAAAAACAAACAAAAATGTAGATAATCTATTCTGCACAGTGATGAAAACAAGCTTTTACTTACTTATTGTTCCTTGGGGTCTTTGGACACTTTTTTTTTTGAAGTGTACCATTTAGTGGTTTTTAATACATTCACAGGGTTGTGTGACCATCCCCAGAATCTGATTCCAGAAAGGGGTGATCTAATCTTGAAAGTCACTGTGACTTTCACATGCAAATGCTCAGGACCATTCCCAGAATGTTCTGAGGTGCGGGACTCTACATTTCTAAAAATGTATTTATATGAATTGTGAAAAAAATACAGCTAGCATACAACTAACCATTCTGGCCATTTTTAAGTACACAGTTCAATGGCGTTAAGTTCATTCACATTGTTCTGCTACCATCGCCTCCATCCACCCACAGAACTTTTTTCAATCTCGCAAAACCCAAACTCTGTGTTCGCTAAGCAATCTGCAAAAGTTTTAAAACTACAGGATTATCCCAGCTGGAGCTCTCTGAAGATCCTGTGACCAACCTCCTCACAATTCTGATGAGTATAGTCCGGCCCAAGGAGGTGAAGTACTTGTCCAGGGTCCCTCACGTGGAAGTGACAAGCAGGTATGCAGCCCACGTTCATGCACGGAGGCGGATTCTAGTTGGCTAGAGATGGACGTTGGCTAACCCACATTCCGGGTGAAGTGTCTCTAATGTGAACCAAAGTCCTGCTGAATCCCTGAGGCGCATGGAATGATCTGGACTCCAAGAGGGTCCCAAGTTCCTGTCTCAGATGCGAAATCTAACACCAGCCCTTCAGGCTTCCACAAGAAAGGCCCCTCCACTCTGAGATCCAGGTCCCTCTGCCCATCCTGGGTGTCCACTCCTCGTCATCGGGGTCACGGTGTGGGGGAACCCGAGGCACTGCTTACCCAGAAGTAGTCGCAGTAGCTCCATTCCGTTGGTTTCAGCAGTTGCTGTTCTGGCATTGTGTCCGGGTGAGGGAAGGTCACACAGTTTATCTGGAGGGCACAGAACAAGAAAGAATGACTCTGTTGGAGACTGGAAGAGCAAGGAAGGCTTTGCTCCTGGGGGACATGGCACCAATGGCACTAGAGCAGCCTCCCTATTGACAGAACACGCACAGGGATCTTCCCATGCTCCCAGGGCCCGCATTTCACCTGAGGGGCAACAGGGGCTCATCCCCATTCCAGAGGGGCTGTGAACGAGTACAACCTCTCTAGAGGGCAGTTTCATAGGATCAAACTGCAAACATCCAGTGCCTTTGACCCAGCAACGGCATTAAGGGTCTACCTTACAGATACAGTTGCACGGGTGCAGTGACGTCCATACACACTTTTTCACTACAGCACTGTTTATGGCAGCTCAAGGCTAGAAAACAACTCCAATGTCCATCAGTAGAGGAATGACTAAACAAAGCATGAGACTGACAGACATCTATGGGAATCACAAAGAAGACAGTGATAAAGTTCTTAAATTATATAAGGAAAGCGTGCTAGCGTATACGATTAGGTGAGGGTTAAAATAAAAAAGCAAACAAAGGCCGGGTGTGGTGGCTCATGCCTGTAATCCCAGCAGTTTGGGAGGCCAAGGCTGGTGGATCACCTGAGGTCAGGAGTTCGAGAGCAGCCTGGCCAACATGGCAAAATCCTGTCTCTATTAAAAATACAAAAATTAGCTGGGTGTGGTGGTGGGTGCCTGTAATCCTAGTTACTTGGGAGGCCGAGGCAGAAAAATCACTTGAGCCTGGGAGGCAGAAGTTGCAGTGAGCCGAGACTGTGCCACTGCACTCCAGCCTGGGCAACAAGAGTGAAACACCATCTCAGAAAACAAACAGAAAAGCAAGCAAAGAGTATCACAGTTCCTTTTTAAAAAGAGATACACAGTTGACCCTTGAACAACACAGGTTTGAACTGCAGGGGTTCACTTATACGTTGATTTTCTTCTGCCTCTGTGACCCGAGACAAGACAAGCCCCTTTTCTTCATACTCCTCCTTCGCCCATTCAACGTCAAGATGCTGACAATGAAGACCCTGATGACGATCCACTTCCACTTAAAGAATAGTAAAGATATTTCTCTTCTTTGGCCGGGCGCGGTGGCTTATGCCTGTAATTCCAGCACTTTGAGAGGCCAAGGCAGGCGGATCACGAGGTTAAGAGATCAAGACCATTCTGGCCAACATGGTGAAACCCTGTCTCTACTAAAATTACACAAAAAATTAGCTGGGCATGGTGGCGCACGCCTGTAGTACCAGCTGCTCAGGAAGCTAAGACAGAAGAATCGCTTGATCCCAGGAGGCAGAGGTTGCAGTGAGCCGAGATTGTGCCACTGCACTCCAGCCTGGAGATACAGCAAGACTCCATCTCAAAACAAAACAAACCAAAAAAAAAAAAAAAAAAAAAAAAAAAAAAAAAAAAAAAAAAAAAAAAGATATTTCTCTTCTTTATAACTATCTTAATAACATTTTATTTTCTCTAGCTTACATTACTGTAAAAATACAGCATATAATACATATAACATGCAAATTACGTGTAGAATTATGTGATAAATTATTAAATTATCAGTAGGGCTTCCAGTCAACAAGAGGCTATTGGCAGTTAAATTCTGGGAGAGCCCAAAGTTATATGCCAATTTTGGACTATGGATGGGGAGGGGGCACCCCTAGCCCCCATGTTGTTCAAAGGTCACCTGTATAATATGCATTTGGTTATTTGCATATAGAATACTTCTGGAAACTGATAACATCATTTGCTCCCAAGGAAAGGAACTGTGTAGGTAAGGGTCAGGAGTGAGAGGTTACCTTGCAAATTTTATGTCATGATGTATATCATATGAACAAATACAGCTTAAAATTATAATCTGGGCTGCACGTGGAAGGCTGGCCCTAGCTAAGGAGAATGAAGCACGGAAATTTCCGGGTTGTCTCCAACTTTTCTGTCCGAGCAGGTCTGCAATGCTCCCTGGCTTTTCCCCACTGTGTGGAGGTGGCTTCAGGCCCCAGATTCCCCCCACTCCTAGGAAGTGGGCTAATTTGCTTCCTCTGGGGGAACAAGGCCTGAGCCTTATGAGTTTTTAACCCCTTCTTGCAGCCCAAGCGCCTGCCTAAGTTGAAAATGTCATGTTAAAAAATGGCACAGCCCTGAGGTTTTTGGGCCCAGGACACAAACTCCACTGCTAGGCAGGGCGTGCAAGCCAGTGAGGTGCCCAAGTGTCACAGAAACTGAAGCTGGGATGGGAGGGTGGACAGCCTCTGCTTTGGGCAAGGGTCAGAGACTATGGAGATGTGTCCAAGTGGCAGAATCTGCTCAGCTCTTGCCAACTGTTGTCAAGCCCTTCTGAGGAGTCTGGTGTGGTTGGACAGTATGACAACTCAAGGGAGGCTGAAAATTGAAATTTTTATGCAAAGTGTCTGCTTTTTTCTTATTCTTTTTTTTTTTTTTTTTTTTTTTTTTTTTTTGAGATGGAGTCTTGCTCTTGTTGCCCAGGCTGGAGTGCAGCGGTGCAATCTCAGCTCATTGCAACCTCTGCCTCCCGAGTTCAAGCAATTCTCCCGCCTCAGCTTCCCAAGAAGCTGGGATTACAGGCATGCACCACCACAGCCTGCTAATTTTGTATTTTTAGTAGAGACAGGATTTCTTCATGTTGGCCAGGCTGGTCTCAAACTCCCAACCTCAGGTGATCTGCCCACCTTGGCCTCCCAAAGTGCTGGGATTACAGGAGTGAGCCACCACGCCTAGCCAAGTGTCTCCATTTTTCAGTACTGGCAATTAATTCAAGGTTAAATACAATAATAATAAAAGCAATAACCTCATGTAGGCCCAACAAACTCTTCTGCCAGCAAAGTCGGGCCCGTGGACCTTCGGTTGTGACCTCTGGATCAGAGGGCTCCCAGGTGGCTCAAAGTAAATCTAGCACACACCCCCTTCCCTGGCTGCCAGGGCATAGACCCCAGTCACAGTCTGGGAAGAAGTCCCCGGCAAAAGAAGGAGCCCGGCCTATGGTTAAGGCGAGGGCTGAGGTCCCCACCAGTCTCGAGGGAAACACGACTCAGCAGAAGGATCGGGGCAGGAATGATGTGGAGGACCCTGGAGAGGACAGGGGTACACCAAATTTTCCCAACAATAATCCCTCTTCTCTTTCTCCTTTTCTTTTTTTTTGAGATGAAGTCTTGCTTTGTCACCAGGCTGGAGTGCAGTGGTGCAATCTCAGCTCACTGCAACCTCTGTTTTCCTGGCTCAAGTGATTCTCCTGCCTCGGCCTCTCGTGTAGCTGGTATTACAGGTGCACGCCACCACCCCTAGCTAGATTTTGTATTTTAGTAGAGATGGAATTTTATCATGTTGGCCAGACTGGTCTCAAACTCCTGACCCCAAGTGATCCACCCGCCTTGGCCTCCCAAAGTGCTGGGATTACAGGCCTAAGCCACTATGCCCAGACTGTTTCTCCTTTTCAAAATGTGTAACTTCTAAGGATACATTATCCATGTAAGATTCCTGGCCAGGGCATAGTGGCTCACATCTGTAATCCCAGCACTTTGGGAAGCCAAGGTGGGAAGACTGCTTGAGCTCAGGAGTTCGAGACCAGCCTGGGCAACATGGCATGACCTTGCCTCTTCGAAAAATAAAAAAACAAAACTAACCAGGCATGGTGGCACATGCCTATATTCCCAGCTACTTCAGGGGCTGAAGCAGGAGGATCGCTTGAGCCTGGGAGGTTGGGGCTGCATTGAGTTATGATCATAACACTGCACCCCAGCCTGGGTTAAAAAAAAATCCTGTCAAAAATATTTAATGTAATTATGAGTGGGGAAAACCAAGATTGTTTGTTTGTTTGTTTTTTTTAAAGGCACCCTGTACAAAAACAGCTTCCTGAACTCTAAAAAATTAGCAGTGTGATGGATTAAAAAAACAAAGGCTAGATGAAGATCAGCTGGGGCTGAGGAGTTTTCTCCCAGGCCTCAGCAGCCTGAGAGAAGGGAGGGCTGGTTCTCGAGGCCAGCTTCAGAAAACTGTCTCCCCAAGCCTTGGTTTCAGGCTATATCCCCAAGGTGTGTCCAGAGACAAGTCTCCTTCCTGCGCTTCCACAACCCACTGCCAAGCAGGCAATCATGAAAACAAGGGACGGATTTCAAAAATGCACAGATTCCTTATTTTGTATTCCCGTTATTCTTATTTCAGCAAATCATGGTCATCATAGTCCACCTTTATTTTGCTTAATAACGCAGTCCATGAAAATTTCAATCAAATCTAATGACAAATTAACTGTGACATTAAAGTAAACTGGGCATTAGGAATGCTGGAACGAGTAGATGTTTTGGTACTCAGAGGCGGGTCTGAATGCTTCTGCAATGCGCTGCCCTGCAGGTATCTCTCTCCTTTCTCTCCTCTTTTCTCACCCAAACTGCTCTTGGCCTTGACCTCTTGTTGGGGAAACATTTCCCTACAAAGAAAGAACTTCCCTATGTCAGGAAGAGGCTTGGCCAAAGGTGGGCAGGCAGGAAGGGAAACGGCTCTTGCCCAGTCTTGTTCCCCAGAATCTTCCCGAGGTGACCTACCCTCAGAGTGAAGATGCTACCGCCCACCCCAGGAGGCCCGTGCAGACAGACCCTGCTAGCCGGAAGGGGAGATGGTACCAAGGACAGCCCCTTCAATGACGCATCCTAGCTGGCTCCAAGCCAACCATCTAAAAGGCCATGGAAGTCCTGAGGAGGGCTGAGACGCGCCTAAGTACTACTCAGTCCTCTTCCTGTCCCAGAGTCGAGGATGAGCATGCCCAGAGTCACCTAGAGGACATGGGTGTCTGGGTCCCCCCACCCCAGCGTCTGCTTCAGGAGCTCTGGATGGGGTTGGAGCTCTCAAGTGATACTGAAGGTCTGGGGACCAACACTTTGAGAACCAGCATTCATGATCCATTCAGCAGGGACGGGGCAGCCCCTGGGGAAGACCCTGTGCCCACCACAATGGAAGACACAAAGATGAACAAGCCACAGAGCCCTGCTCTTAAGATCCTACATGGCAAGTGGGCAAAGGACATGAACAAACACTTTTCTCTTCTTTTTCTTTTCTTTTTCTTTGAGACAAAGTTTTGCTCTTGTTGCCCAGGCTGGAGTGCCATGGGGCAAACTCAGCTCACTGTAACCTCTGCCTCCCGGATTCAAGTGATTCTCCTGCCTCAGCCTCCGAGTAGCTGGGATTACAGGCACACACCACCACACCTGGATAATTTTTTATATTTTTAGTAGAGATAGGGGTTTCACCATGTTGGCCAGGCTGGTCTTGAACTCCTGACCTTCAGGTGATCCACCCGCCTCAGCCTCCCAAACTGCTGGGATTACAGGTACCCAGCCCAGACACTTTTCAAAAGAAGACATATATGTAGCCAACAAGCATATGCAAAAATGCTCGTCACTGCTAATCATTGAAGAAAGGCAAATGAAAACCACAATAAGATACCATTGCATGCCAATCAGAATTGCTATAGTTAAAAAGTCAAAAATAACAGGTGCTGGCGAGGTTGCAGAGACAAACGAACACTTATACATGGTTGGTGGGAGTGTAAATTAGTTCAACCATGTGGAAAGCAATGTGGTGACTCCTCAAATAACTAAAAACAGAACTATCATTTGACCCAGCAATCCCATTACTGGGTATATAGGTATATATCTATATATAGATTCATAAAGGAATATAAATCTTTCTGCATGAAGACACATGTACGTGTATGTTCCCTGCAGCAGTATTCACCATAGCAACAACATGAAATCAACTTAAATGCTCATCAACAATAGACTGGATAAAGAAAATGTGGTACATGGACAGTGTGGAATACTATGCAGCCATTACAGAGACTAAGCAGCATGCCCTTCGCCGGGTCATGGATGTAGCTAGAGGCCATTATCCTTAGCAAACTAAGGCAGGAACAGAAAACAGATTGGGGCTGAAGAGTAAAGGCAGCAGGATGTGGGGACTCATTACCCTGCTGCTTCTGCCACTCCTTGAGGACACCAGTCCTCAGAAGGAGCCCAGAGGTGCCTGCCACCGTCTCTGTCCTCTCTGGTTTTGGGAGTTCTCCCTCCCAGGAAGCCCACTGGGATTTCTCCAAATCCTCACTCCTACAGGGGAGCCCCGATTCAGGCACCCTCCTTAGGGGTTTGCATGTATTCTCATTTCTTCTTTCCAGCAACTCCACAGGGAAGGAAGAGCAGCCTCATCGTACATGAGGACACCGAGGATCACAGAACCTAAGTGTCCAAATCCAGATCCAGCTGACTGCAGAGTTCAAGCCTCAACCACAAGGCTATGTGATGGGCTACTTGCTCGTCCACTTCCCATTCAAACATCCATCGAAACATTGCTCAGTACCACGCGCTATGCCAGATCTTCCCAGCAATCTGCATGCGTACATTTATAATGATACATCTCATGGTGATTTAAAGTTTCTCCTCCTTGCCAGACAGCCTGCTCTACAAAGGGATGGGGACCATCTTTCCCCTGCAGTTTCTCTCCTCACTGGTACAGTGTTGGGTACATAGTGGGTGCTCAGGAGATGTTTCTTGGTGTAATGGCTGGAGGCTAGGGATGTAAGGCATAGTGTCTGCTCTCAAGAGTTTCATAAATAAGTCACTGTAATTCTTTGGGATAAACCTACCAAAGAGTAAGCCTGAGGTGCTGAGGTTACTGGAAGGACTAGGGACTCAGGGGAGGAATCTTAGAGGTGGTGAGATTTAGGTAGTAATAGTAGGGCCCAGGCAGACAGAGGGGTGGGAAGGTGAAGGAAAAGGACCCAGGATGTGAGGATATGCCCCACAGGTGGGGACTGTGTTGCTCAGTTTGGCTGGGGCTCAGAGTCAGGGAGTGGACAAGCCTGAGGTGAGAGGGGGCCTTGCTGGGGTGCCAAGGTCTGTCCTGAAGGCAGCAGGACAGTGGGAACTAAGGAAGTGCCTTGCAGGAGTAGCGATTCATCAGGTTGCTGTCTGGGACAAGCACCCCCACAGCAGCACAGAGGACGCACTGGAGGGAGAACGTGACTGTGGCCACCAGGGAAGTCTGCAGTGATGGGGGGCGGAGGAGGGTCATCATAGCAGCTGGGAGCAGCACAGTCAAGAGGGGATTAAAAGAACCTGGGATACCCTACAGGGAGCCTTGGCAGCACTGTGAAGTTAATACGGTGATGCCCATCCAGGGGTAATTTTGCCCCCACCCCCTGGGGTGGATGCTACTGGCCTCTTGTAGGTATGGGCTGGGAAAGCTGATAAATATCTGCAATGCACAGGACAGTCCGCCACAACAAAGTGCCATCCAACCCCAAATGTCAATGGTGCTGAGGCTGAGAAACCCTGTTGACTGGCCTGGGTGGAGAGGAAGTGTGTCTCCATCTACTGGGTTGGAAGATGGGGGAACAGCTGCTCCAGAGAGAGGGAGGCAGTGGCTGCAGAGGGGCATGGTCAGAGCTGTGCAGGCGCAGATGTCCTGGAGGCAATTGGAGCCTCAATGTTTATCTGCAACGGTCCAGTGCAAGCTCATGCACAGATGAGGAAACTGAGGCACAGAGTGTTTAACTCTCTAGCTCACTATAAGTGGCAGAGCAGGGTCTAGAACCAGCGTCCTAATTCCTGGGCCACCACTTTTCTCCAGACCTCAAAGTAAAGCTCCTATGTCCCTAGATCAGAAGGGCCGGGAGGGCCACACAGCTCCGTCCTGTGGTGCTCCAAAGCCCAAGGTGGGAAGAGAAGGTGGGACAGGACTTTCTTCGTGTGGATTCCTGTCCTCCCCTGGGCGACATTTTCCATATGGTTAATACAAGGGTCCAGCTACACCTCTGGAAAGGCCCCCATTCTCTTCCCAAGGCCTCCCAGGCACAGCAGAAGCCTCACTGTCACTTTGTTTGTTCAACAAAAGTGAATAATGTGGTGGCCACAGTTCTCAGTGCTTTACACATATTAGCTCATTTAATCCTCACAACAGCCCCACAAGGCAGGTGCTATGATCATCCCCATTTTACAGATGGGGAAACTGAGGCACAGAGAGGCTAAGTCACTTATGCAAGATCACACAGCTTGTGCACAGAATGGTGGACCCCGGGTCTGAACCCAGGCAAGCTGGCTCTAGTCTAGGCTGTTAGTCTCTGTCACGCTCAGCCTTTCCAACACACTGAGGTGTAAATGTGCCAGGTCCCCACCCAAGGCAGGGGCTCAAAAAGGAAGGGTGCTCAAGAGGGAGCCAGGGGGGCACGTCTCCCCATGTGTGCTGCTCAGGGTAAGTTCCCTCAGGCAGTCCCACCCTCACTTCTTCTGAGACCACCATCCTCAGCTGCCTCTTCAGTCTTGTACCAACTCTGTTTTCTCCAACTCTCAGGGAAATGGAGTAACACCCCCACCCCTCCCCAGCTGCTGGGGTCCACTGTACAGCTGGGGTCCCTGCCAGGGCTTTTCTGCATGGGAGCAGCCAGAACCACAAGAACTGCCTCCCAGAAGCTCTCTGAGGTGTACACAGAAAGACACAGAAGCCAGAAAACCACCTGGCCGTGGTGTGATAGCCGCTGGACACAGGTGTGACCCACCCAACGGGTCTGACGCAGGGAGGTCCCAAGGCACGCCCCTTCCCTCGAGTCCTGGCCCCACAGGAGCCTGTGGGGAGCATGTGCCACAACTCCTTGCACGGCCTGTTTGACCAGCTTGCCTGCAGCAGAGAAAGGAAGACGCGGGGCAGGCGGGGGCGCGGGGAGAGGAAAAAGTCAGCCCTGGAGCTCTGCGGAACAGAAACGACACTACCCCGAGTGTTCACCTCCAGCCCCCTAGCTCCCACCCAAGGTTCTGTGGCTATGCTGGGAAGCCCTGAAGCTGAGGATCACAGGAGTCCCCAAATTCCTCTTTCCAGGTAAGAGTGTGGCCAGGTGGCTTTGTTGTCACCATTTCTGAAACCCTCTAGATTCAGACGCGTTCACGCTTGTGCCAAGGGCTGTGAGCTGCCATGAGCATCCGTCACTCCCAATCAAACAGCATGCTCCACCTGCCAGCCCGCAATGGAGACAGCGGAAATAAGACCCAGCAAGGCTGCCAGCCCCTGCCTGCTGCTGTCAGGGAGCCCACATATCTGTCCCCTGAAAACTAGCTCCAGGCTACAGGCAGAGAAGCAGGAGCTTCAGAATCCAGCTTCATTCTTGCTCCGGACCCACCACCCTTTGCTGCCCAGGCCTGGAAATTTCTGCTCTGTGAATCAGATAGCATGTGAAGTGGTTCACCTCATCCCTGCACATCACGGACAGCGAAGTTCACGTCCCAGCCTCCCGAGACCTGAGCCATCCCTTTCCCCTGAGCGTCTCCTTCTTGGGAAACAATGAACTCTGGAGGATCAGAACCCAGGGAAAAAGGCTGGGCATGGGAGAGCAGTATTGTGTGGAAGGGAAAGGGCACCAAGGCCTGGAGACATGTGGGCCAAGGTCAAGGCCAGGTGGTACACTGGGAGGTGTCCTGGGCTGGCAGCCACGAGACCCAGGTTCAAGTCCTGGGCTCTACTCTAAACTTGTTTTGTGACCTTTGGTCAGTCCCACCTTTGCTGTTTCCTTGGCAAAAAATTATCCAAGGCATGAGTGTTTACTTCAAACCCCTGGGGGCACTGGTTCAGAGGCAGACTCTCCAGTCTGTCCCCAGAGAGAACGGCTGTCAGTCTGGGATTCCACCCAGGAATCTGCATTTTAAACAAAGGTCTTGGAGGCTTCAGAATACACTTTGCAGACTCCCTCATGAGAAGCAATGATATGGGTCAGCAGGAAGGAACAGGGAAGGCAGGGATGGACAAGGTGTGAGGTCCCAACAAGGGTCCCTCTCAACCCACTCTGACCACACCCAAAGCTCTGGCTGTGAGATGGAGCCCAGCAGGTGCCCCACCCCATGTCCTGGGCACCATCGCTAAGCGCCTTTAAGGCAGCCCTCCATGACATAACACTATACTTCTCATTTTGCATTTTTGTTTTTCTTCTAGAATTCAAATATGTCCCCCACTCCCACCCCCCTCTTGCTCCTCCCTCTCCTTTTTATGTATTTCAGAAGACTTTGGAGAGCTCCGGCTGTGCGCCAGCATTCTGGGGCATTTTGTGACAATCTGAAGATGGGCACTGTACCCTCTGGAACTCTGCACCTGGGCCTGCCTACACCCCCTCCCCACCAGCTCCATCAGCTCTACCAGTAACAGGGAGGCTGCTGCGACCCCCTAGTCCAAGCAGGCTGAGCCATTCTGCCCAGCCCGTGGAGGCACCCTCCAACACCACAGGGCGTCCAAAGGAGCTCATGACACAAGGTACCCAAGCCAGATTCAGAAGGGACACTGTGCTGAGTAAGGGCATAGATTTCAAATCCTGATGTTTCCTACTAGGTGACCGTGAACAAGGTGCTGCTCTGTGTCTCAGTTTCCTCATCTGTAAACAGGGTGATGACAGTGGGTACAGAGCACTTACTATGTGCAGGCCGTGTTCTAAGTGCTTTCCATGGATGGACCTATTTAGTCCCTACACCATCCCTAAAGCACAGACCACCCTCCATTTCCCCACTTTATAGATATTGACTGAGATGGAAAGAAATCAAGACACTTACCCCAGGCTGCCACACAGTCATTCATATAACTGACTCTTCGGCTTCAGAGCACACATTCATCATGGCTATACTATATTGATTCTATGACTCACACTTCATATAGCTAACGGACAATTAAATGAGCCACTTGGATACTACTTGTGCATAACAAATGCACACAAACATAGCAGCAATTGCTATTGTTAATTGTTTGCCTAAACTTTTTCTCCCAAAGCAGGATGTGCAGCCTGGATGAAGCAGAGGAATGCACCCATTCTTGGTTTTGTCTCCACAGGGGTGGTCAGAATGGCTCAGAGCTGTGTGAGCTGGAGTCTGAGAGCAATCCCCTGTTCCCTGCTCTCCTACACTTGTGCCAAAATAGCAAAGCTGGGACCACACTTCTCAGGTCTGTGCCCATCAGGACACAATGATGTCTAGCCCCACCTGCCCCAAGCACAGGGCTGAGGAGTGGAGGTGGGGCGTGGGGCTCCCCCTCATCTCCACATAGGGACTTGGCAAGCATCACGAAGTGCCCTGGGAGGCAGCCTGGCCACTCTAGGCAGAAGCTGCCTGCTCTCATCAGGAATTCCTAAGAACTCTATTCTTAGAGCACTTTCTCTTGGTTTTAACTTTGACATCTTCCAGAAGTTACCCCGCACAAAAGCAACCCTGCCGCCGCTGTAATTTACACGTCACATCACTTGTGCTGAGTGCAGTCCACCCCCTTCAACCCACTCCCGCATGCGTACCTTCCCCTCCTGCCCTGAAAAAATGGCTTCTGCATCATCCCAGCCACCCTCCTTCCACTTGTGCACCAGGGGAGAAGTCAAATGTGAAATTGACAGAAGAATGGGAGGTGGGAGGGGGGCGTGGATGAGGAACTTCAGCGAAATCCCAGCTTTGGAACTTCCCCCTTTCCAGGTTGGGCATGACTTCTGCTTGGCGGTCCACATCGCCATGGCAACAGCCCAGCCACATGCCCCAGTTCACAGCCCAACCCTAGGAGCGCCCCTCGGGAGTTACTTACTGTGATGGTGTTCTCCTTGGTCTGCCTTTTGCTTGGTGATGAGGATCCCAGGTTCTGGGGAGACAGGCAAGAAACATCGTCAAAGCTGTTCTCCATATTGGACATTTTTCCCCCCCATTCAGGTTCCCTGAGAGTGGAGGCGCTGGGGAAGTTCAGGGATGCTCAGCCTGCTGCCAACTCCTAAGTCACCATATTCTGGGTCAGGGCAGGCAGGGGTCTCCCTGACCGCACGCGGTTCTCACGCCCAGCTCTCAGGCTGAAGGCGAACTCAGGAAGCCTCCTGCACAGGCTCTGAGAGAACTCCTCCAAAGCAGGTCTCCCCTCCTCTTCTCTCAGTCTGCGATTTGGGGAGTTAACCCTTCCGCCGCCCTCTGCTGGTGAATGTTCCACGGGCCGCTTGCTGCCTGAAGCCGCGGAATCCACTGGGGAGACGAGAGTTAAGGCCATCACCTCCCGGCACTGAAGACTCAGCACACGACATTTTATTCTGAAACGCCCCGGGTCCAAAACATCAAACCGAAATACACATGATGTACACTGGGGCACTGCTGGGTCACCTCCCCTACTCGCCGCTCCCTCAATCCTGTGAGCCAGGAGGGATTTCTCAGCCAAGCCGACTTTTAGCTTCCATTCAATCTTTAGATTGCCTTTTGACGTCTTCCATCACCAGCAAGAAAACCAGAGTCCCAAGTACCTCTGAGCCCTGGGGTCCTCAGTAGATTGCCAAAGTCCTGGAATCTTTCTGGTAGAGAAAATTAAGGACTGCCAGCGGAACAGGCCACATATGTCCTAATATCCTATGACTCTAAAGAGAATATTTGATCCCAGTTCTCTATTGTTCTATTAGCAATTATGTTAGGGGTTCAATACCAGAGATCCCCAAGCAGGACCTAGGGTGTCTTCTGTCCTGAGCCACAAAGCAATCTGGAAAGCAGGCTTCCCCCTCAGGCACTGCAGGTGGCCATCACATGTGTGCCCCAGGACTTGTGCACAGCCTTACTCTTTTTCTTTTTTTAAGGTGGAGTCTTACTCTGTCGCCCAGGCTGGAGTGTAGTGGTGTGATCTCAGCTCACTGCAACCTCTGCCTCCCAGGTTCAAGCAATTCTCCTGCCTCAGCCACTTGAGTAGCTGGGCTTACAGGTGCCTGCCAGCACACTAGGCTAATTTTTGTAATTTTAGTAGCCAGGGTTTCATCACGTTGGCCGGGCTGGTCTCAAACTCTTGACCTCACGTGATCCACCGGCCTCAGCCTCCCAAAGTGCTGGGATTCCAGGTGTGAGCCACCACGGCCGGCCTGGCCTTACTCTTTCCTTGGTAGAATGTAGGGAAGTGGCTGTCACTTTATAGATAAAGGCCAGAGAAAGCATGGAGGGGCTTCTCCAACAAGAGGGAAACAATAGCTTGGGGTGGAGGGCACCCTGCCCCCCAGGCCAGAACAACCCTGGACACCTGGCCGAATGACCATCTACAGGTGAGGGCCAGCCTTTGCCTCAGAAATGCATCAGTAATTTAGGCAAACCAGGGAGCTTGACTGTGTCCCTGCTAAGGTGTCATTCCCTTATTCCCATACAGTTCTTCTTGGGTTGCTCATTAAAGTCACCTCAGGAAAACTGATATCCTTAGGGTGCCTAGCAAAAAGGAACCTTACAGAGAAATCAGTTTCACAGACAAGACAACGATTACCAGCCTTCAGACCCTGGCCTGAGAATGTGACTTCTTTGAGCCTCGATTTCTTCATCTGTAAAATGGATAGGCTATCTCTGGTCCTCAAGCTTTGAGGTGCATCAGGATCAATGGAGGAAAGTGTCCAAAATACAGTCCCAGCTGCTGGGTCTGATCCAGAGGGTCCCAGGTGGCGCCAGCATCTCTGATTTGCAGAATCTGTGGACCTCACTCGGAGGCACACAGATGTGATCTACTCTGTGGTTCATTGAGGTCCCTCTGTTTAGGGCAACTCCTCTAGCGACCCCAACAGGCTCCCAGCCAGAGTCAACTTGACGGCCAACTACAGCTTCCACAGACATTTTTAATGCGTCATCTCATCCAGTGGCCCACCCTATACCTTCCCAAGGTGTCAGCTCTGCCAAATTTCAGCAACGTAACAAAACTGCCGAAGGAGGAAGGCAGACAGAGGCTACATGGGAGGAGGTACCAGTCACCAAGAGAAGAGACAGGAAGAGGAGTCTCTCTCTCCATAGGTTCATTCACGTACAGACACTAGCCAAGCAAATACCTGCCAGGAAGGGGAAAGGGTAGCCTCTGGGATGGATTCTGCCGTCTGCAGGAGTCTGTCTTCCTGTCATGGACACATTACCACCATCACCACCATGCTCCCACTGCAGCCCCCCACCACATAGCAGCACTCCAGCAGCCTTGGCAACAGCCTTCGAGTCTACCTATGGATGGTGATGAAGTTGGTGATGGGGAGCTAACTAAGAGGGGAGAAGTGGCTGGGCGCAGTTGCCGTAATCCTGGAAGGCCGAGGCAGGGGGATCATGAGGTCAGCAGATCAAGATCATCCTGGCCAACATGGTGAAAACCCATCTCTACTAAAAATGCAAAAATTAGACAGGCATGGTGGCATGCACCTGTAGTCCCAGCCACACAGGAGGCTGAGGCAGGAGAATCACTTGAACCCAGGAGATGGAGGTTGCAGTGAGCCGAGATCGTGCCACTGCACTCCAGCCTGGGCGACAGAGTAAGACTCTGTCACCCAAAAAAAAAAAAAAAAAAGAGAAGAGAGGCAATGCAAGAGCTACTGCCTACGAGTGCTTGCTCATTACGGCAGGCTCCAGGTTAGCTGTCTGACATATTTAATCTCGTTTCATCCTTACAACCCCAGCAAATGAAATGACATCCACTCCATTTTACAGATCATGAAATTGGGGCTTGCAGAAGCAAAACTGTCCAGGGTCACAAGGCTAGTAAACAGAGAAGTGGAAATCAGAACCCAAGCCTCCACAACTCTTCCCTCTATCTTCCGCCATCTCTCCACTTTGAGACCCAAGACAGTATCCTGTTTTCCATGTCTTTGCAGGAGGGCAAAAAAGATTTCCATCAACCACAAACATGTATTGTGGGACCACTGTGTATAAATCTCTGCAGAATAAGGATCGACACAGAGGTCACACCTCCTCCCTATAACTTGGCTAGGATAGGAACACAAGTAACGGCATTGAGGGTGGGTGTTCCATGTGTGGGTGTTGGCACCTTCTCTGGTCTCTGCT
This sequence comes from Cebus imitator, assembly GCF_001604975.1. Taxonomy (NCBI): domain Eukaryota; kingdom Metazoa; phylum Chordata; class Mammalia; order Primates; family Cebidae; genus Cebus; species Cebus imitator. The sequence continues at coordinate 4,325,065 of NW_016107387.1, read as the reverse complement.
CTGTTAGCCATGCTTCACTTTAACCCTGAGGACCAAGGTAGGTCACCGGCAATCTCAGGCTCTGCCTGTGCTGCTGCTAACCTGTGCCTACTACACTTCAACTTCATATACACATCACACGCATGCATCATACACACACACACGTGACACACATACTCTCATAATGCTCCACTGAAAGGGCCCAGAAGGAATGACATCTCATCACAGTGACAACACCTACTAGCTAGAAAATGGTTTCCAAATATTACCACAAGCTCCTTGGTACTAACTCCAAATGCAAGGTATTTGGAATATCCTCTAGTCCCGAGAGGTAAGAAAGTATTCAAAGAATAATGGAAAGATAACAAAAGAACATAAACAGCTTAAAGGGGCTCCCGCAGGCCGAATCTGGGACAATTTGAGACAAGTAGGAATGAATGACTATGACTAACTCCAAAGGGGAAGGGAGAGAACATTTCTTTCAGAAGAATTTTACAAGAAATTGTACAAGAAAAAATAAAATTGTACAAGAAATTGGACGACCACCATTTGCAAACCCCAGTGTCCAAGAGGATTCAGGCCATGATCCTCATGGATGCTCAAAGCAGCGGATGGAAAGATTGTCAGGGCACGGGATAGTCACAGGGTCTTACACTGGCACCTCGGAGATGACTGACAAATTAGAAAGGGAAAATGCAAATTCCCCTGCAAAGGAGGAATCTGGCAGTCACCACCTTAACCAAGCGTTCAAACAGAGCCTCGTGAGTAGAGTGCTAACCTGGTGGCTGAGCCTCGAATGCAGTTAAGAACTCCACGTGCCCTGACCAGTATTCTTGCCCAAACTGCAGAACCTGAACCTAAGCATAAGAGAACAGTCAGATCAAGAATGTAGGTCATTCTACAAGACGACTGATCTGGACTCCTCAAAAAGAAATTGTCAAGGTGATGAAAAACAAAATAAAACACACCAGAGGGAAATGGCTTCACCCTCAGTGGAGAAAAATGAGAGCATCTAAAACCTGGTGAACCAGAACACAGGCTATGGATGGGGTTAGGGTGGTTCTGCCTGTACAACAGAATATTACTCAGCCACAAAAAGGAATGGCGTGTTGATCCACACCATGATGTGAATGAACTTTGGAATTCTAGGTGAAAGAGGCCACATGCAAAAGACCACAGAGAGTATGATGCCATTTACGTGAAATGTCCAGAAGAGGCAAACCCACAGAGATAGAAAGTAGATTAAGGGCTGCCTAAGTCTTCAGGGGATTCTATTTGGGGTAATGAAAACGTTCTAAAATTTATTTGATGATGTAAAGATACTAAAAACCACTGAATTGTACATTTTAAATGGATGAATTGTATGGTTAATGTGAATTGTAGCTCAAAAAAGCAGTTTTAAATAGAGAGAGGGAGAAACTAAAGAGACAGCAACCAATGTATCTGTGTGTGAACTTGAGCGGATCCTGGACTGGGGAGAAAGGCAGCTGTAAAAGGGATCTGGGGGCTAGGTATGGTGGCGCACGCCTGTAATCCTAGTGCTTTGAGAGGTTTAGGTGGGAAGATCACGTGAGCCCAGGAGTTTTAGGATGCACGAGCTATAATGGTGTCACTGTACTGCAGCCTGAGTGTACAAAGAAATACCCTCTCTTAAAAAAAAAAAAAAAAGGCATTTTTTTGAGACAATTGAGGAATCTGGAGTGTATACAGCAGGTGGTATTACTGAATTAACGTTTTCTTAAATGTGATGATGGTATCATCATTACATCTTCCCCCTGGAAGATACATTCTGAAATATTTGCATTTAAAACAGTAAGTCAGGAATTTGCCTTAAAATAATCTGGATGGTGGAGGGCAAAGGGGTTGGGGGAGGGGACGGGGGCACAAATGAATCAAGATTGGCCAAAGGCCAATAATCGTTGGGCTTAATTCATAGATCTGTAGTACTTTATTATCTATTCCCTCTACTTTTGTAAAGGTTTGCAAATGCCTGTAATAAGAATATTTGTTGTAAATTTCTTTTGCCTATGATTCTAGAGAACTCTTCTCCTCCATTTACTTTTTAAAGCCCTGTCCAGGGGTGGGGGCACCCCACCTGGGCATCTCTGCATCACCCTGAGGCCTGGCAGGGGGTGATATCACACAGCAAGTGCTTGGTAAACTAGAGTGGGTCATTCACAAGGGATTCAGCAAGCCTTCCACTCCAAACGCCTTCTCAGACCATTCCTCTCCCTGCAAATAATCTGGGTCCCATCCCTTCAGCAGGTGGGATCCCACACAAAACCCCGCAATGGCTTTCCAGTACAGTTAGGATACCACCTGAGCTCCTCATGGTAGGCCTGCGCAGACTCCCCCAGCCTCATTTCCCACCCTCCCTATGCCTGCTGACTTAGTAAGCCACAGCCGCACCGGGTCTCTATGGGTTCTTTAACAACACGGTTCCCCATCTTGCTTCCAGGCATCCACGATGCTCCTCCCTCCCCTGGAAAGCTATTCTTTCCCCACCTCTTTGTCAAGTGAAACCCTTGCTCATCATTGCAGTCTTAGAATAGGTATCTTTTCTTAAGGTGTCCATTCCTGACACTTCCACCACCAGGCTAGATCCTCACAGCATCCACTTCCTCCAGCCCTTATCACTGCTGAAATTGCATCATCATTTATCTACTCTTTCTCCCACACCAGCAATAAACCTTCATCGAGGCAGGGGCTAGAGATAACCCCTACGTTTCAGTGCCTGACAAAGAACTAAACAGCTCGATAAGAACATGTGTTACTGAATTATCGAGGTAGGTAGGAGGTGGTGGAGATTTAGCATCTCACCTCTTTCTCCACTTGAACTCCATGCTCCAGTGGGTCCCTTAAGTTTCCAAGCCCTTCATGTCATTCTCCTTCCTCCCTCCTGTGTCTAGAGGGTCTTTCTAGGAAGTCATGAGAAGCCAGAACAATTGAAAAGCAGATCACAAAAAGGCCTAGGCACTGGTGGGTAGGAAGGAAGGGGACCCGCTAGGACATCATTTTGCAAAGGCAGCAAGAGTATTAGGCTTTGATCTAGAACCAGAAATATCATTTGATCCAGCAATCCCATTGCTGAGTATACCCAAAAGGAATATAAACCGTCCTACTATAAAGACGTGCACACGTATGTTTACTGCATCACTACTTACAATAGCAAAGACTTGGAACCAACCCAAATGCCCATCAATGATAGACTGGATAAAGAAAATGTGGCAAATACACACCATGGAATACTATGCAGCCATAAAAAAGAATGAGTTCATGTCCTTTGTAGGATGAAACTGGAAGCCATCATTCTCAGCAAACACAAGAACAGAAAACCAAACACCACATGTTCTCGCTCATAAGTGGGAGTTGAACAATGAGAACACATGGACACAGTGAGGGGAACAGCACACACTGAGGCCGGTTGCGGGTGGGGAGCTCGGGGAGGGACAGCATTAGGACAAACACCTAATGCATGCAGGCCTTAAAATCTAGATGACAGGTTGATAGGTGCAGTAAGCCACCATGGCACATGTATACCTATATAACAAACCTGCATGCTCTTCACATGTATCCCAGAACTTCAAGTAAAATAATTTTTTTTTTTTTTTTTTAAAGACAATTAGCCTTTGTTCCCTCGCCTCTGCCTGGCAATCTGGTGGGCTGCATTTATCCAGCACCCAAGCCGACTGCCCCAGGCCTGCAGAATTGAAACCTTCCACTGGGTGGCACCAGACCACAACCACCTGTGCCCACCCCCCCAGGTCTCCCAGGACCGAGTGAAGGAACAGGGCAGGCACCCTCAGGAACTGTGGGGCACCCACTATCAGTCCTCCCCACGACACAGCACGGGGGGGACACGCTACTGGTGTCCATGGAAACTGGGCCTGCCCTCCCCTCCCCCCAACATTCTAATCTTCCTGATCAGCTTGCTTAAGGAGGGTCAGCTATGCAGGGAGTGGAAAGAGATCTCAATGGGGCTTTGAGATCTGGGGCTTTCCAGTCTAGGTTTCGTCACAGTAACCCTGAACATGCCACTTTATTCACTCCACTCCCTGCAACTCAAGTGGGCACTGGTTCCTTTGCTCATTCATTCATTCATTGATGTTTAAGTGTAGTTATTACAAGTGGTAACTGAGAGCCCAGGAAGGTGAATCCACTCGTCTGCATGCTGGAGTGTGGTCTCTACCTGGGGAACCCTTCGTGGGTAGTGCTCTCTGTAAACACCAAACCTCCTTAACCTCTTTCTATGTGTAACTCTTGGCACCTTTTGGAATAACCAGCCTGCAGGTTCACAAACCAGGACAACAAGTAGTAGCTAGCTGGGCATAGTGTCCTGTGCCTGCAGTTCCAACTACTCTGGAGGCTCAGGTGGGATGATGCTTGAGCCCAGGAGTTCCAAGCTGAGGCCACAGTGAGCTATGATTGCCTCTGTGAACAGCCCCGTGCATTCCAGCACGGGCAACACAGGGAGAACCTGTTTCCTATTTTTTTTTTTTTCCTGAAAAAAAGTAGTAGCTTTTTATACCCAAATGTTACCCTTTTACAGCCTAAAGGAATAACATTCTACCTCCCGGTCCTGGAACTGGTGAACAGTGCACATTCACCCTCTCCATGTAACTGCATTCTTTATTTTTGTTACCTTGATGACAGCTCAGCTCCCAAGGTTACCGTCCAAACATAATGTGACTCGATCTGCCTGTCTTCAGGCAGCCACCGCCTACCTGGGCCCGAGTCTCCAGGGCTCTCCTCTCCTGAATGCCCCATATCGATACCTACTCTGTAGCTTTTTTTTTTTTTTTTTTAAATAAAAAATTGTATCTGTCTTCTGTACAAGCAAAATGTGTTCATTTTAGGAAATGTGAAAAATAGCAAGAGAAGCGTAAAGAAAACAGAATTACCCATGATCTTAGACCAAAGTTTCTCAACTTCGGCACAATTCATGTTTTCAAGTAGAGCAATTCTTTGCTGTGGTGTCCAGTAAATTGGGGGAGACTTGGCATCATCCCTGGTGTCTACCCTCTTGTTGCCAGTACCACCCCTGCCCCAGGTGTGACAATCCAAGGGTCTCCAGACATTGTCAAATGTCCCCTGATTGATAGCCATGGTCTTAGATGCAGACAGAGCCACCATCGATTCTCCAGTTTATTTTTCTTCTAGTCCTTCTTCCTCACATAAGTATAGATTTCCTTCTCCCAAATAAGACTATGTACGCTTTGCACGTCCTACTTTTACTACTCTGTATTATGTTGTGAGTACTTCCCCAAATCATTGCATTCTCCTTAGAAGCATGCTTCCTAATGGCAGCATAGCATCACTGGCTAACCTCCAGCGCCATAATCCCGTTGACCCATCCCCTGTTGCAGGACAGTTAGGCTGGATCCAGTGTTAAGGTGCTGTAAATAATGCTTGAATGAACAGCTTGCACATATATCAGAACCTCTCAAGATACCCCAAGAACAGACACTAGAGGAGAAATCCCTGTGTCGATGGCTTATAATGCACACTGTTAAGTCAGCTTCTGAAATATCCGGTTAGACCAGTGTCCATCCTTTAAAATGGATGAATAACAACTTCATAGTATTTCAGGAGGTGATTATGGTCTATTAGGGATGAAAGTCATTCTTCCTCAAATTTTGAGGGTGGGGAGCTGTTTCTAACATTCTTCCTGATGATGCTGAGGGCAGCACCAGAGTTCTGTCGCTGTTGCTGAACCACATCAGAATAAAGGCTGATGTCTTCAGAAAGACTCTCAAGTCAGGAGACAAGTGAGTTTCACTTCAAACAGGTTGACAGAATCTGTGTTGAGAAGACAAGCTGGGAGCTCAGCAGCAAACACACAAAGCCAGGGTGATTCATGACGGGTGATGTGAGCAGCGGAGAGAACGGGACTGACAAGCCAGCTGTGTGCTACTGACTGCCGGTCCACTGCTCAGGAGTGGTCTCACACCTACAGAGTCAGCACTACCTCGGAGAGGCCGGAAACCCAGAACCTCAAGCCCCACCTTGGACCTCCTGGATCAGAATCTGCATTTCAACAAGAAGCCCGGCTCACTCTAAGTCCATCAAAACTTAACAAGTTCTGACCTACATGGAGGTTCAAATTCTTTTCCAGAGTTAACTGAATTGGAGCCCAGCACTCAGCCCTCCTAAGAGAATAACCTTATAATGTTCCCCCAAATTAACACTCTTGTCCATGTTAGAGCTGAGTGTCACATTTCAGCTGATTATACTAACAGCCCATGGGGCCCCAGATGTTGCCAAATGTCCCCTGATTAAGAACCATGGTCTCAGATGCAGACAGAACCACCATCCATACTCCAGTTTATTTTTCTTCCAGCCATTCTTCCTTATGGTAAGTACAGATTTCCTTCTTTCAGGGACTGGTGCCTAGAATCCACTACATACGCAGCTGCTGTCATCATCGTCATCAATATTAGCATCAGGATCATCATCAGTGATCATGATTGTCATCATTTTCATCATCGCCCCCAGGGTTCTGGCATTTTAATGCCTGGCAGAAGTTGCTGGAGTTTGGAAGCTTCATTAAGAACATCTTGATAATTCATGGGTAGACTAAATAAGGTGAGTCTTCAGTTTTTTAGGCACAGCTTAATGTAACTAGAAGAGCCGTAAGAGTTGGCCTCAAGGTCCAGGCTGACCAGTGAGTAATCTTGTGAGCCTGTGCAGGTCATATAACTGGTTGGACCTTGGTGACAACATGCGTAGTATGGGAATGTTACTGATGCCTAATTCACACGTTTGCATAAGCATCAAGTGGGATGGAGATTGAGAAAGTAGTTTGGAAATCCTAACACATATCCCCATTTCCTTCCATCCCATAGCAGTCTCTATGCTAGTTTATTCAGTAAGATGATCAAATTTTACTAAATTCCATTCTGGGTAGTCTGGGCATGGGAGGGGTAGGGTAGAGACACGGAAAATGGTCTGGCACATCCATACTCTTAAAGGAATGGGAAACATAGGCTTCATGTATTGGGAATCCAGACCACAGAATGGAACTCTGTCCCAGTGGTTTCAACCCCATCCCCGTCAGCCCCTCCTCCAAACCGCCGCCAACTTCTAGAAGACCAACAAACCACAACCATCCAACCCTCTCTCCATCAGGGAACACTGAAATAACCCAGATACAGCAACCACTTTCTACCTGAGGGGGCAGAACTGGGCTGCAGCCACCTGGACTCCCCTGATGGACTTGTCTTAAATGAAGCCTTCCTGGGCCTGCAAAGGCAGCGAGCGACCTCTATACCTCCCTTAACAGGACCCCTTACCTGGGAATCACCGGTGGATTTTCGGACACTCATGTGGGCAGTCTCTGCAGGGTGCGCTGGGGTCCCTGACGCGTGGTATCCATTCACTGCAGGGACAGAGACACGGCTCAGATGCTGTGTGGGCCACAGACGGGCACCCCCGCCTTTTGTCCACTGCAGCCCCTTTTCCCACCTCTGAGAGGTCTTGCGTGGCAAAGACCATCCCTCAGGACTTATCTGTATCTGCAGAGCTGGAAATGAGTTGAAGACATCTCTCTAATCCTCAGCACCCAAATCACCAAATTCTCAGGGGACTGAGTTTCTTCTTTAACCCGACAGCAAAAGGAATGTGCATAACAGGAGGTGAGGTCGAGATGGTCTAGCTGCCATTGCTACAAATGCCACATCAGTGGTAGTTACAGATGCCAATCACAGGTCTAACCTCCCACTGCAGAGCTGGGGGGGGGGGCCCTCCATCACCTTCCTACAATTTCCCTCATCTCTCTTAGTAACTTCTCCACCCTCAAACTCAGAGCAGCAGGATGTGAGCAAACTGGAAAGAGGACTGGATCGATTGGTCACCATGAAATTAGGCTCTGTCAATTAACAGCCAAGGTGGGCGTATGCACTTCATTCTTGAGTCACTGTTCTCCTGGAATTAAAAATACATAATCTGGCTGGGTGCAGCAGCTCACGCCTGTAATCCCAGCACTTTGGGAGGCTGAGGCAGGCGTATCACCTGAGGTCAAGAGTTTGAGACCAGCCTGGCCAACATGGTGAAGCCCCCTCTCTACTAAAAATACAAAAAAATTAGCGGGGCATGATGGCAGGCACCTGTAATCCCAGCTACCCAGGAGGCTGAGGCAGGAGAATTGCTTGAACCCGGGAGGCGGAGGTTGCAGTGAGCTGAGATCACGCCACTGCACTCCAGCCTGGGAAACAAGAGTGAGAAACTCTGTCTCAAAAAACAAACAAAACTCACAATCTGAGGTTCTAAAATTCTACCCTTAAAACTTTATGTCTCTTGGGGGACACTAACCCATGCTCCCAAAGCTTTCTGATAAACCTGCTCTCCAAGGGACAGGGGAAGCCCTGATATGTAGTATCTGCCAATTTATGTGCCAATGACCCCCCCCACCGCCATGGGTGGTTTCAGGCCTCAACACCACTGCGTGCTCCCAACATCATGAATTCACACTGGAACCCACGTGGTCTCGGCTCCCAGGCGGTACCGCTCTCGTAGGAATATAACTACATAAGCTTAGAGGAGCAGTTTCTCTTCAGTGACCCCCAGCTTTCGCACCTGTAAAATGGGGATAATTCCAGCTAGTCTCCTGACCTGCTTTGTTGGTGTGAGAATCCAACAAAGTGATAATTGCAGAAGTTATAAGTAGTCATAAAGCACTTTGTTTAAAAAAGGGAAGGATGAAAAATGGGGGTGCAGTAGCTCAGCCCTGTAATCCTAGTACTTTGTGAGACTGAGAGAAGAGGATCTCTTGAGTCCAGGAGGTCCAGACCAGCCTGGGCAACACAGTGTGACCCCATCTCTATTTTTAAAAACAGAAACAATTTAAAAAAATTAAAAAGGGTGGGATGGCCGGATGCAGTGGCTCACACCTGTCATCCCAGCACTTTGGGAGGCAGAGGCTCACACCTGTCATCCCAGCACTTTGGGAGGCAGAGGCTCACACCTGTCATCCCAGCACTTTGGGAGGCAGAGGGAGGATTGCTTGAGCCCAGGAGTTTAAGATCAGCCTGGACAACACAGTGAGACCTCGTCTCTACAAAATAATTTTTTTTTTATTAGCTGGGTGTGGTGACTCATGTCTGTAGTTCTAGTAACCCCGGAGGCTGAGGTGGGAGGACAGCCTGGGCCTGGGAGGGGGAGGCTGCAGTGAACTGTGATGGCACTGCTGCACTCCAGCCCACACTTCAGAGTGTGACACCCTTCTCAAAAAAGTGGGGGAGGGGAGGCATGCAGAAGGGGAAGGTCATTGCTTTCATTCCTGAACTGAGTCCCCAGGAACCACAAGCCTGCGTGATCTCTAGAGACCAGGACAACACACCATCCCCGTGACCCAGGCTTCAAGTAATTGCCAATACGTATATAGAATGTGGGTCAGACTGGAGGAAGATCTATGTCCAACTCATGATTCTTCTGGAGAAAACACTATAGTGTGGCAGGCAGCACAGGAGAATATGGCTGAAGTTACCAACACCTACTAATTTGGAGTGAAAAGGGCTGGAGGTAAGCGTTGGGAAATGGGGTGATGAAGGCCATTCCACAGAGAACCCGTCTCATGCTGAGGCGGTACCCCATTTCCACCGCTTGCAGCGAAAACTCCAGCGCCAGGCAGGGCCACATGCAGCCACGTGCCTGTGGGCAGCTGGGCTTCTCCCTGATCTACAGGGTTTGCCCCCCTATTCCGGAAGAAGGTAGCTGCACAGATATCAAGGAAATAGAAAACTGATACACAGCAGGCCTCGAGTGCAGTGGAAGCTTGGAGAAGCAACAAGAAACAACAGATCCACCCTGCAGGGCCAGCTACTAGCCTGGGCCACACCCATACCCCTTAGGCAGCTGGCCAAGTGCAGATAACATCCACCTGCTAGGAAGGCAGCTTAAGAGACGATGCCACAATTCCAACAGCATCAGAGAGAAGGCTGAGGGCACCAAGGAGAATTCACTTTGACAGTCAGAAAGGTATGCCAGGAAAGACATGAGCCCGATGACAAATACACCCCACAATGACAGCAAGATAGTTGAGACATTTTATTTATTAAATAGCGTTAGAACTAAAATGGGTAAAACACAAATACTGAAAAACCTAAAAACAACAGCAGAAAACCTAGGACACTGCTTTCGGTTTAGGACTGATTAACAGGCAAAAGCAAGGAGGATAAAGACCTGAATAATTTAATTTAAAAGGCTGATTGAAATAGATGTAGACAACATCGTATCCTACAAACAAAGATAACATCTTCTGCCAGGAAGCCCTGGGACACTGAAAAAGTTGTCCATATTTAAGCCACAAATAAACTGTGAATAAATGGCAAGAGGCATAAAAAACACCGGCCACATTCTTTGACCAGGAAAGCAATAAAAGTAGTTATTAATAATGAAAGAATAAATACACAAGATGCCCATCCCCCAACTCCTAAACACTTGGAAATGTAAGAAACTGCCCTCTTAAATAACACCAGATCAAAACGGAATTTCAAACTGTAATTACACAATATTTAGAAAATAACAAAGAAGGAGATACCAGAGCAAATGGGATAAGGTCTGAATTATACTTGGAGGAAAATCCACAGCCGTAATTATTTCATTACCAAACCCAAAGGAACACAAATAAATGGACTAAACATTCCACTTAAGATTTTGGGGAAAAAATTCAAAGGCCGATAAAACACACCAAAAGAAAACAGGAGAAAGGAACAGGAAAGTGGCAACGGAAATTAATGAGTCAGGAAGCAGGATACCGTTAGCAAATCACTGCTGATTCTGTGTGTGTGTATGTATCATAACAATAAAAAAAGAAGATAAGCCAGGGCAACTTGAGGGGGAATGAGAACACAAATGCTCAGAATTAGAGATCACAAAGAAAACAACAGCAAAACAAATATAGTAGAAGCTTTTTTTTTTTTTTTTTTTTTTTTTTTTTTTGGTGAGATGGAATGTTGCTTCATTGCCCAGGCTGAGTGCAGTGGAGTGATCTCGGCTCACTGCAATCTCCACCTCCCAGGTCCAAGCGATTCTCCTGCCTCAGCCTCCCACGTAGCCAGGAATACAGGCACCCACCACCACGCCCGGCTAATGTTTGCATTTTTAGTAGAGACAGGGTTTCACCATGTTGACAAAGCTGGTCTCGAACTCCTGACCTGAAGTGATCTGCCAGCCTCAGCCTCCCAAAGTGCTGGGATTACAGGTGTCAGCCACCGTACCTAGCCTATAGTAGAAACGTTTTAATGCAAGAACATATGATTTATAATTCTACCTCTTAAACACCAAACGTCCCATAAGATTCAAATTATCAAAGGAGTTTCAAAAGATGCCAAAAAGAAGTAAAACCTTTGACAATGACCTCACCCCAAAAGGCACTGGACTCAGATGGTTTTATGGGCACATTCATTCACACACTCAAGAAAGAAATACTTATGCATAGAAATGTGTAGCAGGCTTCCAGATCTATGTTACAAAGCCAGCATGACCCTGATCTTAAAATCAAACACATACACAAATGAACCATGTTTAATCTGCTGACGACAAGGAGATACACACGTTTTTATCTGAGTAAGTGATAAATATCTCTCTCTGAGGATGCCGAGTCCCCGTGAACCAAGGCTGTCCCAGCTCCTGGGGAGACCCCAACTCCCTCCCTCCCCAGACCCTCCAAACGCATGCTCAGTTTCTGCGCTCTCCCCTTTCCCCACACTCACAACCATCAGGAACTGTCTAAAGCGGAGACATTTTGCCCCCAATCCAATCCCTTGTTCTCACTTCACACTTCAGTTCTGGTCTGTCAGCTGACGCCTAATGACTGCTTGTGTCAAAACAATTGCTAGGAAAGAAAACATAATTTTCCATTTGATCCTTTCTCCCCACGCTACAGCTCTCCTCGGACACCCTGTCCAGCTGTGTGTCACCTGAAGACTCCTGGGCACATTCAGAACACGTCCCAGTGGAGATCTAGACAGTTACAGCCCGCAAGTTCCCGGCAACCTCACCCATGAGCATTCTTCATTGGCGTTCCCTGTCCTCAGGGTTCCCAGCTCACCCACAAAACAAAGGAGGCCAGAAGTGGGTGCTTCTGGGGCCTCCAGCCTCCGGGGGAGGAAAAATAAAGCTGGTCAAGGATCACTCATAAAGGGAACATAATTCAGTCTGTACATACAAGAAAGAAAAAAGGCAAATGCCAAACTCAGCTGTTTTTCAGATTTTTAAAAAGGGAACTAAATGCTCTATCTAGTAACCTTAGCAGCCTCAAATATAAATAATACACGCAGGCACCCACATGCTTCATTTCCCTTATGGGCAGTTAAGCAGCTTGAGAGGGCTTAGGAGGTGTCTAGTGAGAGGAGGGGACAGATATTTGGGTAGAAAAGAGGAGAGGGAGTTCTGGGTAGGGAGAAGTAAATGGAAACCCAGAAGAAAGGAGAATATGAGAAGTCATTGAGAAAGGCCAAGCAACAAAGAAGAGCCTGCAGCTCTGCTGCCCAGGGCTCGCCGGCGAGCAGGCCTCCACATCCCAGCCCGGATCCCTGCTGGACAAAGTCCCATCCTCGGAGCCCTATTCTCCTGTTCCCTGAAGAACCCAAAAGAACGTAAGAAAATCAGCCATGAACACTTCCTCATTATGCCTCCTGTAGATCTGGCTTAATTTCTCCTGTCTCTGGAATAAACATCATTTTATCTCTCAAAGTTAAGAAACCTGGTGGCCGGCCATCGTGGCTCACACCTGTAATGCCAGCACTTTGAGAGGCTGAGGCGGGCAGATCACTTGAGGTCAGGAGTTCGTGACTAGCCTAATATGGTGAAACCTGGTCTCTACTAAAATATAGAAATTAGCCGGGCGTGGCGACATGCACCTGTAATCCCAGCTACTCAGGAGGCTGAGGCAGGAGAATTGCTTGAACCTGGGAGGCAGAGGTTACAGTGAGCCGAGATTGCATCATTGCACTCCAGCCCGGGCAACAAGAGCAAAGCTCTGTCTCAAAAACAAATAAGACACCTAGGAGTGCTGAGGCCTTGGTTCTTGAAATTCTTGCTTCCCTCTGCTCCTCTCCCCTCTTCCCCTTTTTCCCTCCCTCCCTTTCCTTCCCCCTTCCTTTCTTTTCTCCTTCCACCCATCGTCCTTCCCTTCTTCTTTCTCACCCCCTTTCCTTCCTTCCACCCATCCTCCTTACCCATCTATCGCATATTAAACATGGTACAGCCTAATGTTTCCCCAGGTGTATTAAAAGGGACAGCAATTCTGCCAGGATGTGCATTGTAAGTGTTATGCAGTAACAGTAAAGGTTGAGTGTTATGGTCCAAAGAACGTAGGAACAAACACCCCATTATTCTGATTGAGTTTATTTACAGTAGGCCTTTTAGAATATGCTGATAGCTGCTTGAAATCTCAAGGCAACAGCATGCAGCATCCCTCCACGCACACAACGCAGGACCGTTTGGGGAAATACAGCAGGACTACCACGAAACCCACTTTGGAACACACAGCCATGGCCATAGGAACGCAAGGTTTGAAGTCGGGCAGTTCTGTGCTCATCTGGTCTGATGGCCCAGGACACAATCACAGCCACTTTCCACCCACCACACCCTGAAAGGCCTGCTGGTTCCTCGGTCACCACGCTCACCTTCTCAGAACATATCCAGTGTCTACTCTGATCCATTTAGAGGAGCAGTTCTACATAAATAGCTTTCTGTTCCAGAAACTTCTCTCTGGCCACCTGGTCCTCACTGTCTCTCCTGGTTGTCTAGGATGTGAACTGCATTCCCAAAGACAGAACTGATCAAAGATTTTCCCACATGGTTGTGAACAGTTAAACACCCGTGGCTGTTTTCCAGCTCATCAGAGGTTAAACAGGCCTCTGTAAGGTCCCAGGAGCCTCAGCCAGCAAGAACACTGGTTCTAAGGGAACGTGTACTTTTTCCAACAGAGGGTGTCACAACCTTCCCTGAAGTCAGTGGTGAGATCTAAGAGCCCTGGGGAAGCTGCCCTGAACCCGAGGACTGGCTAACTCCGCAAGAAGTGAGGGTCTTCCTTTGCTCCTGCAGGAGACAGGAGAGCTGTTCTGGGCTTCCTGATGTGGAGAAGGTGGTGTGGGTGAGGGTGAGGCTCTGGGTTCCAGAGCCCCCTCTCCAGAGAGTCCCTGCTCAGAGGAAGCACAGCTCCCTCCCTAAACATAGCCCTGGCCAGCTCCTCAGGCTCAAAGGAAGGTCCTTCTTGCCCCTCAGCCTCTGCAAAGGCACTAGCTCTCTCCCCTTTAATCTGGGTTCCCTGTGGCTCCTGGAGGCCTAAGGATGATCCCTCAGTGGACTCAAGCCCCAGGGCTGAGCAAAGCCAGATCCTGAACCCATGTTTCCTGAAACATTCCCACAACCACCCACCAGGGCAACCTCAATAAATAATAGATTTCTTTTAGCCTTAAGAAAAACACATAAGTTCAATGCACACCCCAGGCCCAGAGGCTAAGAAAGGAATTGGCTTTCCACATGTGCACTGCTGACGTTAAAAACCACAGGTACCTATTTGAATTCAAACAAATCAAATTTAAATAAAATCTAAATGCAATGTGATTTCCAGGACTGGATCCTAGAACCGAAAAAGGACATGAATGGAAAAACTCAGGAAAGCTGAATAAAGCCTCACACTTAGTTACTTGTAATGCATGATGTCAATTTCACAGTTTTGACAAACGTACTGTGGCTGTGTAAGATGTCAACTGGGGACACTGAGTAAAGGACGCACACGAGCTTACCGTACTGTCTTTATAGCTTTTCTGTAAATTAAAAATTGTTCCCCAAATTTTAAAAAGTTACTAAGTTACATTAAATGAAAAATTCAGCTCCTTGGGCATACCATCCACATCCAAGAATTCAATAGCCGCACGTGGCTAGTGGCTACCATATTGGAAGGCGCAGAGAAAGAATGCTTGTCCTGTCACGGAGAGTTCCATTGGACAACACTACCCCTCTGTCTTCATTCTACCCAGCGACTCATACACGAAACTCTAAGCATCTCACTTTTCACTCATTTTCTGTCCGTTTGTCTGTTACTATTTCTCTCTGTAAATCAGTATTTCCACCCTGCCCGTTAAGCCCAGCCCAAAGAGGATTTTTAGTATTTGCAGCAGTTGCTGAATGGCGTCTTAGGTGTTCTGTTTTGGTTTAAGCTTTACTTCTTACTCGCGTGGGTCTCACCCAGAAAGCTTGGCATTAAACACCTCTAGTAAAGCTACTGAATAAACACAGCTCCCATAACCCTGGTGATATTAAAGGAAGTAATGCAGGAAAAGTCCCCAGCCCAGGGCTGATCCTAAGTAACACCCAACATTCAAAGAGTGGAGTCTAGTTTGTAGGGGTGGGTGGGGGGGGGAGGACTCTGGGCATGTTTCTAGAATGCTCTCCCCAGCTGGCAACCTGGCTGTCTGTACTTACCAGCATCCTGCAAACCTGCACTAATAAGAATGAACCAGCTCTGTCTGCGGGTGGCCCTTCAAACCCTCTCTAGAAGTTCACAAAGCTACAACACAAAAGTAAACTTGGTTGGGCATCGTGGCTCATGCCTATAACCCCAGCACTTTAGGAGGCTGAGGCTGGAGGATCACTTGAGTCTGGGAGTTTGAAACCAGCCTGGGCAATATAGTCAGACCTCATCTCTACAAAAAATCCTTTAAAAATTAGCTTGGTGAGGTGGCACGTGCCTATAGTCCCAGCTGATCGGGAGGCTGAGGTGGGAGGGTCACTTGAGTCCAGGGGGAGGAGGCTGCAGTGAGCTATGATCACACCACTGCACTCCAGCCTGGGTGACAGAGCAAGACTCCACCTCAAACAAACAAAAGAATCCAAAAGCATAGCTGGATGGGCAGGGCCTCGGATGATCTCCCTCCAGGCCCTCACGTTTACGAATGGGGACAGTGAGGCCTGGCAAGAAGAAATGTGCTGAAGGCCCCAGTTTAACAAATTATAATTTCACAAATCTAGAATGCCAGTGATTGAGGCCAGCAGAGGCTCGTGTCTGTAATCTGTGTAATTTTGGGAGGATCACTTGAGCCCAGGAGTTCAAAATCCATCTGAACAATATGACAAAAACACTGTCTCTACAAAAATAAAATAAAATAAATAAGAAAGCTAGCTGGGTATGGTGGCACATGCCTGTAGTCCCAGTTCCTTGGGAGGCTGGGGCAGGAGAACTGCTTGAGCCCTGGAGGAGGAGGCTGCAGTGAGCTATGATCATGACATTGTATTCCAGCCCGGGCTACAGAGCAAGACCTGTCTCTAAAACAAACAAACAAACAAACAAACAAACTAGCATATACTATTGATTGTAAGATGCCCCTGACTTCCAAGATATGAGTATGTCGGGGGAAAATATATGTCTTACAATCAATGACACAGGACTCTTCATGCTGACATAGGGAGCTGCTGCTGCTTGCTTCAATGGGCCATGGTGCAGGAACCCTTGGGCAGTGCTGAACTGACGCTCTGAATCAATCTAGAGCAGAGCTTCTCCACCTCGGTGCTAGTCAGTATTTAGGGCCAGGTGATTCTTTGTTGTGAAGACTTTCCTGTGCATTGTGGGATGTTCCCCAGCATCCCTGGCTCCTATCCATGCCTGTAGCGCCTCCCCCCAGTGCTGGCGGTCAAAAATATCTCCAGACATGGTCGAATGTCCCGTTAGGCAAAATCTCCCAATAGAGGGAGGAAAGCTTAACACGTATGTGGTATGTTGGAAATAAAGCACAAAAGCACTGAGTTAAATAGGTCTCTTCATTTCAGGCCTTCCTGCCGTCTTCAGAACGCTAATGCGCCTGTCCTTCTTCAACCTCCTTCATGGAGCACCGATAGATCTGGGATTCCAAAGATTCCACCTTAGGAAATACTACTCCGGCACCCTCGGGTGGGACGGCAGAGGGGGACAGCAGTTGTCAACACACTCAGTCTAGCCTTGACCATGCTGGCAATTCTGGTTTCTAGATCTGACCATCTCCACTCATCTCCCTATTTTTCTCAGCTCCCTTTACGGGCCCACACAGGGCATCGCTGGACAGAGAGAGGCTAAGGATATGCTTGTAAAGAAAAGAAGGGAGCCTGTTAAACTCCAGGCCTCTAAATCAGGGAACGGAGGCAGCTCCTGCGAGCCCCGCTTCTGCAGGACAGTCCCGTCAACAGCAGAGAGGACAAGAGATGCTGCCTGTGGATGGTTCCAGGAGAGCAAGCTTTAGAGAAGTGACCCCATGACTCAAAGGCCAAGTCTCGACCAGCCCCACCCACATGGCAAGCTGTGAGTCACACCTGCCGTCGCTACACGTCCAAGCCTCCCTCTGCCAGCATCCCGGTCCTGTCCTCCTTCACAGACCACTCTGGCTGGAAAAAACAGTTGGGTTTCCTTTTTAGTGTCTGGCTGGCCTGGAGCCAGCCAGGAAAGAGGACGCACCTTGCGTCATTCCCACTAGCATTTGGATTGTTAAAAAAACACAAGAACAACAGTGAAAGAGAAAGCGGTGGGCTCAGAACTGCCCGCTGTCACACAGAAGCTACAGCATGAAGGGGCTGAACAGGCCCATTTCTGGGGACTTGGTCTGAGAAGGCAGCACTCACTGTCTCCCTAGGAAGTCAGTCAGAGCTGCCCCATGTCCCTCCCCCACAAGGGGGGTTCCTGTCTTAATTTTTTTTAAATTTAAGTAAATATAATTTAAGTAATAATATAAATATAAATAAAATGCTTTAGAAAGCCCTAAAATATTTTTGATAGGAAACACCCATCTTCATATCACCACTGCCACACCTCAGCCGATTTTCTAGAGGTAAGGTTTTCCCATCATTTCCAGTTTTGAGCTCTTCTGCTGGCAACTGTCATATGCCTAAGCAATATGCTTTGAATGTGCACCTTCATGTCTTCAGGTCTCCAGGGTAGACAATATCCAAAGATCCCTGCTCTGAAAGCTAAGGCTCTGGCCACTCCCACTGCTCCCTGCCTCCCTTCTCCGATCCCGTATTCCAGTTTTGTGATTACCTTTAGTCCTTCCTGTGATTCCCTGTGCTGCTTCAGGTAAACCATTTAGACCAGGGATTACTTTTTGTTCCAAGAACTTGACACAGCCTTTCACCCCCCCATTCCACAGAAGCTGAAGATGTCACTGCTCAAGGCATTAAAGATTAAATTCCCAGCTCCAGCCACAACCTTGATTTTCACGCTTTGCTGCCAGATTGACTCAAGTCAAAAACCAAAAAGTGTGCTTCACACACCACAGGATGGTGGAGACACTGGCGAATTAGCTCAACACAGAAGCCAGGCTCTGGGGACTGAAGATTCCACAAATGAAACAGACAAAGCCCTCACCCTCAGGGAGCTTACAGTCTAGCATGGGAGAGTGAAGAGCAACTAGGAACAGGACGCTGGGGACACTAAAACAGCATGCGGCTTCGATCTAAAGTGACTGGGTGAAGGCTCTAAATGGAGTGGTCAGGGAAGGCTTCTTGGAGGAGGTGATGTTTTTTAAAAGCCGCATGAAGGCAGATGTTGTTCTCCCTGCTGATGTGTCCCATAACCTGCCTTCCAGAATCTCGGACCTACATGTCTCCCAAGAGCCCCATAGACAACCTCCCACCTATTACAGGAATGTCAATTTTGGCCAGGGGCAGTGGCTCACACGTTTAATCCCAGCACTTTGGGAGGCCAAGGTGGGTAGATCATTTGAGGCCAGGAACTCAAGACCAGCCTGGCCAACATGGTGAAATCCCATCTCTACTACAAATACACAAATTAGCTGGGTATGGTGATACGCACCTGTAGTCCCAGCTACTCGGGAGCCTGAGGCGCGAGAATCACGTGAACCCAGGACACAGAGGTTGCAGTGAGCTGAGATTGCACCACAACACTCCAGCCTGGGTGACAGAATGAGATTCCGTCTCAAAAAATAAAAATAAAAAATAAAAAAGAATGTCCATCTTGCCTGCCTCTGCTTGATTACCTTTGCAGACAGAGAACTCATACCCTCACAAGGCCTCCCTCACACTGACCCAGATGTTCTGTTGGAAAGCTGCCTTGTAAATATCTGCCTCCTTTTAGCTTCTACTCCATGATGTCCACAACAGCCAAAGAGAACAGTTCTGTCCACGCTTCAGGTCTTCCTGTCCCCGACAGAAAGCACGCTGACATCTCACCCTCCCCAGCCATCTCTTCCTGCTAAGCGCCTGAGGGAGAGAGAGCAGGAGACCACCAGAGCTGCTGCTGGCACCGCCAGGGAGACACCAGCCTGCTGGGCCACAGGCCTAAGGGCCCCCCACCCAGTCTCGACCCCTCCCTGGGTTTGCTACGTCAGCCAGGTTTAAGACCCAGGATCCATCATCTCAGCCTCTCCACTGAAGGCGGTGTTGGTCCCCCCACCAGTAGCCCCAAAGCAGCCAGCAGACAGTACCTGTTGGAGGCAGAGAGCTCCTGTGAGAGCCAGGGCTGGCCGGAATCCCAGGAGTACCGCTGGGACGTTCCCAGGTGGTCTCTGGTGAAAGAAGAACAAAGAAATCACTTTGAGAATGTCACGGGATGGAACCTCAGATTTTTCAGAGCAGAAGGAGTTGGTCAGAGCTGGAGAAAACAGAGATGGCCTGTCGCCCTCCTCCCTAACCCTGGTCAGATGGGACCCTGCTTTCTGCTCCCATATCCATCCACCTCCCTTCCCGCTGCCTGCCCCCATCCCCAACCCACATCCACAGAGCTTCTTTTTGCTGCGGGCCCTTCTCCATGAGGCTGGGGCCAGAAGGAGGTGGGCTTCCTGTCGAGATGTCAAGATCCTCTGAAACAACCCCTGCTGCAGCCTGCCTATTCATTCGCCCCTCTTTGTTATTTCCCCCTGAATGTCCACTGTTAACCTGAAACTCCAAAGCACAGAGGAAAGAGTGCTGGTGCAGGAGTCTGTAAAGAGACAGCGGCCCTCTCCCACCTGAGGTGACTCCCAAGTTTCTTCCCAATTTCGCAGTTCTATGTCTCATTTGAGCTGTAAGTGCTGAATCTGCCTGCCACCTCTCCCTCTTCCAATGCTCAGCTCTGGGCTTCAATCAGAAATAAAACTGGCCTGGCAATGGTGGCTCACGCCTGTAATCCCAGCACTTTGGGAGGCCGAGGTGGGCAGATCACTTGAGCTTAGGAGTTTGAGACCAGCGTGGCCAACATGGTGAAATCCCATCTCTACTAAAAATACAAAAATTAGCCAGGTGTGTTGGCATGTGCCTGTGGTCCCAACTACTCGGGAGGCTGAGGCAAGAGAATCACTTGAACTTGGGAGGTGGAGGTTGCAGTGAGCTGAGATTGCGCCACTGCACTCCAGCCTGAGAGACAGGGTAAGACTCTGAGAAGAAAAAAGAAAACTAACACTGCAGCTAGAGTATTGTCCTCCAAACACTACTTTACCCACTTCACTGCTGTGAGCAGAGACTTCTTATGAAGTTATCTAGTGATAGAAATAATACTCTCTCACTATATACAATTTGATAATGCAAGAAAACACAAAAAAATAAGTATCACCCATCATCCCACCATTCAGAGGTCATCACCATCAACATTTTGGCATCCATATGTTGATTTGTTTTCTAAGCATATGTTCCTCTTTAGGACAAAATCAAACTGTATATTCTTTTTATCTATCAACTTTTGTGAATATCTTTCCAAGATCTCTCCCGGCGCAGTGGCCCATGCCTGTAATCCCAACACTTTAGGAGGCTGAGGGAGTGACTTGCTTAAGCTCAGGAGTTTGACACCAACCCGGACAACACAGTGAAACCCCATCTCTACCAAAACTACCAAAATTAGCCAGGGGTGGTAGCACATGTCTGTGGTCCCAGCTACTTGGAAGGCTGAGCTGGGAGGACTGCTGGAGCTCAGGAAGTCGAAGCTGCAGTGAGCCATGATTGTGCCACTGCACTCCAGCCTGGGTGACAGAGCAAGACTCTGTCTCAAAAAATAAAAATAGGCTGGATGTGGTGGCTCATGACTATAAGCCCAGCACTTTGACAGGCTGAGGCAGGTGGATCACTTGAGGTCAGGAGTTCGAGACCAGCCTGGCCAACATGGTGAGGCCTCATCTCTACTAAAAATACAAAAATCAGTCGGGCATGATTATGGGCGTGTCTGTAATCCCAGTCACTCAGGAGGCTGAGGCATGGACCCGGAAAGTAGAGGTTATAATGAGCTGAGACCATGCCACTGCACTCCAGCCTGGGCAACAGAGTGCAACTCTGTCTCAAAAATAAATAAAAAAGTAAATTTTAAAGTATTTCCAAAATCATTAAGAGGGGCTGTATAGCAAAGTGGTTAGCCTCTGTTTACTGAGATGATTCTAGAACCTCTGGGTTTGAATCCAGCTCTGCCTCTCACCACCACTCTCCTTGGCCAAGCTACTTATCCTCTGTGCCTCAGTTTCCTCCAATGTAAACTGAGCTTAATAAGGTATCCATCCAAGGGAGACATCGTATTAATACCAAAGGCCCATATATATGCCTCTAGAGCTAAGTCAAATTTAAAGTCAGTCTGACGTGAGCCTATAACATTATTTAGTTAAAAATTCTATTGCTGAAAACTCAATTGTTTCAAACAATAAAAACAAAACTGGGTTCTTGACTCCATTTTGCTCCAAAACTACCGTGCAGCCCTGGGCAAATCACACCATCCCTCTGGTCCTTTGATGCTTCATCCAAAATAGAGAGGTTCAGCTACTTGGTCTCTTAGGCCCCAGTACTCCCGCTCTCTCGCTGTGATTGGTGGTCTGAAGGCTCATTGTTTGGGTTTCAGGAAGGGTGAACCTAGGGCTCCAGGAGCAGGGCAGAACAGGGGCGACATGCTACCTTCATGTCTTAAGGAAGAGGAAGCACAATTGACGGTGACCTGGATAGCAGAGAGGGTATGAACATAAACAAGAGAGTAGTAGGGTCTTTTATTTTTTATTCTATTTTTTTGAGATGGAGTTTCTCTCTGTCACCCAGGCTGGAGTGCACTGGCACAATCTCCGCTCACTGAAACCTCTGCCTCCCGGGTACAAGCGATTCTCCTGCCTCAGCCTCTGAGTAGCTGGGACTACAGGCGTCCGCCACCATGCCCATCTAATTTTTTTGTATTTTTAGTAGGGATGGTATTTCACTATGTTGGGAGGCTGTTCTTGAACTCCTCACCTTGTGATCTGCCCGCCTCAGCCTCCCAATGTGCTGGGATTACAGGTGTGGGCCACTGCCCCCAGCCAGTAGTTGGGTCTTTTATGAGGAGTGACAAGGAGAGAGGCTGCCAGAGGGGTTAGGAGCTTCCCCAGCGGATGCACTGGCTGGCAAGAGCAAGCCTTGGAGAACTTACTTCAAAGACCCCTGCCCTGCTTAGGGCCCACATCCTGGCCATTCATAAGCTGAGTGACCTCTGGAATCACCTGAACTCTGTATTTTGTTTTTCTCAGCTATAAAATGGGCATGAAAATGGTACCAAAGTAGGATGAGAAAGAGTATTAAGTGGCTTTACCTATGCAAGGCACTTAGGACAACATCGGGCACAAGGTAAGTGCTTTATCAGCATTAAATAAAACAGAGAGAGAAGCCCAGTGGAGCTTAGATGAGCAAAAGCAGTGAGGTAGGCAACCCCAGGAGGCAGGTGCATCATCCAGCCTCAGGCTGCCTTTCTAGGGAGGCTTCTCTTCTCTCCTGCCTGTTCAATCATCCCTGCCTGGAGGCCACACTGTTGTCTTCACACCCACAGACTCAAGACCAGGTTCCCCTCTCCACCCTCTCCTCCTGAGTTCCCTGGCCCCTGGACACCCAGGGACAGGGCTCACTGGCCATCGCCAGCTCCACCCTATGTTCCATCCCTCACGTCTAATTGGTTCCCAGGGCCTGGAGATGCCCTTCCATCCCATTCCTCTCCCCGTCTCCATGTCACTCCGGAGTGAGTCTCCCTGCCTCTTGAAATCCATCCACTCACAGCTAGTGGACCACTCACCCTGGAGCCCCGCTTTCGCCAGAAGTCACTCAACAGCAAAATCCCTGTATGGCTCCTTTCCAACATGGCACACAGATCAATCCCTGACTGCATCCAGACTGACATCCCACCGGCTTCACTTTAGGCCCAGCAAATGTGCCTCGCTGATCTCTGAATATGCCTCTCCCATATTGTTCACCCACACTCACGGCCTCCTGCTCCCCCATCCCTGGATATCACAACCTTGTTCATTCATCAAGTCTCAACGAAATGTCTCTTCTGCCTTGCAGCCCACCGAGATTGCTCTTCTTCCCTGCAAAGTGTTCTTCCCTGCAAAGCGTTCTTTCCCAGACTCTCTAGAGTGGGTGCCGTGGTGCACCACCCAAATCTCTCCAGCTACAGAGGCTCATAGCTGAGTCCCTCTCAGGGCACTGCCCTTAGCCAAAGAGAGCTGCCTTGCCCAAGGTAATGCCTAGGGTAGGGGTGCAGGGTGCATGTGTAATGACTGGGGTGAGGGGGGGTCAAAGGCCCACCAATCCCCTTGTCTCAAATTCAACAATTCTGGAAGGGTCCTCCCAGCTCAGAGCTCCCCCTGGCGCTGCAGAGGCCTCCCTGGTGGCTGTATTTATTGCAGCATCACTTCCCTCCTTCCCCAGGAGTTGCTCCCAGGAGCGCACGCCCTACTGAAACTCCTGCACATAAATCTGTCTCAAGTCTTCTCGAGAAGCGAAGTCCCCCAAGACACACATTCCATCCAGCTTCCTTCTATGAAATCAGCACTCTGCCCATCTCCAGACAGCTCAGATCCTAATCTTGACACCTTACCTCATCTCCTGGAGGGCTGAAGCCATGGCGGCTCACCCTCCCAAACATGGCATCTGGTCTGAAGGATGCGAGGACAGAGGGGCCAACAGAAGGACAGACACTGTGACAGCACAAGGGAGATTCCCACCTGATGTGCTCTTCAGCTTGCCAGGAATAATCAGCAGGAAAGCTCCCAGACAACTTTCCCCTTTGTGCTGCTGCCTCCACCCCTTCAGTGGCTGTTACCATTAACCTTATTTTAAAGAAAGCCTCGAGGGGCAGAGTGGTTCACACCTGTAATCCCAACACTTTGGAAGGCTGAGGCCGGCAGATTGCCTGAAGTCAGGTGTTCGAGACCAGCCTGGCTAACACCGTAAAACCTGTTTCCACTAAAAATACAAATAGTAGCTGGGCATGGTGGCACACACCTGTAATCCCAGCAACCTGGGAGGCTGAGGCAGGAGAATCACTTGAACCTGGGAGGAGGAGGAGTTGTAGTGAGCCCGAGATTGTGCCACTGCACTCCAGCCTGGGCAACAGAGCAAGACTCTGTCTCAAAAAAAAAGGAAAAAGAAAAGGAAGGCCCACCACCTGATGCACAGACACTGCCTTTGATGTTCTGGCTGGAGCAGAGAGTCACGATTCGTGCACTGACTACTCCTTCTATCCTGCACCCATTCGTCCCTTGCTGTTTGCTTACTACCTGCAAGCCACCACCAACCACCATGGACCCAAAGCCAGACTGCCTAACTTTAAGATATGGACCATTTAGCAGAGAAGCTGCTGGTCCCTATTCCTCTCCTCACCCCATTCTTGAGCCCTCCCAGTGAAGGGAGCTACCAGCAGCAGCGGCAGCCATAACAGCCACCAGCAGCTCCGGGGGCTGCAGAAGGAGGCTCTGAAACCCTAAGTGGATGCCGGCCTGCAGTCAGAATGCTGCTGTCCATGTGGGGACCTGATGGGAGGCCCCTTTCCCTGCCCTTACTGGCCTGGTCACTCCCAAACCCCCCAGAAGCTGGAGTCTCCGTAAGTACTGTGTCTCTCCACTCTAACCTCCAAAGGGGCCCCATGAGGGATGACACAGCTCCCTGAAGGGTTCAGCCCAGTCTATATCCTTCGTCTTGGCTAGTTCTGATGAACCCAAAACACAAAGACACTGCGAGCCTGCAGCAGGGATGAAGCTGAGCCAGACCAGACCAGGCCAGGCCAGGCCAGGCCAAGCCAAGCAGACATCAGAAGAGCGCCACCGGGGCTCTGGCTCAGTGACCTCACTAGCAGCAGGACAAGTCACCCCAGATGACCATACCACCCACAGGGAAGAAGCCGTGTCCAGGTCTTTTCCAATAAAAGACTCCCTAATCTGCTTACAACACACAAGGCTCCTTGACCAAGTCACAGTGAGACTGAAGCAGCAGCTCCAGGACCCCAGAGACACTGGGTTGAGGCCCTTCTGCATTCTCTAAACGTCCATCCCTGTGGCCTTAGGTCATCCCGGATGACTGCCCAGACTCTCGCAACAGAGCTATGGCCACACAGGCCACAGAGGCTCAAGGAGGAACAGTGCGGTCAGAGTGGAAGAAGGGAGGTGTGCCCTGGGGAGCCTCTTCCCACGCAACCCAATTCACACAAAACACATTTTTTCCTAGTGGTCACTAGAACTCCATTCAGACCTCTACCACTGATACCCAGAGAGCCAAACATACACAAATGAACTGACCATGGATTAACCCATCTAAGGGAGGTACTATTCTATCATCAGCGCTGAGATCCAAAGGTGTTCATCTTCTCATCTGCGAATGACTGTCTACCCCACGTAGAATAAAACTTCTAAAGACAGCTGGGCACAGTGGCACATGCTATAGTCCCAGCTACTTGGGAGGCTAATGCAAGAGGATCCCTGAGCCCAGGAGTTCAAGTCCGGCATGGACAACACAGCAAGATCCCATCTCTATAAATGAATGAATGAGCGAGTGAACGAATAACTCGGAAAGTGAGAGTATAGTTGAAAGGTTGAAGACTATGTACATCTGAGATTCAAAGCACAGATGCCACTTTTTAAAAATTATAATAAAGAATTTTAAAAACAGTGAGCTAGGCAGAAGTTATTCATTTTAAATAGTCACTTCCGGGCTTCATTTCCCCTTGTTAAGACTGCATTCTGCCTGTGTTAGGAATATTGGCCTCTAGGGGGAAAGCCACAAGGAGCCCCTGGACTTCAGCCACTGGTTATGGTGATTGGCCATAGGCCCATCTGCAAGCCTCTGGCCCCCAGTGGCCTCCTGTGGGGGATCGTCCAGTTTTCTAGGCTTGAGCTGGCTCTCTGCTGCCCCCTGTGGTTATCAGGTAAAATAACCACAAAAAAATCTGGTATCGGATACCACAGCAGGAGGAAATGGACTTTGGGATCTTTTTATTTTTTGAGAGGGAGTCTCACTCTATCACCCAGGTTGGAATGCAATGGCGCGATCTTGGCTCACTGTGATCTCCGATTCCTGGGTTCAAGCAATTCTCCTGCCTCATCCTCCCTCTTGACTTTGATCTGAGATTCCTGGAGTCCTCTCCTCTTCGTGTCTCTTTATACACACACTTCTGTGCTACTTGCTCTATCTTCTCCTTCCCCTCACCCACCTTTTCTTTTGTCCCTGCACTGATTTGGTGGTCTCCCTACCCATGGCTTCTCTCCTTGCCCTGCAGTCCTCACAAGGAGGGTCTGCCTGGGCTATGGCCAGGTTTGCCTAGACAGATGGCAGCCCTGCCACTCCGTTTCTCAGCCCTGGTCTCCTCCTACCCAGAAGCTGGTGTGCCCTCAGGCCATACTTCCCTGTCCTCCAAGCGAGCCCCAGTGCCTTGGTCCAGGCAGATGCAGAATTTGCAATGGGGCCACCTTATCCTGGAGGCTCCTGCTTGTCTCCCTTGGCAAATGCAACAGCAGCAGCTCACAGAGACCTGGTCCCCTCCCGTGCACCAGTGTCTCCTAGTACAGGCATTGCTACAAGACATTTGAAATTCCCTCTTGAAAGTAAATGATGTTTGAATCACAACTGTGGGTTCTCCGCAGGAAAGAAACTACTCCTCTCTCAGGAACCATTTAGGCCTGGTCGCACCAAGCCCCTCCACATTTGGGATCCCCTTCAGTGGCCACAAAACACCTATGAGACAGGTGGTGTCCTTTTCATTTTTAATGGAAGGAGCTGAGGCCTCGATGAGAAGAGGCATCTCTGGAAATCAGTCTGACAACAAAGACCACCATTTTCTGGCCACACTTACCATGCCTGAGCTCTAGGCTGGGGCTCTGGGAGCTGCAGAGGTATTTGAATCTGTAAACAACCCTTCATTTGAGAACCTTGAGGGCCTATTCTGTGTCTGGTGCTGTGCTGGACACAAGGGGATATGGTAGGAAATATAACTTATTAATCTCCTCCTTCTTCAGCTAAATCTTAGCGGTCATTATGTGATTCAATCTCTAATCAAATGTGTCTGTGTATAAAATTTTCCATAAGTGAAAACTTAAAAATTTTCTTTTTTTGAGACAGAGTTTCGCTTCTGTCACCCAGGCTGGAGTGCAATGGCATGAACTTGGCTCACCACAACCTCCACCTCCTGGGTTCAAGTGATTCTCCTGCCTCTGCCTCCCAAGTAGCTGGGATTACAGGCATCTGCTACCACGCCCAGCTAATTTTTTGTATTTTTAGTAGAGATAGAGTTTCTCCATGTTGGTCAGGCTGGTCTCAAACTCCTGATCTCAGGTGATCCACCCACCTTGGCCTCCCAAAGTGCTGGGACTACGGGAGTGAGCCACACTGTGCCTGGCCAACTTAAAAATTTTCTAATTGGATTGGTGTGGGGCAGAGTTGTGCAAGCAGACAATAAATAAGCAAAACCTATCAGTTTAGCTGTTGGTTCATACTAAAAAGAATACAGCAGGGAAGGGGATAGAATGTGTTATTACAAAGAAATTGTAATTTAAGAGTGGCCAGGGAAGTCCTCACCACCAAGACAAGAACACAGAATGAAGATCTGAGAGAAATGTATTATCTGTCTATTGCTATATCACAAATTACACCCAATTTAACAGCTGGAAACATCAAACATTCATTATTTCACATGGTTTTGGTGGATCAGGAATCAGAGAGTGGCTTTGCTGGCCGTTCTGGTCCAGGTTGCCCTATGAGGTCGGTGTTAGGATGTTGATGGGCACTGCCTCATTTGAAGGCTTGACTGGGGCTGGAGAAGCCACTTGTAGAAAGCTCGCCCTATGGATGCTGGCAGGAGAATATGGCTGCTGACTTCACCCAGAGCGAGTGAGCCAAGGGAAAGCAAGGCAAAGGTCACAATATCTTGGTTATAACTGGTTATAACCGAGTCTCAAGAGTGACACTCCATCATGACTGCCAGAATCTGTCAGTCTCACAGACCACCCAGGAAGGAAGGTGGGAAGGGATGACACAAGGGTGTATCAGGACCTGGGTGTGTTGGGCACTATCTTGGAAGGCTCCTATCACAGAGAGAAGGAGCAAACCAGGCACATATCTGAGGGAAGAGAATTCCAAATGAAGGAACATAAATTAAAAGGTTCTGAGGCAGAAGCATGTCTTTCATCATAGAGAGCAGCAAGGAGGATAGTTTGGCTGAAGAGGAATTGAGGGGGAGGGGGAAATAGAAGATGATGAGGTCAGAGGTAACAGGGGCCAGATTGGATCATCCAGGGGAGTAGTTCTCAAAGTGTGGTCCCCAGACCAGCAGCATCAGCATTATCTGGAACTTGTTGGGTGCCCTCTAGGTGATTCTTCTATACTCTCAGGTCTGAGAATCCCTTATTAAGAGCTTCGGCACTGGCATCTTACAGACAGATGTTCAAAACTCCCAGGTCTATTTCTTTTAACAATGAGCATGTTATTTGGCCTCGGTTTCCCTGTTACAGGTATTGATCGACTTACCACCTATGCAACTTATGACCATTCAACTTTACGACCACAATCACTAGCCACGACTGCTCCGCGTCTGGCAGCACAAACGTTGCCCAGCTGGGCGTATGACAGTGTAGACCAGCTTCCGGCAGCACTATCATCTCTGCGTGCACCATTTCAACTGTACATATAGCCTACTCAACTTACGACCAAATCGTGTTATGACCGGTCCACGGTCCCAACCATGGTTGTAAGTCGAGCACTAGCTGTATAAGTGAGGGATAACAGGACAGAGGTCCCAGCTTCCTAGCGTTGAGGATAGGAGTCAGTGAGGTACATACAGCTCTCAGCACAGTTTCTGGCACAGAGTAAGCCCTCACAGAGACTGAAGAACAACAGTAAGACAAAACAAAACACCGAAACCACCCCCATTCCTTCCTTCCTCTTCTTTACTTCCCAACTTCTACCCCAGAAGCTGGCTCCCTGCCTCACCCCTCCTTTTCATGCCTACAAAGAGCACATATCCCAAATGAGGGGTGCCAGGGGTGAAGAAGGGGCTGGAATGCCTTCTTTAGCATTGCTGTGCTGTGGGGTTATCCCTTAGTTAACCAGGGAGACATCACTATGAGTGGCCTCCAACTTCCCAATCACAGCCACTTACAAAATTCTTAAGGCAACCCTCCAATCTCAGTGGGGAGCAGGGGCTCCTGTGCCCATTTCACAGATGACACAGAAGCTGCGATACTGACTGGATGAAGTGGAGGCCCCGTCAGTGCCCTGGCCTTTTGACATCTGCCATAACCAAGCTCTGGTCTGGCTCCAGCCTGCACAAAGGGCCTATGAAAGAGCAGGGCCAGGAATCCAGGAATAGCCAAGGAATTCAGAGGGCCGTAGGGGGCCTGCCTGGAGCTGTGCAAGCCTGTCTTTCAATCCCATTAGGTCCCTGACCTAGCAGCTTCCTTACAGAGTGTAGACCCGTGCAAACACACTGGGAATCCATGAGCATTTCAAAGAAGATCACTGACCCAAACTTGGGTTGACAGGCCAGGAAAAGTTGACTGCAGTGTTGGAGAAATGTGTCTTGTCACCAAGACGGCAGGTGCTGGTACCCCAATGCCAGCTCACACATATGACTCCCATCTTATGGTTGAGAAACTGAGAAGAAACCTTATCAAATCCAAAGCCTGGATGTTCCAGATCCAGAATCCAAGCACAGGTGCCAGGCAGAGCTCTGGCCTCATTTCCCAACCCAGTTACTCATCAGAGCTACTGGGGCCACTTGTTGGAAATACTGATGTCCAAACCTCACACCTGGAGCTTCTTGTTTAGTAGGCTGGGAGGAACTCAAATCATCATTTTTATCAAGCAATCTCAGTGACTAATCAGATGTGGGGAAAACTAGTCTAGTCCATAGCAGGACCATCACAGAGCCCAGCCATGGACCAGGTGGTACTTGGACGAAGACAGAGGCCCCAAGGGGTGGGTTAGACTTGGGATCAGTCAAGGTACATGGTAGCAATGTAGAGTAATTTAAGGAACCCCCTAGATGCTACCCCAACCTTCTAAGAGCCACAGCTTTGAAATGGGTCTTTGCTGCCTGAGTTTCCAGGGGTGCTCTATGAATTAGAAGAGATTGCCGCAAACCCATGAGCATGACTGAGTCCTCAGAGTCTTTCCAAAATAGATGAGGATGAGGAGAAAGGAGAAGGCACAAAAGCAGTGAGTGCTGTAGTGAGGGAAGCCCAGAGGGAAAGGTTCCACAAGGTTCCAGCATGTGGGCTCAGGCAGCAGGAGTGAGGGAAGTGTCTCTACCAGGGCCTGGCCCCCTTCACAAAGTCTTATCTTAACCCCCTGAGGGCTAAGTCCTGAGTTAAAGGACGGGAAAGACCATTTTTAAGCAATCCTGTTCCCAGGTGTTTGGAGCTGTCAGGGAAAGCAGAGCTGAGGCAGCCAGCTATTCTCACGTGGCATGGCACCAGAAGAGTCCAGATGACCTAAAAGTCCAGTCCCTATGCTCCTTGGCAATTCATTCAGACTTTCTGAACACTGGGGAGGGGCAGGGGAGCTCACGGCATTGTCTCTGCCCTAGGGAGCTAACAGGCTGGCTGGAAGAATAATCTCTTCCTGCCTCAGCTACAGCCCCTGCTTTCATACCCAGCCCTCCCAGCAGATGTGTTCTGAGGGCTGCGACTGTATTGAATAAATGTAGATCTCTCTCCTGGGCACCAAGGACACTCAGTAATTGTTTGATGAATGAATAAAGACTCAGCTCAAAGCAACTATTAGAAGGAGGTAACATGGCTAATGGCTGATTTTTAAAGATACATGTGTATATGGGTGTAGGTAAAAAGAAAGATAAAGAGACAGAGGGAAAGACCAAGAAGGGTGCCAGGGAGACGGACAGAGCTTCTATTCCCTTCAAGCAACATGAATCACCGATTACAGAGCAGCCCAGTTTAAAAAGAACATATACAGGTGATTTACAGAAAAACAATTGAAAATGATCAATAACCAAAAAATCAATGCTCATTCTCATTCAAAATTGGAGGAATATAAGCTAGACTGTAAGACATTATGTTCTTACCCATTTTGTGACCGATAACCCCTATTTAGCCAGGATCTGCAAAGACAGGTGGGAATGTCTCTCTCTGAAAGGCCATTTGGAGATATCCATCCACATTCCAAATGTACATTATCTTTTGACCTAACAACAGTTTTAGGTGTGCAATAATGTGAGAACGAAGGTATTTTGTGGAGCACTTTTTATTAGAGGGAAAAGACGCTCGAGAAGCGCCCTAAATGTTCACTGACAGGGAACAGTGATGTACTGAAAGGAGGGTGTTCTGCGGAAGGGCTGAAGTGCATGAGGTGGGTCTGTGCGTGCTGAAGTGAAAAGGCTCTCCACAACACACTGCTAAGTGTACCAAAGGTTCTCACTTTAACAAAACGGCACAAATAAAATGTCTGTGCTTGTGTATGCAAGGCAAATGTGCCAAAAGATACACATGAAGCATGTGATGCTGGCTCATTCTTAAAAATGAAACCAAAGTAAGAAGACTTGTGTGTGCGTGTCATCAAAATATGTATATTTTTTGAGATAAGAGTCTCACTCCGTCGCCCAGGTTGGAGTGCAGGGACGTGATCGTGTGTGTGTGTGTGTGTGTGTGTGTGTGTGTGTGTGTGTGTGTGTGTGTGTGTATTTTTTTTATCTTGGCTCACTACAACCTCCACCTCCTGGTTTCAAGCGATTCTCCTGCCTCAGCCTCCCGAGTAGCTGGGGTTACAGGCATGCGCCACCACACCCAGCTCATTTTTATATTTTGAGTAGAGACAGGATTTCTCTATGTTGGCCAGGCTGGTCTCGAACTCCTGATCTCAGGTGATCTGCCTGCCTCAGCCTCCCAAAGTGCTGAGATTACAGACATGAGTCACTGTGCAGTGCCAGGCCAGAAGACTATATTTTTATAGTATATCCTATTAGAATCCATGAGAAATTTCCATGATAGAAAACAGACAAAACTTGGTGTAGGAATAGAGAGAAAGACCCAGGGAAAAAGGCCAAAACCAGGCCCAGGCAGATCATTTAGCACATGGTAAAGAGGTGCTTCCCAAGGCAATAGTTGAAAGGCTCAATCAGTCGACGCTGTTTGAATGACGGATAAACTATTTGAAAAATATTGAGGTAGGTCCCTTTCTCATTGATTTTCTGAAATCAAATTCCATATGGCTTAATATTTTAAGTGAGGGGAGGGGGGACAGTCCATAAGAGCACTAGAAGAAAATACTACCATCTTTTATTGGTAAAGATCTTTTAAAGTAGGGCCTCAAAGGGTAGAAATCACAAAAGGAAAAGATTGGCGTATTTATCTATTAAGTAGAGTTTTTAAAATCACAATCAGAATGATAAAACATTAAAAATTACAACCATTTGCAGCCGGGCGTGGTGGCTCACGCCTGTAATCCCAGTGGCTCCCAGTACTTTGGGAGGCTGAGACGGGCGGATCACCTGAGGTCAGGAGTTCGAGACCAGCCTGGCCAACATGGAGAAACCCCGTGTCTACTAAAAATGCAAAATTAGCCAGGCGTGGTGGTGCATGCCTGTAATCCCAGCTACCCAGGAAGCCGAGGCAGGAAAATCACTTGAACCCGGGAGGTAGAAGTTATGGTAAGCCGAGATCGTGCCATTACACTCCATCCTGGGCAACAAGAGCAAAACTTTGTCTCAAAAAAAAAAAAAAAATTACAACCATCTTCTACATCTGATAACACAGGAAAAACTAAACTGTTTCTCCTACTCTCTCCCCAACACCACTCAATGCTTCTGACATCAGGTATACAGGGGTCTCTCCCTACATACTAGCCAGCAAGTCTCCAGTGGACACAAGAAGAGTGTCCTATAACTTAATCCAATTCTGATATTGTCTACCTGGAGATAACGTCAGATCCCACATGTTGAAGGCTCAATCCCACAAGACTGTTCCCCACTTCAGATACCAATCACAAGCAGCAAGTTGTCACCTACATGTCTGACAGGCAGGCTATAAATCAGGGATTCTACTACTCCTTCCACGAGTTCAACTACTTTCCTGCTCACTGAACTCAGGGAAACACTTTACTGTTACCTACTTATTACAAAGGCCATGACAAAGGATACAGATGAAGAGGCAGATGGAAGAGATGCACAGGGCCAGGCATGAGGGAAGAGGCATAGCACTTCCATGCCCTCTGCAGGCACCACCTTCCAGGCTCCTGGTGCTCAGTTACCCAGAAGCTCTCTGCACTGTCTTTCTAAGTTTTTATGGAGGCTTCAGTACATAGACATGATTGGCGCTGTCACTGGTCATTCATTGATAATCAACCTTCAGCTTCTTTCCTCTCCCCAAAGGTTTGTGGGGTAGGGGCTGAAGTTCCAACCTTCTAATCACGCCTTGGTTTTTCCTGTGACCAGCTCCCATCCTGAAGTTGCCTAGGGGGCCCCAGATACCTGTCATCTCATTAGCATCTCAAGAGACACTCTTAAGACTCTGCAGATTTCAAGGGTTTAGGCTAGGGAGCTGGACGGAAGACCGAATATGTATTTCACAATATCCAACTACAGATGTTCAAGACTCTAAGAACTGCCCAAACCCCAGTTTGGATCCACATGCTATGGGCATGACCACTTGGCTGTTGCTACGGAACCTGCCAAGAGTTGTATAGAACAGGACTTGGGGCAGTCCTCTTCCGCCATGAGTGACCATTTCTGCCAAATGGCCGCTGAGGAGTAAAAGGCAAGACTGCAGAGCGAAAGATGCATAAAGAGAATCCAGAGAAAGAAGTGGCATAGGTTGGCATTGTGGCTTGTGCCCATGATCCTAGCACTTTCGGAGGCCGAGGTAGGTGCCTTGAGCCCAGGAGCTCAAGACCAGCTTGGGCAATATAGTGAGGCCCTGACTCTATTTTAAAAAGAAAACAAAGAAAGGAAGAAAGAAAAAAGAACTAGCATAAGACATCACAAGGTCCCACAGTTGGGACAAACAATCTCAGCGCCTGATTTTCCCACCCTTGTGCCTGCATTTCTGTGAGATGCCCCCATAGCCCTCTAATAAATGCCCTCTTTTCATAAGTTAATATGAGTGGGTTTCTAGTCCTATAACAAGACAGTCCCTGCCCAAGGACATCCATCAGAGCACACTGCCCTGTAAATGGCCAACACCAGCCAAGAGGCCGTTAGACTGACATCTGGAATATTCTTGGGTCACCATGTTGAACTATAGCTTTTTAACAGGCTTCAAGCAGTAATTTCATAATCTCTCCATGGAAAATCGTACCACACAACGGCTTGGAAACTTCTCCCATAAAGTGGTATTTTTCCACTTATGCCTCAACATTTGTTGTTGTTTTCTGAGAAACTCGGCCTTTATTAACTTCAATTGCTCTGCATTGCTAATCCATATACAGAAGACTTTCCAGTAAAGGTGTGGCTTTATGTTTATAAATTATGCTCAAGGCTGGACATGGTGACTCACACCTGTAATCCCAGCACTTTAAGAGGCCAAGACAGATAGATCACTTTAGGTCAGGAGTTCGAGACCAGCCTGGCCAACATGGTAAAACGCCATCTCTACTAAAAATACAAAAATCAGCTGGGCATGGTGGTGTGCACCTGTAATCCCAGTTGCTTGGGAGGTTGAGGCAGAATAATTGCTTGAATCCAAGAGGCAGAGGTTGCTGTAAGCTGAAATCATGCCACTGCACTCCAGCCTGAGTGACAGAGTAAGACTCTGACTCAAAAAAAAAAAAAAAATTATGCTCAAAATCACTGAGTACTGCTTTTCATAGGACTTGGGGAAATAGAAAGAACCAAGGCTATTTTGGGAAATAGGAATCAGCAATAATCTCTCAGGTGCGGCCACAAAGGCACTTGTGAACTTGCTGGATTCCTGAGGAAGAAGATGGCTGTTTATCCCCTGACACTCAAAGGCTGTCCACCCCACCTCCATGGCTCCTTCAGGCACACAGAAAAAGTCCTTATCATGAACCAGCACTGCAAAACATGTATAGAAATTCAGGGCAAAAAAAAAAAAAAGCTATTCTCAAACATCAAAAAGGGCATTCAGGATAGAAAAGACCACACAAAATGAGGAAGAAATGGCAGCATTTTATAGTAGAATAAAATAAGATTCCTTGGGAAATTACAGAAGCAGGTTTAAAAACTTCTCTGCAAAGAGGACTGAAAACCTCATCCATGCGGAGGGATGGTAAGATGCTAGGAACAGGGGCAGCCTTCAAGGTGGGCTTAAAGGAGCACTTCTGAAATTTAAGAGCCCAACAAAGCCACTTGGAGGACTGGTTAAAACAGATTGCAGCTGTTAGCCGTTGACTAAGACTTGGTCAGTTTCAAGCCAGTCCTGTGATGCTGAAGGAGCATCACAGTTCCCCAGAGGGAGTATTAAAATGCAAATTTCTGGGCCTCACCCCTAGAGTTTCTGATTTATTAGGTCTGGGGTAGGGCCTGAGAAATTGCACAAATAACAAATTCCCAGCTGACGCTGATGCTGCTGGTCTGGGGAACAGGCTTTGAGAAGAACGGGTCTAGGAGACCACAAGGAAGGGCAGGGTTCTCTCCGTGCCAGGTGCTACCTTTATCCAGGTGTTGGAGGTAGGGCCATTTAAAAGAAAGGCACAAGACTCAAAACAACACACCAATTTACTCTTGACTTGAAGGCACCCTCTCCTCTGCCTCCGCCATTTACTCCAAACAGGCGGTAATGATGAAAACTATGGAAATGACAACAGGTTGGTCAGAGAGATCTAGGAAAAGAAGACTGAACGTAACAGGGCGGATTCACTGAGTCATGAAATCAGCCAGGCCCCCAAATACTCAGGTCATCGTAAAAGTTACTGGAGATTTTCATCTCTGTCTCTAAATTCCGCTAGTGAAGAAAGTTCTGCATTTGCATACCTTGTAATAAGAATCTATTCTTCATACGAAAGAGTGGAGCCAGCTGGGTGGGATCACAACATTCAAAAATCATCATGCCTCTCTAGCCCTTTCTGTTCTTCTGCTTCCCGAGGCTTTGCCTCTGCCCTGTCCTCTCTGTATCTTTCCATAGTGGCACCCATCTCACCAATCAGCACATATCATTTGTATACACCAGGAGCAGAAAGCAAGTGAAGTCTTGGTCTGAGACAAGGAGGCATCCTCTCCTTGCCTTCCAGCCTGGCACACTCCTTCTCCAGTGGCAGAGAGCACACGGGCTGGGCATTATTAGATGCTCCTTATACCATTTAAAAAAAAAAAAAAAAAAAAGCTCCGGGCCCTTTTCAGGCTCAGGCTCAGGTTCAGGTTCACACAGCTTGGCCCTGGAACAAACCCCTGATGGCCAGAACATAAGATCACTTGTTTAGCTTACCAACACCCAAAAATACAACTAGAAGATTTTCAAGCAGGAGAGAGGGAGGAAGACAGGAATAAAAACAGAAATCTGAGAAAGATCAAGAGAAACAGAGGAGCATGAGGGTTATGCTGGGGAATGGGGAGCAAAAGAAGGCCTGGGCGCTAGGCTCCAGTCCTCTCCTCTATTTTAGAGAAATTATTTTTATCCTGCTTATAAAACAGGTCCAGGGAAGAAACGCTGGAAAACACAGGAAAGTAAAAAGAAGAAATAAAACCCTCCCTAATCCCATGTCTTGGAGAGAAGCGCTGTGAACAAACACCTTCCGCTCCAATTGATGAGGTGGCCTCTCAGTGTGGGGAGGCACCCAGCCAGCAGGAATCAGGGAAAAAAGGGAAGCAGAGATAGGAGCCGAGTCCTCCTCTGCAGCGGCCATCAGGTTGTTCCTCGGGAAATACAGAGCTTGAAAAGGGTGCGTGCGTGCGTGCGTGCGTGTGTGTGTGTGTTTGTTCCTCGGGAAATAAAGGGGTGTGTGTGTGTGTAATCTCAGCTCACTGCAACCTCTGCCTCCCGGATTCAAGCAATTCTCCTGCCTCAGCCTCCTGAGTGGCTGGGATGACAGGCATGTGCCATCACGCCCACCTAATTTTTGTATTTTTAGAAGAGACTGGGTTTCACCATGTTGGTCAGGCTGGTCTTGAACTTCTGACCTCAGGTGATCCACCTGCCTCAGCCTCCCAAAGTGTTGGGATTACAGGTGTGAGCCACTGTGCCCAGCCAAAAGGTTTTTAAAACTAGCCCAACTCTCTTTTAGAGATGGGGGAATTGCAGTTTCAGGAACAGCTTAACATCCCAGGAAACAGAAGAGCTGCACGCAAGATTTTTGGTCAAGTCCTCTCTGGTATGGTCCAGAGCAGTCAAGAGAAGGATCAAAAGTATTTGGAAATAATTTTTTTAAAGTCTCTCTTTTCTGCAGCTTGTCGTAAAAAACAAAAACACATAATTTAAAAAATCCATCTCTCTTGGAACTGGTACCAAGACAGCTCTTTTAAGCAAGAGCCCATACTCCACATTCACTGATGGCCTGGCAAGGCAATGGGAAAACAAGTCACCCATCCTGCTGCTCATGCCATGTGCACCTCATGCTGGGTCGATATGCAGGGAACAGGTTGCGACCTGTTTATAGCCTCCTAGAGGACACAACAGCACTGCTTAGGTATCCGTGCTCAAAGATACCACTAGTGTTGGGCGGGGGAGGTGTATCAGTTTCCAGGGGGCTGCTATAACAAAATACCACATTACTGGGTGGTTCAGAAAGCAGAAACATGGTTGGGCACGGTGGCTCACGCCTGTAATCCCAGCCCTTTGGGAGGCTGAGGTGGGTAGATCACGAGGTCAGGAGTTTGAGACCAGCCTGGCTAACACGGCGAAACCCCATCTCTACTAAAAATACAAAAATTAGGCCGGTGTGGTGGTGTGCACCTGTAATCCCAGCTACTCAGGAGGCTGAGGCAGGAGAACTGCTTGAACTCAGGAGGTGCAGATTGCAGTGAGCCAAGATCACACTACCGTACCCCAGCCTGGGTGACAGAGCAAAACTCTATCTCAAAAAACAAAACAAAACAGAACAACAGAAACATACTGTTACAGTTCTGGAGCCCAGAAGTCTGAGATCATGGTACTGGCAGGGTTGTTGGCTCCTTCTGAGACTGTCCCAGGCCTCTCCCCTAGCTGGTGGTGGCCTTGGGCATTCTTTGGCTTGTAGATGGCTTTCTTCCTGTGCCTTCACAGCGTCTTCCCTCTGCGTGTCTGTCTCTCAGTCCACATTTACCCCTTGAGCTGAGGACCCCACCATATCAGATATGGGTCCACTATGCTCCAGGGAGACCACATCTTAACTTGATCAATGGCAAAGATCTTATTTCCAAATAAGATCACAGGCACTGGGGAGTTAGAACTTGGACATCGTTTGTGGTACACAACTCAATCCATCACGGGAATCAGAAGGCTGGGGCTGGCTGGGGGTGATGGGGGGCCGGGATAGAGGTCCAGCTAACACCTGGAAGTTGCTCTGGGGGTGTGAAAGTCTGGACAAATGAGAAACAGAGTAGCCTGGGGGTTCCACAGCAGAGACTGCAGGTGTCTTGCATGGCCCACAGGGGCAGTAAAGAAAGCACAGGATAGCTACGCTCCAACCACAGCGTAAGTCTGTGCAGGTGTTCGCCCAAAGCCCACAAGTATAGTAATATTGATAATGAAAACAATGGGGCTGGGCACGGTGGCTCATGCCTGTAATCCGAGCACTTTGGGAGGCCAAGGAGGGTGGATCACGAGGTCAGGAGTTCAAGAGCAGCCTGGCCAATATGGTGAAACCCCATCCCTACTAAAAATACAAAAAAATTAGCCGGGCACGGTGGCAGGTGCCTGGAATCCCAGCTATTTGGGAGGCTGAGGCAGAGAATTGCTTGAACCTGGGAGGCAGAGGTTGCAGCGAGCTGAGATCACGCCACTGCACTCCAGCCTGGGTGATAGAGTGAGGGAGAGAGGGAGGAAGAAAGAAAGGAAACAACGAAAATTTTCTGTACCAGTTGGAAAACTGCTTTTGCTCCGACTCCCCACTCCACATGCCACCAGCTGCCAAGGCCCCCTAAATAGGGTCTCCACTATCTGGCCAGGTTTTTGGGGTGGGGGCAGGACCCTATCCCAACATATTATTCCAACAGTCCATCCCTGTGGCAGACCAGTCAATAAATGCCTCAACTCTCAACTGATCTCACAGGAGCAACTTTTTCTGGGGCTGAGGGTATCTTTTGGCACGCAGATAGGCATTAACCACCGCTGGCAAGAGGGCAGGCGCTTCATGCCACAGAAACTTCCAGGGTGCCTGCTACATGCACAGCACAGCTCATGATCTGTCCAAGGATGGCAAGACCCCTGTGCCTCTCAGTGCCCCTTCTGCTCTGCTGGGCACAGCACTCACAGGGAATGGGCAGGCAGTAAACACCAGCATCCTGCATGACTAACTTCTCACTCCATTTTCCTCCTCCCACACCTCTTGGATGAGTACTGCCTACTTTGGAATCCAACTCAGAATGAAATAACAAAAAAGCTGTTACCCCACCCCAAGGTCTTCCTCCAACAATAACGATCTCATGGATGGGACCTCAAGCCAGCTTTGCAGAGGGAGGCACAGTCTCAAGCAGTCGTGTGTGATGAGCTTGTAGGGGTTGCAACTCACGGCCCCATAGGGTATTTAGAGGTGGAAAGGACTTTCAGCACAATATTCAGGCAGGAAAAAAAAATGGACTCCAACCCAAAGGAAAGCCTCATTTTAACAATCTCATATCCACTTGAAGAAGCATTCTGTCTTTGCAAACAAGTAGCCATTTGCATTGTGTTCGCCCACACCACCCCTGCAAGAAGCCATCCAAGTGGTTAATTGGAGCTGGGCACAAAGAAGGCATTTAGCAAACACGTGTTACTTGATAACCAATTCACATGGTTCTTGCCCACTCACTTATTAGAATATAACCTACAGATCATTTCTGTTTATACTGGGAGTTTCACTGACTCCCTGGGATTGAACCCTTCAAAGCTCACTCTGGTTATATCCATCCAGACTGCTCTTCCCTGCAGCCCAAAACTTCCGGCCACACACACAGGTTCCCATTCCCACCCCTCATCCCCCAGACACTACACAAACCTCAGAATGGCAGTGCTTCCTGCACTAATGTTGGACACACACAAAAAGCCTCAGAGAAAAGGCAGAGTAGGATGGGTTTTGTTGTTGTTGTTGTTTTTGAGACATAGTCTCACACTGTCACCGAGGCTGGAGTGGAGTGGCACCATCTCAACTCACTGCAACCTCCGCCTCCCGGGTTCAAGCGATTCTCCTGCTTCCGCCTCCCAAGTAGCTGAGATTACAGGTGTGGGACACCACACCCAGCTAATTTTTATATTTTTAGTAGAAACAGGGTTTTACTATGTTGGCCAGGCTGGTCTCGAACTCCTGATCTTGTGATCCACCCATTCTTGGCCTCCCAAAGTGCTGGGACTACAGACGTGAGCTAGGATGGGTTTTAAGGTCCCTCTTGAAACTGGTGCTTCATAACTGTTGACTAATGAGTCTGCTCGCCCTAGATTTTTTACTCGATTCTCTCGCTTGGTCCTCTTTCATAATCTGTTTCCAAATTCATTCACGAAATGTCTTCCCAGGCTAGGCATGGTGGTTCATGTCTGTAATCCTAGCACTTTGGGAGGCTGAGGTGGGCGGATCATGAGGTTAGGAGTTCGAGACCAGACTGGCCAATGTGGTGAAACCCCGTCTCTACTAAAAATACAAAAATTAGCTGGGCATGGTGGCGGGTACCTCTAGTCCCAGCTACTCAGGAGGCTTGACAGGAGAGTCGCTTGAATCTGGGAAGCAGAGGTTTCAGTGAGCCGAGATCGTGCCATTGCACTCCAGCCTGGGCGACAGAGTGAGACTCTATCTCAAATACAAAAATAAATATACATCTTCCTGATTTTGTGTCTGATGCCACCCTCACCTCAATATTTGATACAAAACCACCAGGCGCCCTCTTCTCATCAGGCCCAAACTCAGACACCCACAGAACTAAATACAGAAAACACATGCATGAAGCCCAACTAAGTATTTTTTTTTTTTTTTAAACAAATCATAGGTAATGGCCATCTTCTCAGACCCACTCAGCTGTGTTCAGGCAGGAAGGTGGCGCCGGTGGGGCCACACCTCACAATTTTCTGAAAGGAGATAGGTATCCAGATGTTTATGAAAAAAACTCCCAATTTTTCAATGTTGGAAACTAACAACATTTTTAAGCACTGTGTACGGAGAATAGAAGCTTCTGTCAACAGTCTCTAGCCTAAGGACAATCCAGCAAGCGACATCTACCCTCCCTGTATCTTTGCAGGCCAGCTCTCCTGGATTCCAGATGCCCTGACCTTGCCTGCCTGCCACCTCCCCACCACTCTCAACACATTATAATGCCATTTCACTGAGAGTCCAGTTTTCCAGGCCAGCACTTTTCAAAAAGAGTTCAAATCAAGCAAATGTCATTTTTTATAGGTACACAATTCACAGTGACTCGTACTTCCTTTGGCCTGTAATTAACGAGTATGGGTCAATCTAACGACTGGTAGCAATCCTGCCATGGGATTAGTGGCTGGACTCCGCTAAGCCACTGGGCTCTGCCACGTAATGAATGATGAGGAGACTTGACTACTGGCTGGCACCCTCACCCTAACCAAAGTAGAGGGAAATTAGGGTGCTCCAGTTGAAAGATCTCCGCAGAAGAGAGAAATGAAAGACACTTCATAACTCCTCCAAACCTCCAAGGCCTGAACTGCTCCACATGAGTCTCTAAGTTCCTCGAAGGCAAGGATGCTGTTCGTTTTGTCTGGATGCCAGGGTGCTAAGCAGAATGTACAAATGAAAACAGTACACACTCCAATTTCCTTGACTTGGCCATAGCTAGAAACAAAGTCGAAAGCAGAGTGCAGGAATTTTTTTTTTTTTAATAGCAAAAAATGCTGAGATCCAAACAATTTTTGAGCTATTGACCCTAAATCTTTGAAATTACAAGACCTGTCACTACATCTTCTTATACAGATAGGAATAAAGGCTGGGAAATATACACAAGTCAGCTACCCTGGCGACACTTAAGAATATAAACACCAGCCAGGTGAAGGGACTTTCTTGGCAGTTTTATACTCATTCCAAGTCTTGTCACCATAAAATTGAGTTATTTGTCTCCAATAGCTCCGCCATGAGATTCTACAATTGTTTATGGTTATATAACCTTTAACCTTGGGACTATGATGCATGATTACCTGTTTAAAGGAAGTCCTGTTTTCTCATTAAATTTCTATAAGAGGAAATTGGATTTAAATTTGTTCCTCAGCTGTATTATATTTGACTATGCCTCCATCATTTTATTACAAAGTGTCCTTGCAAGTAAAAAACAGGTGGTGACTATTAGAAAACTTTGAAAAACATAAAGTGGACATTTTTACTCTTTCCAAATAGATTCTGATTCTGGAAGTCGGTGGTAGAATCTGTGTACTGTTTTGTTTTTTTTTAAACAAACTCCATTTCCAAGTTACCTCTGACACTTACCAATTAGGCAACCAGGCAGAATGACTCCCTAACCAAGACGTCTAAAGAACGGTTTCTAGGCTGGGTGCGGTGGCTCACACCTGTAATCCGAGCACTTTGAGAGGCCGAGGATGGTGGATTACCTAAGGTCAGGAGTTTGAGACCAGCCTGGCCAACAGGGTGAAACCCCATCTCTACCAAAAATACAAAATTAGGGGCCGGGCACGGTGGCTTACACCTGTAATCCCAGCACTTTGGGAGGCCAAGGAGGGCAGATCACCTGCGGTTGGGAGTTCGAGACCATTCTGAGCAACATGGTGAAACCCCGTCTCTAGTAAAAATACAAAACTTAGCTGGATGTGGTGGTGCATGCCTGTAATCCCAGCTACTTGGGAGGCTGAGGCAGGAAAATCACTTGAACCTGGGAGGCGGAGGTTGCAGTGAGCCGAGATTGTGCCACTGCATTCCAGCCTGGTGGCAGCGTAAGACTCCATCTCGGGGAAAAAAAAAATAGCCAGGCATGGTGGCAAGCATCTGTAATCCCAGCTACTCCATAGGCTGAGGCAGGAGAATCCCTTAGAACCTGGGAGGCAGAGGTTGCAGTGAGCTGAGATTGCAACACTGCACTCCAGCCTGGGTGACAGAGCAAGGCTTCGTCTCAAAAATAAATAAATAAACACAAAGGATTAGCTGGGCGTGGTAGTGGGCGACGGTAATCTCAGCTACTTGGGAGGCTGAGGCAGGAGAATCATTTGAAACNGTTTCTAAAGGATGCCAACAAAATCATATACACACCCATCATGCCCACACATGCCTGTTTTTAATGACACTTTTATTGCAATATAATTCCATATCATTAAATTTGGCCTCTAAAAGCATATAATATAATGGTTCTTGGTACAGTCACAGAGTTGTATAACCTGCACCACTACCTAACTTTGGAACATTTTTACTGTCTCAGAAAGAAACTCTGTACCCATCAGCAGTCACTCTCCATTAACTCCAGCCCCCAGCAACCACCCGGGTGGTTTTCTGTGGATTTCTCTATTCTAGGCATTTCATATAAACGGAATCATACGGTACACAGCTTTTTGTGTCTAGCTTTCTTGACTTAGTGTGATGTTTTCAAGATTCATCCACATTGAAGCATGTATCAGCCAGTACCTTCATTCCTTTTTATGGCTAATATTCCACTGTACGGATAAAACCACATTTTGTTTATCCATTCATCAGTTGATGGGCATTTGAGTTTCTACTGGGCATAATAAATAACAATGCTCTGAACATGCACATGTGGGATTTTGGGTGGACATGTGTTTCCAATTTTCTTGGGTATACAGCTAGGAGTGGAATAATCTGGGTCACTGAATATTCTAGAAGATTTATGGATCCTATTCTACACATTTCTTTTTGTCCCACTTCCATATCTCAACCACGTGCTACTCATCACTGACTCCACCTAACAGACAATGAAGAACGCACTCACACTGTTTACCAATAAGCAGTCTTTTGCAAAGTAACTCAAATTCCTAGAATTGGGCAAACCACAAAATCTCTTTTGTCTTTTGACTTGTGTGAATCTTCAACTTCATCCTGGCAGTGTGACTGACTGTAAGCCACTTGGCACTGCCACAAATGAGAGACTATTGGCTTTAAACCCTGGTGAAAAACGAGGGGTGTGTTATGCATGTAAGTATTACCTAAACATTACACATGAGAACGGATATCCTGGAAGAGAAAACAAAACCCACACAGAAGCAGATTAATAGGAAGCTTTAAGTTCTAACAGCCTTCTACTAAGAATCCATTAAAGAAAAATAATAAAGCCAAAATTAGGCTTTATATATATTAGGCTGGCACTCTCTCACGCGCTCTCTCTCTCTCTCACACACACACACACACACGTGCACACACAATCCTAATTTAATCAACCAAATGTGCCATATGCATATCTTTTTAGTATCACATGTGCTCAACACAGATGGACAGAAGAAAATAGATGGATTTTTTGGGTATAGAACCTTC
Organism: Cebus imitator; assembly: GCF_001604975.1. Taxonomy (NCBI): domain Eukaryota; kingdom Metazoa; phylum Chordata; class Mammalia; order Primates; family Cebidae; genus Cebus; species Cebus imitator. Next base: position 4,280,413 of record NW_016107387.1, on the reverse strand, counting down.
TCAGAGTAACTTTTATTAACAGGGAATAATCAGGGCCATTCATTTTATTTGGGGAGTTAGAAAAGAATCCAATTATTTGTAACAAATAAACGTTAAAAGTGTTCTACTGGAAAATTTATCCAGAAACTCACATTAGTTCCTGGCATAATAAAGTTAAATGGGAATCCACTCATTTAAAGAAAAATTAAAGCAAGAAATCAATAAAACTACTATTTGGCAAAGGAATCCAAAAGCTCAAATCCTGGTTTAGTCCTCCAAACACAATAAAACATTTACAGACACAGATTCTTTATCAAAAGCACTTAAAGGCCTGGATGTGGTGCACATGCTTGTAATTCGAACATTTTGGGAAGCCAAGGCAGGAAGATTGCTTGAGCTGGGAGTTCAAGACTAGCCTGGGCAATGTAGCAAAACCCCTTGACCGAAAAAAAAAACAAAGTGCGCGCGTGCGTGCGTGCGTGCGTGCGTGTGTGTGTGTGTGTGTGTGTGTGTTTAAAGTAGCCTGGTGTTGTGGCATGTACCCGTGGTCCCAGCTACTTGGAAGGCTGAAGTGGGCGGATCACTTGGGCCCGGGAGGTTGACTGTATCACTGCATTCTAGCCTGGATGAGAGAGAGATCCTATCTAAAACAAAGAAGACTTAAAAACAATTTTCGGCTCTCCTGGATTTGGGTTCATGCTTTAACAAGATGCATAGGTTTCCTTTAAAAAATTGTTATTTCAGATCATTTTCCTTTATCAATGAATCTACAAACTCAGTTATTCTCATTCCAATTTAAGTCACTGCCACCCATGTCTGCTCTTCCAAATACTGAGGCAAAAAGAAAAGATTAGAAGACAGGGCAGTCTGGTCACAGCTGGGCTTATAAATGACCAGATAACTTGAAGCAAATCCCTTTACCATGTAGGGACTTCATTTCCATATGTGTAAAACAAACAGGTTCTATTTTTTGTTTTTGTTTTTATTTCAGAGAACAGAGTCTTGCTCTGCAGCCAGGCTAGAGGGCAGTGGCGCCCTCTAGCTCACTGCAACCAGGCTCACTGCAACCTCTGCCTCCCCAGTTCGAGCAATTCTCCCGCCTCAGCCTCCCGAGTAGTTGAGACAACAGGCATGCACCACCATGAGCAGCTAATTTTATTTTTAGTAGAGACAGGGTTTCAAACATGTTGTCCAGGATGGTCTCGATCTTCTGACCTCATGATCCACCCCCCTCAGCTTCCCAAAGTGTTGGGATTACAGGTGTGAGCCACTGTGCCCAGCCAGTTCTATTTCTTAAATCAGGTATTGTCAAACTTTTTCTGTTAAGGGTCAGAGAGTCAATATTTTCACTTTGTGAGCCACATGGTCTCTGCTGCAATTACAGATGGTCCTCAATTTATGACAGGGTTATATACTGAGAAACCCGTTGTGACTCGCAAATAGTGTATTACAAAAACGCACATATTACACCTGAACTACTGAATACCATAGCTTAGCCTCACCTACCTTAAACATGCTCAGTACACTTCCATTAGCCTGCAGTTGGGCAGAATCATCTATCATAAAGCCTATTTTGTAGCAAAGTGTTGAATATCTCTTATAATTTACTGAATATTGAACTGAAATACAGTTTCTAGTGAATGAGTATCACTTTGGTGCCAAGTTAAAAAAATTGTTAAGTCCACCCATTTTAAGTTGGAGATAGTCGGCCGGGTGCGGTGGCTCATGCCTGTAATCCCTGCACTTTGGGAAGCCGAGGCAGTTGGACCACCTGAGGTCAGGAGTTCAAGATCAGCCTGGCCAACATGAGGCAACTCAGTTTCTACTAAAAATACAAAAAATTGGCTGGGTGTGGTGGCACACGCCTACAATCCCAGCTACTCAGGAGGCTGAGGCAGAAGAATTGCTTGAACCCAGGAGGCAGAGGTTGCAG
>NW_016107387.1:4258832-4277071 GCF_001604975.1 Cebus imitator | reverse complement strand
ACCCCTAATGTCCAAATGGTAAAAGGTCAGCCTCTCTCCAAAAAGAGGGCCCAAATACCTGTGACTATGTTCACGTTAAGTGAGGAAGCATGCATGCCTAGCATTCCAATTATATTTTTTATTTATTTATTTATTTATTTATTTATTTATTTATTTGAGACAGGGTCTTTCTCTGTCACCCAGGCTGGAGAGCAATGGCACAATTTCAGTTCTTTGCAACCTCTGCCTCCTGGGCTCAAGGGATCCTTCCACCTGAGCCTCCCAAGCAGCTGGGACTACAGGTGTGTGCCACCACACCCAGCTAATTTTTGTACTTTTATAGAGATGGGGTTTCGCCATGCTCCCCAGGCTGGTCTCAAGCTCCTGGGCTCAAGTGATCTGCCCACTTTGGCCCCTCAAAGTGCTGGATTCCAGGTGAGAGCCACCACATCCAGCTGACATTTTAATTATAAGTGGAACAAAAAATGTTATGCTATATCTTTTGAAATATCATTACTTATTGTATAAGAGGTCCCTGCCATGGTCTGAATGGTTGTGTCCCCTCAAAATTCATGTGTTGAAACCTAATCCCCTATGTGACAATGTGACAGTAGGAAGAGGCAGGGCTTTTAGGAGGTACTTAAGTCACATAGCCTCCACTAACATGGGATTAGTGCCATTAAAAGAGCAACCCAGGGGAGCTTGTTTGCCCTTTCCACCATGTGACAATGCAGCTGCCCTCTAAGAACCAGAAAGCAGGCCCACACCAGACACCCAATCTGCCAGCACCTTCATCCTGGACTTCCCATCCTCCTGAACTGTGACAAATACATTTCCATTGTTTATAAGTCATCTGGTCTGCGGTATTTTGTTCTTGCCGCCTGCACGGACTAAGACAGGCTCCTTAACACTAGCCGAGGTCCCTGGATGGGGTAGGCTACTGATAACAGCTCACGATCCATGCACCAAACACAACCCAAACCGTTAGCAAGAGAGTCAACTTTTGGTGGGAAAAGAGAGCTTCCCTGGACAGTGCAAGACAAGCAATTTCTCCATAACAAAACCCTGGGAGTTCCTGGGGCTGAACTGAAGGCCACTCTGCGTGATGAAACTTCCAGAAAGCCACAAGAAAGATGGGGACTTCCCAAAGTCCACGGAACACGCTCTGATGGCGTTGGCAAGTTTGTATGAAAGCAACAGCGTTATTGCATTAACCACGGGAACTTCCTGTTAGCCATCTGGCCCAACGTCATTTACTAAATAATCTGTGCTTTCCCCAGTGATTTATTTTTATTTTTTAAAATTTATTTATTATACTTTAAGTTCGAGGCACATGTGCAGAGGGTGCAGGTTTCTTACACAGGTATACAAGTGCCAAGGTGGTGGTTTGCTGCATCCATCACCCCGTCATCTACATTAGGTGTTTCTCCTAATGTTATCCCTCCCCAATCCTCCCACCCCCTGCTATCCCTGCTATTCCTCCCCTAGCTCCCCCATCCCCCAGGCCCCGGTGTGCAATGTTCTCCAGTGATTTAAAACATCACCCCTACCATCAACATGATCTATATTTCAGTCTGTCTCTAACTTCCTCTCCCTGACAATCCTTTCATGACATTACCTTCTCCTGGATTCCTCAAGGTCCCCTTGGCTACTCCCTTAAACCTGTGCTGCAAGGCTCCCTCCTACAGGCTCGCCCTGGGTGATTTTCTACATCCTCACGACCCCACCTCTCTGCTGATGAAACGCAAATCCTGGCCACCCTGTGTGGCTGGGCAGGTTGGTCACTGCACATCAGTGGCCAGGCCAAGGGGGCAAGGAGGGGCAAAATCCATTCTGCTCTCTGCATGCCAGGCCGTGCACCCACATGGCTCCCCAATTCCCATCTCTAGCCCAAAAGTCCTCCGAGTCACAGTGCAGCCATCCAAATGGCAGCCGTCCCTCCCTGAATGCACCCCGAGGAGCCACACACTCAATATGGACTCATTTTCTTTCTTCCTAATCTGTTCCTCCCTTGAATATCCGATACTCACTGTATGGTCCCAACGCAAGAGGCAGAAAACCCGGAGGAATCCAGGTCCTTGCAATTCCTGTGCTGCCACATCCTGTCTGGCAGATTCAATCCCCTCCTCTCCAGCCACTGCTGTAGAATTGGTGTTTGACCTCATTATTTCTCCTCTCATTTAGTCTGTGTGGCTCCATGCTTACTGCCCTTAAAACCTTCATTCTGCTGCACAAGCAACCTTGCCACAATATTCTGATCATGTCATGCCACCGCCTGGTAACTTTCTGGGGATTCCCGCTGCCTACAGAATGAGGACCCAACTCCTCAAAATGCCTCAAGTCCCCTGACTCACTCTCTCTGTCCTCTTCATTCCTTAGCCAATGCCAAACACAACCGCTGTTCTTCTCTCGCTGCCCGATCTTTAATCATGCTGTAACCTTGGCTAGGAATGCCTGGGTCAAGGCGGCCCCCAATCCCTGCAAACACTTGGTTGACAAAATTGACTACTCCCTTCCTCAAGCCCTCAGATTTCCACATGAATACCTGTAATGCTTACAGGTTTTTTGCTTTTGTTTTTGAGACGGAGTCTCACTCTATCACCAGGCCGGAGTGCAGTGGCACAATCTCCGCTCACTGCAACCTCTGCTTCCTGAGTTCAAGTGATTCTCCTGCCTCAGCTTCCTGAGTAGCTGGAACTACAGGCACGCACCACCACGCCCAGCTAATTTTTGTGTTTTCAGTAGAGACATGGTTTCACCATGTTGGCGAGGATGGTCTCGATCTCTTGACCTTGTGATCGGCCTGCCTCAGACTCCCAAAGTTTTGGGATTACAGGCGTGAGCCCCACACCTGGTCTATGCTTATAGGTTATATATGTGTCTGTGGCCCTATTAGAACTGCAGTCTCTGAGAGCAGAGACAATATCTATTTTGATTTTGTATCCCCAGAGCCTGGCCTAGTGGTTAGCACTGTGACAACCTCATGCATAAAATCCTAAATGGATGTGAAAATAAGCAGATTAGTTGGCTGGGCATAGTGGCTGACGCCTGTAATCCCAGCAGTTTAGGAGGCTGAGGCGGGCGGATCACGAGGTCAGGCGATCGAGACCATCCTGGCCAACATGGTGAAACCCCGTCTCTACTAAAAATACAAAAATTAACTGGGAATGGTGGCACATGTCTGTAATCCCATCTACTTGGGAGGCTCAGGCAGGAGAATCACTTGAACCAGGGAGTCGGAGGTTGCAGTGAGCCGAAATCACACCACTGCACTCCAGCCTGGCAACAGAGCAAGACTCTGTCTCAAAACAAAAAAAGAAAAAGAAAGAAGGAAAATAAGCAGATTAGCCAAGGCAAAGTAATACAAATGTAAATTACTTTCAACTGGTTATAGGAGACAGGGACAGAACACCTATTATCCCCAGGCGCCCTCTGGAAAAGCAGCAATTAGGGATTAAGGGAGAAAAACTAGAAGTGTCTGGAAGAAAGGTAGACAGACAAAGAGGAAGAAAAGAAGGACTGGCTCAGAACAGGGACTGCACGTTCCGGGCACTGGGCTGGCACGTGAATGAAGTGCCACCTCGAGAAGGACAGGGCAAAGATGCTGAAGCAAGAGCCCAGGCAGAAAGACAGACGCAGCTAGCCCAGCAGTGAGGCGGCACAGGCTCAGCTGCCTCCAAGTCAGGAGGTGAGACACACACAGGTGGCTACTCTCATAGATGCCTTCCTGCAGAAGGGCAGGCAGATTTAAAACAACCCTACAGCCACACAAAACAAGTCTAAGAAAGGATTCCAGAGGAGGATCAGAAAGATAGCTGCTTCTCTTCTCCCTCAGACAATTGAGCAAAATTATTAATATGAAGTTCAAGTGCTACATGATCCCTACAAACACAGCTGACTCTTTGCCATCCATAAGACACTCCCCATCCTGCAGCTTCCTCCCAGGAAGCCTCCCCTGATCCCCCAGGGTCTCTCTGTGACATGCTTTTACAACACTCTGGAGAGGCGGAGGTTGCAGTGAGCCGAGACCACGTCATTGCACTCCAGCCTGGGCAACAAGAGCGAAACTCTATCTCAAAAAAAAAAAAAAAAAAAACCAACACCCTGGACTCCTGCTTCACAACCCTTTCCTGATTGAATCAAATAGGTATTCGCTTAAAATCTGCTCCCACTATAAGAAGATAAATACCATGAGGTCAGGGACTACTTCGTTCTTATTAAATTCCCAGTATCCAAGACTCACTCTGCCTAGTACATATTTGAGGCTCAAACTATGCCTTGAATGAATGATTCAATCAAAGAGAAAATGAATTAAATGAGTAATGAATAAAATTGGCAGGTATCTGGAATGCAAGACCAAGGTGCTGGAATTATTTTCAGCATAAAAGAGAAGGAGAGAGCCAAGCATGGTGGCTCATGCCTATAATCTCAGCACTTTGGGAAGCTGAGCCAGAAGCCAGAAGTTCAAGATCAGCCTGGGCAACATATCAAAACTCTGTCTCTACAAAAAAAAAATGTGTTTTGGCCATAGTGGCTTATGCCTGTAATCCCAATACTTTGGAAAGTCAAGGCCAGCAGATTACTTGAGGCCAAGAATTCAAGACCAGGGTGGGCAACATGGCAAAACTTCATCTCTACCAAAAAAAAAAAAAAAAAAAAAAAAAAAAAAAAAAAAAAACAAAAAAAACAAAAAAAAACAAAAAACCCATATATATATATGCGCATGCAAAAGCCAGGTGTGGTGGCACATGCCTGTAATCCCAGCTACTCAGGAGGCTGAGGTGGGAGGATCACTTAAGCCCAGGAAGTTGAGGCTGCAGTAAGCCATGATCGTGCCACTACATTCTAGCCTGGGCAACAGAGTGAAGCCCTGTCTCAAATAAAAATAAAAAATCAGTCGGGCATGATGACACACGCCTGTAATTCCAGCTACTCAGGGGGCTGAGGCGGGAGGAGTGCTTGAGCCCAAGAGGTAGAGGCTGCAGGGAGCCAGGATCGTGCCACTGTACTCTACCCTGGGCAACAGAGTGAGACTCTGTCTCAATAAATAAATAAATAGGGGAAGGGCACATAGGGCAAGTCCTCGAGGAGCCAACAGACAGCCCAACGCAGGGACCAGCAGCTGTAGCCTGTGGGACCACCTGGCCAAACCAACTACCATATGGCTCAGTGAACTCGCCAACTAGGATCGTCTTCTACATTTTTAAATAGCCGAAAAACAAAAGAACAACGATTTTTTTTTTTTTTTTTTTGAAACAGAGTTTCACTCTGTTGCTCAGGCTGGAGTGCAGTGGCACGACCTCTGCTCACTGCAACCTCTACCTCCTGGGTTCAAGCAATTCTCCTGCCTCAGCCTTCTGGGTAGCTGGGATTACAGGTGTGCACCACAACACCCAGCTAATTTTGATATTTTTAGTAGAGATGGAGTTTTACCATGTAGGCCAGGCTGGTTTCGAACTCCTGACCTCACATGATCCACCTGCCTCAGCCTTCCAAAGTGCTGAGATTACAGGCATGAGCCACCATGCCTGGCCAAAACAATGATATTTTATGACACACAAGTTATTTGAAATTCTTATTTTGAGATGCATAAATAAAATTTTATTGGAACACAGGTACACTTGTGTGTTTACCTATCATTCAGGGCTACTTCCGTGCTGAGACAGTAGAGCTGAGTGGCTGGGACAGGGATCACATAACCCCCAAAGCCCAAATACTGACTTCCTGGCCCTTCACAGAAAAAGTTGCCTGACCCCTGGCCTGGAGCCTCTGTGGAATCACTATATCCCAGCGCCCATAAGAAAACTCTCACACAGTGGCATCTGCTAATGTCCGAGTCTCAGGAAAAAGCTGCCAGACACTGTCTGTTGATATAAAATGTGACTTAAACAACCATTAATAGAGTGCCAGTGAAATTAATAGCATACCCATCCGATGGATTACTGTACAGCTATTTAAAAGAATGAGTTAAACTAAAATGTACAAAGTATAGAAAAATGTCTGCATATACTGTCAAAGTAATTTAAAGGATAACACAGAAAATATTTTCCAATTTATTTTAAAAGCTAAGTGTACATATGTTTAAAAGGTGAGACCAGGGATTCTTACTTTTTATTTGAAACCTTTTTGTACTTATTGAAATTTTGTTTGTTTGATTTTGAGATGGAGTCTTGCACTTTCGTCCAGGCTGGAGTGCAATGGCGTGATCTTGGCTCACGGCAACCTCCGCCTCCTGGGTTCAAGCAATTCTCCTGCCTCAGCCTCCTAAGTAGCTGGGATTACAGGTGCCTGCCACCACACCCAGCTAATGTCTTGTATTTTCAGTAGAGACGGGGTTTCAGTATGTTGGCCAGGCTGGTCTTGAACTCCTGATCTCATGATCTGCCTGCCTTGGCCTCCCAAAGTACTGGGATTACAGGTCTGAGCCACCGCACCCAGCCTGTACTCTGAATTATTTTACCCTGAAAATAAACTATTCTCTAACTTAATAAAAGATAAAGCTACTGAAATTCAGATAGCCATTTTCCCCCACGCCCTTTTGCAATAGTGTAGCTTATTTGGAACAATAATGGATCCAAATTGATTGATGATCTCATGATCCTACAGTCCAGATTCTGTGTTTTACAGATGGGTGGTGCATATATAGACACGCTCTTCTCTGAAACTTGAAGTCGCTGAAAACAGTGCAAAGCTGTTCATGTGTTTGTTTTGAGGAAGCGTAAGATTAGAACATTCAGAAATAGTCCTACTTCCCTTTTCCTAGAAACTCTGTTACCTCTTCAACTAGACCACCCCTCTCGAGCCTGCGGAAGGTCAGGTTGCCAGGGGATACGAATAAACCAGCTGCCTTCTCTGCTTCTCTGCTAAACAGCAGCTGGCTCCCCTGTTACTAGGACCCTCTCCTGGGGCAGGCTCATAATCATAAGCTGTAGCCACGACGTCCCCAGGTGGGAAGGGGTGGTCACGTAGTCAGGCGGGCACAGAGGCCAAGGCTGAGCCAGCAGGTGGATTTGGGTAGGATTTCATCTTCTGCCTTGGCACGCAGGTCTATGATTCCCACCAAGTCTAACTTTCTTTGGTTTTAATCCTCTCAGTTCTCTCATGGTAACTTCTTTGGGGAGTCATAGAGATCAAGACAGCTCTATTTAGCTGGGTTGCCCTGTCTTGCCCTGCCCAAGACCATAGCCTGCAACAGTACCCTCTGGTCACCCTGCTGCAGAACCTGCCACGCTGTGCACCCCCTTTTATAAACCATCTACAGTTAACTTGGAATTCTGGGGTCATCTGAAAGCCTGGGAGGTCCATAATTATTGGGGGCATTGAGGTGTGGTCCTATTCAACTCAGAAATGCACGTGGAACCTGTACTATTTGATGGGATAAATAACCCATAAATCCCCCCAGCATTTCCCAAAGAACATTCAGAGAAATACCAGCCAGTGAGCTATTTAAGGAAAAGGACAAAATGTTGTAGTGAAATTAGGGAAACCTCACATTTGCAATCCCTGTTTTGAAGCTTCAAGATCATTAAAACCTTCAAAATTCCAAGAGGTCACACAGTGGCATCGCCTGGTTCATTTTATTCAAACCAGCTGTGGTCCATAGAATCTTTTGAGATACCTTTCGGAAAACACAGCCCCAGATGAAGAGGTTGGGTTTAACACAGATGCCCAAGGTGGATGTGAGGGTCCAAGGATGACCCAAACAGTGGGAAGGGCAGCCTTCCTCCCATGATACTCCCAGAGCTACAGAACCAGACCCACACCCCTACCACCCAGCAAGACTTTACTGCAGCCCTGAGCACAGACTTAAGAAAACGCCCCAGAAAGGTGAAGGAGGGAGGAAAAACCTGCCCCTCTAAAGAGACAGAACACCAGGGGGCTGGTGCAAGCTCCCCCCCTGAGCAGGACTCACCATTGGTGGTCGTGTTGACATAGTACCGCCGGCCCTGAGGCGACAGGTAGCTTTGCCAGCCAGGAGGAAGGATGACAGTCTGGCTCTCTTCTCCCGGCGGAGGGGGGACCATTCCAGGCTTCTGTTGGAGAAGAAAGAGAAACGTCACACCCATTTGGTATTTTTGCAAGTTTTTAAACCAGGAAGGCAGAGGCTGAATTCACCTTAGAGTAGCTTGACATTGGGACGTACGTGGCCCACAAGCCCCTGAGGTCACAGGCAGCACACGTGTGATCTCAGGGGCTGCAGGAGCACCAGCGGTGAGAAGCACCTGAGCATTCACAGCCCCTGCACAGGTGACAGCTCCTCTGGGAACAAAGAGGAAAATGCCATTCAGCTAATGGAGCTGGACTTTCTCAGCGGCCCCCTAGAAAATCACTCACAGGGTGCTGCGCTTACAAGGGAGCCCTGTCACTCCACCAGTTCCCACTGTGAAATCTGAAGCCTGAAATTCCCAGACCACAAAGCACAGCAGCAGACAAGGCCCCAGGCTTGCTGTGCAAACCTAGCAGAAGTAATTAATGCAAGTCATCACACAGCGAGATGCAAAACATTCTATGATAATGCCGAGAATCCATGAAGAGCTGGATGGAGCTTCTCTCCCCGTGTCCAGATCACTCTGGCAAGAAGAACTAGGTCTCAGAGACAGAACAGACGCTGACTTCCCATTGTATGCACTTATATGCGGTTTAATTCTTTTAACCATGTATAGAGTTACTTTTCATTAAGCATTAAAAATAAAATAAATGAGAGGCCAGGCACGGTGGCTCACACCTGTAATCCCAGCACTTTGGGAGGCTGAGGTGGGTGGATCAAGAGGTGAAGAGATCGAGACCATCCTGGCCAACATGGTGAAACCCCGTCTCTACTAAAAATACAAAAATTAGCCGACTGTGGTGGTGCGTGCCTGTAGTCCCAGCTACTCGGAAGGCTGAGGCAGGAGAATCGCTTGAACCCAGGAGGTGGAGGTTGCAGTGAACAAAGATCATGCACTGCACTCCAGCCTGGGTGACAGAGTGAGACTCTGTCTCAAAAAAAAAAAAAAAAAAATGAGTAAAATGTATACAACATATAAAGAAACCAGATATCAAGTAGACAGATGCTAAAAACAAAAATAAGCCATGATCCCTGGGTGCTAGGATTACACACATTTATTATTCTCTCCATTCTACATATCTATTCTAATTAAATTTTCTCCCATAAACACAAAAATAAAAGTTGGTAGCTAAAGAACATTTTAAAATTAGGAGAGTCTAAATTAGCCCACAAGATTGCTATGCCTTTTGAAGTAAATTGATTAAAATCAAAATTCTAGCCACAAGAAGAGAGTATCCACGAATTTCTCAGCAAAGCTAGAGCTTGTTCACAAACATTAAAGGGAATCGGCTCCCAAATGTCCCAGTATCCCCCAGCTATGCCCAAAGTGCTGGTCACTGGGGACCCCTGCTTGGGAAAACAAGATAACAGAATGAAAGAGAGCACACAGCTTCCAGGCTGCTCTTCCACTTTGTGAAGGTTGCAAGACCACGTGCTGTGGCTTCCCGTGGCTCCCTGCATGTCATCAGAGGGAACGAGTCAATCTGAGCAGCTCAGGGACTTTGAGTAAACACAGCCTCCCTTCTGCCCTCTGTGTAGCTGCAGTGTATGTTTCATTATGAATTTTCACAACTTAATTAAAAGCTTTCCCTGATGCCCTGGACGCTCTGTCTCCTACACCTGCTAATCTGCAGCTCCTGTTTGATTCTGTATGGAAGACCACCTTTTTTTTTTTTTCTTTGAGACGAAATTTCGCTCTTGTTGCCCAGGTTGGAATGCAAGGCACGATCTCAGCTCATCATAACCTCCACCTCCCAGGTTCAAGCGATTCTCCTGTCTCAGCCTCCAGAGTGGCTGGGATTACAGGCATGTGCTACCACGCCCGGCTACTTTTGTATTTTTAGTAGAGACCGTGTTTCTCCACGTTGGTCAGGCCGGTTTCAATCTCCCGACTTCAGGTGATCTGCCCGCCTCAGCCTCCCAAAGTGCTGAGATTACAGGCGTGAGCCACTGCGCCTGGCCAGAAGGCCATCTTCTAAGAAAGAGGCCTCCACACTGCTGTGGCCTCTTCAGGATTGAATGATGGCCAAAATACATGCAAGACAAATAGGATTATAACAAGGTGTGTGTGCGCGTGCGTGCATGCGCATGTTGAAAGAATGAGAAGTATCCCATGCACAGGAGATGTATGTTCTGTCCAGTGGGACTAGGAATAAAGTAAGCACGGGGGCATCAGGGGGTTAAAAATGAGGGTTAGGGCCAGGTGCAACGGTTCAGGGTTGTAATCCTAGCACGTTGGGAGGCTGATGTGGAAGAATGGCTTGAGTCCTGGAGTTTGAGACCAGCCTGGGCAACATAGGAAGACTCCATCTGCAAATAATTTTTAAAATTAGCCAGGTGTGGTGGTGCACACGTGTAGTCCCAGCTACGTAGGAGGGGTGGGAGGATCACCTGAACCTCGGAGGTTGAGGTTGCAGTGAGCCGTGATCGCACCACTGCACCCCAGCCTGGGTGACAGAGTGAGATCCTGTCTCCAAACAAAGAACAACAACAACAAATAAAAAACACACAACAACAACAGGAATGAGCATTTGATGAAAGAGATTCTGGAACCAGAGGGGCAAGGTGCCAGGTGTCCTCTCCTTGAGTGAAATATTCTAGTTTCTCCTTCAATCAAACATGGGAAGGCCATATTGGTGTTTATCCAGATAAATTGGGGGGGGAGATGGGAAGGATCAAATATTGACATGGCCAGAAAAGGGGTGCAGCGACGGGGACCCACAGGCACAGTGAAAACAGTCCTCAGGCTCAAACAGCCTTCAGTGCCAATCCTGCCTGGACTGCTTAGCAGCCATGTGACCACAGGCTCCTGACTCACCAGTCTATTCTGGAATCTGTAAAATGAAGGGTGATAATATGAAGACAGGAGACAGTTAACAATAAACAGCCTGGCACTAGGGATACACAATGAATGCAGGTTTCTGCTGAAGGGCTTCACACGGTCTGTCTCCGGAGATACCGACCTCCACCCTAGCCTCACCATCCCTGGGTCTGAAATGTCACCATCAATAGTCACTTCTCTGAGCTTTCTGTTTCCAACACTAGCCGACTCCAAAGGCAAACACCTGCTGGGGAGGTTAACGGCTTGAGAGCTGGGCAGTGAGGAGACCACTCCTTACAGGGGCTGGAGAGCCAGTGGACACAACCCGTGACCCTCAGCGCCCCACCCACAAGAGAGCAATAATGACACCATCCCTTCTCCACAAGACACTGATGACCAAGGAGGTCTCCTCCAACGAGGACATTCGGGACCTTACAGAAGGGAGACATCCTGATACTGAGCCTTGAAGGGCCATGAGATGCTGAAAGAGGGGAGGAGGAGGACACTGGGGCCACCAGGCTCATCTCCTACTGTGACTGATGTGGCAAAGTTGGTCTCCACATCTTCCTCCTGCCCGGCCACGCTCTGCCTCCATCTCCCATGGCAGCCACGGCCGCTTCACCTGTCCCCTCTCTTAGAAAGAAGTTCCTCCTAATGGCTGACTTTCGACAAGTCAGAAGTCAAAAGACATGGAGACAACCAGGTGTAGACCCAGAAACCTAGAAACAAGCAGTCAAACAAAAATTGGTACACGGATGTTCATGGCAATATCATTTGTAATGGCCAGAAAGCGGAAACAACTCAAATACCCATCAACAGATGGATGGATAGTGTGCTGTAGCCATACAATGGAATATTATTTAGAAATTTTTAAAAATGGAGCAGTGATCTATGCTACAACATGGATAAACCTTGAATACATTATGCTAAGTGAAAGAAATCAGACACAAAAGACCACGTATAGTATGATTTCATTCACATGAAATGCCCGGAACGGGCAGAGCCATAGAGACAGAAATAGATTTTTCCAGGGGTCTGGGGAGGGGAGAATGGGTACAGATTTTCCCTTTGGGGTAATGACAAATGTTCCAGAACCAGATCATGGTAATGGCTGTACAGTATCATCAAATGCATAAATATCACTGATACTCTCATGTGTATTGTACCACAATTTAAAAAAAAATTTTTTTAATGTGGTGAAGGCAGAAATTAGACCTCCCTACCTTCAAGTCCTCATTTAAGAGCCAACAGCAGCCAGGCACAGTGGCTTATGCCTGTAATCCCAGCACTTATAGAAGGCCGAGGTGGGTGGATCACCTGAGGCTAGGGGTTCGAGACCACCCTGACCAACATGGTGAAACCCCGTCTCTAATACAAAAAAAAAAAATTAGCCAGGTGTGGTGGCTCATGCCTGTAATTCCAGCTACTCGGGAGGCTGAAGCATGAGAATCACCTGAATCCGGGAAGCAGAGGTTGCAGTGAGCTGAGACCGCACCAATGCACTCCAGCCTGGGCAATAAGAGCCAAACTCCGACTCAAGAAAAAAAAGAGCCAACAGTATCAGCATTATCTCACCCTTCAAGGCTACGGAGGGGAAGGAGCAGCAGGCCCACAGTCCTCAAGAGGATACAGTGTGCATTACCACCCAATAATTAAGGGCTCTCTCAATCTTATTCTTCTAATTAGTTTCCTTCCAAGTTAAATCCTTCCCTTCTCTTTCTTAGTCCTGTGGCTTTTTTTCCCTTAATTGTGTCAGCACTTTCCCATGGGAACAGAACTAGAAGCAGAGGTGACACAGGCCCAGAGGGTTGGGGACAGACCCCACCTGGAAGGAACAAGATCACAGGTAGCAGGAGTGGGGGTGGGGAAAATGAAGGAAGTTTTTTTCTAAACTCAGACATTCTTTACCTAATGCACAGGGTGTCTTTGTGGGAATTAGAAAACATGGCCTCTTCGTCTGGAAGGGACCATCCCTCAGCCAGAGTGCAAGGCCAGGCTTCGGTCCCTCTCCGTCCACCCTCACCTGGGCCTCCTTGTTCAGTAGGCAGCCTGCTCAATGATATATATGGAAAGTCCATCCTCTAAGAATCTGAGGAAGGCTATGGATCTTCTTCCCCCTAAAAAGGGTGCACACACACACACACACACCACACACACACACACACACACACACACACACACACATGCTATTTTATAGGTAATATCAGGAAGTTTCCAGACTACTTCAGAACCCTACTCTAGAAAGTACTCAAGAAATAGATGAGCTCAGATCCAGTACCCATCAAGAATGACTGGGTACATCCAGTACCCAGTCACCAAATATCTATAATGCATGCCAGACTGGACTGGGTGCTTTAGACAATCAGCTAATCATCACAACAAGTCTGCCTCACAGCTGACATTTATTCCCGCTTTAAAACAAGGGATCTGAGACGCAGAGGGTTTCATAACTTGCCCAGTGTTGCACAGCTAATTAAATGGTAAAAACAAACTGCTTGAAAATACGAGCTGGTCAGATGCAGCGGCTCATGCCTGTAATCCCAGCGTTTTGGGAGGCCGAGGCAGGAGGATTGCTTGAGGCCAGGAGTTCAAGGCCAGACTGGGCAACGTAGCAAGACTCTATCTACACAAAATTAATTAATTAAAATATTAGCTTTGCTCTAGTGACTTCTATCCAGTTTCCTAAAGCCAGGCCATATCTCTCCCCAGCTATACCTACTCAGCTCCATTTCCCCACCAAGACCACCCGACACTCCAGCTCCTTCCCAAGGAGGATGACAACTCAAGCCTGATCCTCCTGCTTGTCTCCCAGTCCCCCAAGTGAGCATATGCCTTCCCAGGAGATGTGCAAAAATATCACCACCCGCGTCCAGGCAGTCACGTTCCCTAGCTGTAGGCTGACTTCCTTGTCTCTTTATCAAAAAAAAAAAAAAAAAAAAAAACAACAACGCCACCTCCCCAAATTTTCCCCTTAATAATGGCTACTGATTTCTCCTTTTAAAAATAAAAAGCAGGCAAGAAAAGTCACCCAGAGATTACAGAGATCAAAGACAAATCCCCCTACAGCAGAGTTTCTCAAAGTATGATCACTGTGGGCCTCCCAGCAGTCACCTGGGATGTGAGTGAAAGTACACACTCTCGGGCCTGACTCCACCTCCAGAGCAGCCCGGGAGACTGCATTTGGAACAATGATCCTGGTTGAGTCCTGTGCTCTGAAGCCACTCCGCTGCAGCTTTAGAGGCAGCCACTGAGAAAAACATCACTTCTGAAATGACAACTGAGATCATAAAATTTTTATAAGCACACTTTGTAAAAGGACAGTGTTGGGCTGCACAGGTACTTATTAAAGAAAAAGATTCTGTCCCACTGCCCCAAACCGTTCGAATAAACTACTTAACAGACACTGGGGGTTATCTCTGCAGCTTCCAAGCAGTACTGACCCCACTATTCAACTCCCTACAGCTCCCACCATGCTTCAAGCTCAAGTTCGACCTGGGTGCCACCTCCGCCTCCGGGACTCTTTGCCCCTCCGGAGGCTTCCGAGAACCCCTGACTCTTACCTTTTCCTAAAGCCACGAGCAAATGCTACTTGCCGGCCGGCGTTAACGGGTGGTCGTCAGACACTCGCTTTAGCAGCCAGATCAGACGGTTTTAAGGTCTCCCGCTCTGCGTCCTCTCACACCCCAAACCCAGAAGCAATAGGAGCTCTAAAGAAAAGCATATCCACAGGGCCCCACACCCCCACTCCCCCACACCCAGATCTATATATAACAGCTCTGAAGTTGTCAGCCTAACGAGCCACTTTCTGGCAGACCCGTTGTCATGGCAATGCTTACTAATGAGCCTACTGCCGTGATTGGCACGGCTTGAAGGCTCCTCCACAAAGGACTCTCCAGCAAGTCCTCTCTCCCCCAACCACGGAGGCAGCTGGACATCCAGAAGCCACCAGGGCACGGCTGGGCATGCCTGGGAGGGCTGAGTCTCCGAGTAGTCCTGGACCCTGCAGCCAGGAGTGGCCCCACTGCCAGCTCTGCACTCCTCAGGGAGTCAGTCAATTGCTAATGGGGCTGCCAGGGCCCACCAGGAAGATCAAGACCCAGCAGGGCTGGAGACTGGCAAGTCACTCCCACGTCATGCCTTCCCACTGGACACCTGTTTATGGTGGGCAGACTCCTACACAGAGCTGGAAACAGCTACCCAAAGAACAATAATCTCCTCCGACTCGGTTAAGACACAAATCAAGCAAGAGGGCCTCACAGCCCACAATGACATCACCAGC
This sequence comes from Cebus imitator, assembly GCF_001604975.1. Taxonomy (NCBI): domain Eukaryota; kingdom Metazoa; phylum Chordata; class Mammalia; order Primates; family Cebidae; genus Cebus; species Cebus imitator. The sequence continues at coordinate 4,261,945 of NW_016107387.1, read as the reverse complement.
CCCAGAGTCTGGGTCTCCAAGAACACTGGGCACATTTCCTGTCTCACAGGTGAAAGCACTGTGCTATCCAACTCCAGTAGCCTTTCTGTCCATACTCAGAAATTTCAGTGCACAGAAAATAGTCGGGACTCCTGGCAATGTCACAGCACATCCTGGGGACTATAGTCTTTGCCAGTAGTTACACAGGCGACAGGCTGGACCCTGACAGAGTCTCTCTCTTTTTTTTTTTTTTTTTAGACAGACTCTTGCTGTGTCACCAGGCTGGAGTGCAGTGGTGTGATCTCAGCTCACCGCGACCTCTACCTCTCAGGTTCAAGCGATTCTCCTGCCTCAGACTCCTGAGTAGCTGGGACTATAGGTATGTGCCACCATGCCTGGCTAATTTTTTTGTATTTTTAGTAGAGATGGGGTTTCACCATGTTAGCCAGGATGGTCTCGATCTCCTGACCTTTATCTGCCCACCTTGGCCTCCCAAAGTGCTGGGATTACAGGTGTGAGCCACCACACCTGGCCAAGTCTTCGTTTTCTTCTAAAGGTCAGAGATTCAGAGACTTGGCCTAAAAGAAGGAGCTTGAGGGAGCTGGCATATCAACAAAGAAACAGACCATAAGATTTGGGAAGACAAGGCCATATCCCTGTCCCTCTTTTCATAGCTTTAGTCTCAGCACAGCACATCCATCCAACACTGGATGGATGGATGGATGGATGGATGGATGGATGGATGGACGGACGGACAGAGGGATGGATGGATGGATGGGAATTGTAGTAGGAACTAGGCTTCAAGATTTAAGGAGGCTATTTCACCAAATAAGTAGGCAGGGAATGGGAGTGGGGGAGGAGAAGGTGTGTGTGCCTTACCTGTGAACAAATCCCAGCTCTTCAGGGATCTACTGAATGGACTCTGCCATGGTTTGAATGTGTGCACTCCAAAATTCAGGTGTTGCCAATATGGAAGGATTAAGAGATGGGGTCTCAGCCGAGCGCAGTGGCTCATGCCTGTAATCCCAGCACTTTGGGAGGTCAAGGCGAGCAGATTGCCTGAGCTCAGGAGTTCAAGACCAACCTGAACATGGTGAAACCCTGTCTCTACTAAAATACAAAAAATTAGCCGGGTGTGGCGGTGTGCACCTGTAATCCCAGCTACTCCTGAGGCTGAGGCAGGAGAATTGCAAGAACCCAGGAGGCGGAGGTTGCAGTGAGCCAAGATTGTGCTACTGCAGTGCAGCCTGAGCGACAGAGCAAAACTCCGTCTGAAAAAAAAAAAAAAGAGAGAGAGAGATGGGGTCTTTAAGAGGTGATTAGGCAAGGAGGGCTCCTCCTCCTTCAGTGGGATTGAGGCTCTTATAAAAGCGGCTTCATGCAACATTCACTAGCTTACCCTTCTCCCTTCCTCCATGTGAGGCCACGGTGTTCCTTTCTCTGGCAGACACAGCAACATGGTGCCATCTTGGAGGCAGACAGCAGCCCTCACCAGACAACAGAGCCTGCTGACATCTCGATCTGGGGACCTCCCAGTCTCCAGAACTGTGGAAAAAGTCCAGTTCTTGAGCTAGACACAGTGGCTCGTGCCTGTAATCCCAGCTACTCAGGAGGTTTGCTTGAGCCCAGGAGTTCAAGACAAGCCTAGACAACATAGTGAGATCCCCTGATCTCTCCAAAAATAAATGTTTCTTTTTAAAAATTTAGCTGGGCATGGTGGTACACACCTGTAGCCCCAGGTAATTTGCGAGGCTAATGAGGGGGAAGGACTGCCTGGGCCCAGGAGTTTGAGACTGCACTAAGCTATGATCATGCCACTGCACTCCAGCTGACAGAGTGAGACACTGTCTCAAATAAATACATTCATGTTCTTTATACATTATCCAGTCTCAGGTGTTTTGTTAGAGCTGCGCAAGTGGGGAGGAGGGGAGACAAGATAATTTGTTTTTGTTTTTGTTTTTTAATTGCAGAAAATAGACTGAGGACGAATATCCAGAAGTCTCAAGAGAAACAAACTTCTCATCATGATCTCACGTAGTATCCGGAGAAACATCTCAGAAAAGTAGCAGCCTCAACAAAGGGCAGGAAGATCTGACATCTATGATATAACAGCAAAAACTCATAAGAAGAGAACAAAACAAATGCAAAACAAGGCAAGTTGGTTTGAAAAAAAAATGATATAAAAAAGGAACAGAAAATGATAAAAATTATAGGGAAGTTTGAAAGGTTGTAACAGAAGAAAAAGGCACATTGGTTGCAATAAAACGTAGAATTAGTACTGCAAAACAAAGTGAATTAGTTATGTACAAAACAACTGAGAATTTTTTCCCCCCAGAATGCAAAGGAAATGGGAAAAATGCAAATGTAAGGATGAAACAGCAAGCCAAGATATGGATACTGGGTTTTCCTGCGGAGGAGACCAGCAGAAAAGCTCTAACAGATAAGAAACATTAAACAAAGGCTGATGCAAAGGAACATTCCAGCTGGGCAGAATGGGAGGTCCTACGCTGTTCAAGGTGAAGTAGATTTCAAAAGACCAAGAAGCAGACATATCCCAACAACATATTCACACAGCAAAGATAAGGATACAAGTCCTATAATCATTCACGTGGGAAGACCAGTGCAAGGAAAAAAAGAAAGCTGGTCTCAAACTTCTCTGTAACCGCATCTCAAAAGACGCCTCTGGTGCATGATGGCAAAAATACCAAGACCTTCACTGGCAGTCAAGCTGTCTTTCACCAGCGAAGGCGACAGAAATACATTCTTCTAGAGACAAGGACTCATGTCCTCCTTAGCAAAAGTACTTAAGAGATGTACTCCAACTGCCTGAAAGATCAAGACAAACAAAGCTGAAGAATGAAGAAATCACAGCACAAAAGGACAAAGGCTGAACACCGAAAGCAGCTTACAGAAATGCATATGTAATAATGAATATAGTTGCCGAGGCGGGTGGATCATCAGGTCAAGAGATCGAGACCATCCTGGTCAACATGGTGAAACCCCGTCTCTACTAAAATACCAAAAAAAAAAAAAAAATTAGCTGGGCATGGTGGCACGCGCCTGTAGTCTCAGCTACTCAGGAGGCTGAGGCAGGAGAATTGCTTGAATCCAGGAGGTGGAGGTTGCAGTGAGCC
>NW_016107387.1:4244011-4258792 GCF_001604975.1 Cebus imitator | reverse complement strand
AAAAAAAAAAAAAAAAAAAAAAAAAAAAAAAAAAAAAAAAAAAAAAAAAAAAAAAAAAAGAATCTAGTTATACAATCATGTATACACACGTTGCTATTCTCAAGCTATACTGTAAAAATAAAAATGAAATCATAACCTGAGTCTCAAATCTATGCAGTACTAGAAAAGGGCTGGGTGCAGTGGCTCACACCTATAATCCTAACATTTTGGGAGTTCAAGGTGGGAGGATCGCTTGAGCCCAGCAGTTTAAGACCAACCTGGGCAACACAGCAACTCCATCTCTACAAAAAATTTAAAAATTAGCCAGACGTGGTGGTGCACACCTTTTGTCCAGCTACTAGGGAGCCTGAGGCAGGAGGATTGCTTGAAACCAGGAGTTCCAGGCCACAGTGAGCCACATTTGCACCTGTTCTCCAGCCTGAGCAACAGAGACTCTGTCTCAAAAAAAACAAAACAAAACCCTCCACTTAAAGTATACAAGGCCAGGTGTGGTGGTTCACACATGTAATCCCAGCACTTTGGGAGGCCGAAGCAGGTGAATTGGCTGACGTCAGGAGTTCAAGATCAGCTTGACCAACATGGTGAAACTCCATCTCTACTAAAATACAAAAATTAGCTGGGCGTGGTGGTGTGCACCTGTAATCCCAGTTACCAGGGAGGCTGAGACAGGAGAATTGCTTGAACCCAGGAGGCGGAGATTGCAGTGAGCTGAGATCATACCACTGCCCTCCAGCCTGGGCGACAGAGCAAGACTCCATCTCAAATAATGATAATGATAGGCGACAGAGCAAGACTCCATCTCAAATAATGATAATGATAGTAATAAGTGTGTGTGTGTGTGCGTGTGTGTGTGTATATATATATATATATACACACACATATACATATATATATATATATATATATGAAGAGATCAAGAGGCAGGAGGAACACTGAGATGGTGAGAACACCAAGGGAGATGGAAACAAAATGCTGCTCTTCCTCCCATCCTCATAATGACGATCTGTGTCCTGTTGCCCCTCCTGACAAATATGAGGGATCAGGTACCTACCTGCCCAGGTGGCATCCATCCTCTCTCCTTGCTTCTCATGTCCACACTTGGCTTTTCCTAAAAACTGACAGGTTTTCAACCAGAGGTAACAAAACAGAGGCACTGTGGGTCTTTTGAGTCTCACTTCCATCAAGTTTTACAGGCCCCAAGGGCACTCAGCTTCCACGGGGAATCCTGAGCCCTGGAACCCATTCAGGTGGACAGGTTGAGACCAAAGCGCTTTGTAGACTGAGGGAAAACTCAGTAGGAACCCAGGGCTTTCCAAAGACCTCATTTGAAACACCTGTTCGGTTTTGTAAGCCCTCAAAGGGTTCCCAGGGCCAAAACGCAGAGAAGAGAGTATAGCTGTTTTGGGGCCTGGGCCTGAGCATGACCACGTCCTGTGGCACTGTGGCTGGACCTGTGTGCAAAGGGGGTCAAGCATATGAGGTGCACCTCCAGTGCTAACCAGCAAGAAGCCAAAGAGCCAGGAGGGTCGCCTTTCTTTCTTCCAGTTTTCTATTTGCAAAATCTGTTGGAGGTTTTACCAGAGTCCTCTGTGTGTAGCCTCGAACCCTCATTAGAAATCACCTGGTCGGCAAGGCCACCTCCTTGAGTCCATGAAAGAAACTTCTCAAAGGCTGCTTTAGTCATTTAGATGCAAACGTTCTCATGACTCTTCCAAACCTGGCACTATCCAAGTGTCCTCAGGCCTCACTACTTGGGGCAGATAGATGGATGGGGTGACGATGAATGTGGGAGCAACAGTCCGCACCTCGCTGGCCTGGATCCCCCGCCTTGCTCACATCAGACGCCCATCCCTGCCAGCCTCCCTGGACGAATCCAACAGTGACTCACCCAGGTTGCAACTCCAGTCCCCACGGAGTGTCTGGCGTATTCTTCTTCATCTGCATCAGCTACTACCTCCTACACCCCCACACCATCACTGTCCTCTGTCCATGAAGTGGCAAGAGGAAGCCTCGCACTGTGGCTGTCACTGGCACCCACCCTAAGAGGTGGGCATTAGGGCCGTGGGAGTTTTCTCCCAGCCGTGAGCCTGGAGGCTGAACCACTTGGGGCAATCCAGACATCCAGCTCCTGGTAGGCTCGGCAAGGGTCCCAGCCACTCTGCAAGCCCCCAGCGCATCCCTGAGGGCCACTCAACTCATAGGGTATGTTTGTCAAGACAGAGCAGGGAGAGGACACAGAACAATAGACCCTGTATTTTCAGACCCTATAAAGAAATGGAGTGATCTGGTTAACCAGGAATTTCAATGAACATAATTACAATGCAGTCCATGCAGCAAAGATACAGGAAGTCAACCCTCACAGGGAAACTTGCCAGGCTGGAAATACGGAGTCTCCAGAGGGACAAGGATTGATGAAAAGATTTGCAAATGATACTGAAAACTGCAAGGATGAACTGGACGGCCCCTCTTGGGTCAGAAGCCATGTCACAGCCTTGAAGCATCAAGGAATCAAGTGGTCAGTGGAGGACAGGAAAGAAATGCCTTCTTTGTGGGCCTTGCAGAGCCCCTATTCCCACATGACTCTTCCTTCTCTGACTCCGGAGAATGAGATTTTTATGGTGGTGGCACCTGCTGTCCGAATGGAAGACAGAAGAGGCAATGAACAGGGTTCCAGAGGAGACCATGCAAGAGATGAGGAAAACTCTGTGCGCATGTTGCGTGCATCTGAGATGGCTGTTCCTTTATGTTGGTGGCATCTCCCCAGCGGCACCATACGGCATGATGGGGATCTGAGAGACGCCCACTCGTCAACATGTTTTGGAAGAATCTCGGCATTGACGAACCAGCATAATTGTGTCACCAAATACCAGAGACACTCTTTTGGCCTCTTATAAAGGGGTTTGGAGCAGGTGACCAAAGGCCTTGTGACTGTTTTAGAACCACAGGATCTGGGGTGGAGGACCCGGGGTATTGTCGCACAAGCACTCCTGATATAGAGAACAGCTCCAGAAATAGCAAGGGAGGCAGGGACTGCTTCCCCACCTTGAAGCCTGGAGGGGTTGGGGAACCCCAGAAAAAGAAAAGCCTATATTTTATTCCATTTCAAGGTGTCTCTGGTCCCGATGCTTCAGCACAATTAAAAATGGCAAGGTAGTCTCCTCTCAGCCAGGCGCGGTGGCTCAGACCTGTAATCCCAGCACTTTGGGAGGCCGAGGCAGGCAGATCATGAGGTCAGGAGTTCAAGACCAGCCTGGCCAACATGGTGAAAACCTATCTCTACTAAAAATACAAACATCAGCTGAGCATGGTGGTGGGCACCTGTAATCCCAGCTACTCGGGAGACTGAGGCAGGAGAACTGCTTGAAACCAGAAGACGGAGTTTGTAGTGAGCCGAGATCCCACCACTGCACTCCAGCCTGGGTGAAAAAGGGAAACTCTGTCTCAAAAAAGAAAAAAGGCAAGTTAGTCTCCTCCCAATAGCCAGTTCCAGCTTCTGGCTTCCAAGTCAGAAAACCTGAATGACTGCTCACCAGCTTTTGATTCAACAGACATTTTATTCAAACTCTCCATTCCTCATGAACTGCAGAGGAATGTTGCTTCTCTCCCTCCTCTCCCTTTAATAAAAATAGTGTGGGCCATTCTGATATCCTATCCCCAACTCAGGACGACAAAAGTATTAGGAGATGGCGCACAGGCCTAGGCATAAAGAGATGCTGTGCTTCCAGACAGCGGAGCTGTGCTAAGTGCAATGATCTTAGCCTCTCTGGGCCTCTGTTTCCTCATCTGTAAAATGGGGGGATTGCAAGCCCCGGACATTGCGGTCCTATAACACACGCATCAGGTGGCTTTCATAACAGAGACTAAAACCACAAGGGAAATATCAAGACAGTTAAATGTCCAGCTCAGCTTCCAAGAACAGCAGCCACATAAACAAAACATTTGACAGAGGCCTGACAAGACACAAATCTTCATGAAATATTGCTTTTTTTGCTGCAAATTCCCTCACCCCTTCCCCCCGCCAAAAAAAACTTCTTGGTTCTAAAGAGAAAGAGGTCTCAAACTCTTAGTCTAGATCCCCTTTCATTTACTCAACCAAATCTGACTTAGAATCAGTGGGAAAGAAAGGTTTGTCTGAGACACCAACAAAGTGAAGTGATGTAACAAAAAATGGAAATGAAATACGTGCCCAAATCAGGCTACGCGATTGTGCGTGTGATCTCAGGTCTGCACGGGAAGGCTGAACAGCTGGGGATTCTCTTCCCCTTTGCCATAGGTCACTGTTACAGCCAATTAATGCTGAAATATCCCTATTTGTCAAAGGAAGGAGTTGGGCTAGACTTTAGGACTTCTTTGTCCTAAAGATTAATGATCTTGAAATACATCCTAGGTTTTTTATGTTAGTTTATATCTATAATGATATCAATCGTCCTGACCTAGAAAACACTTTTGAAGGACATTTTGTGGATTGTTCGCCTAACACACTCCCCAGGGAGTTCCTGGGAAACCAGAGATTTTGCCAAACTTGATACGTCCGAGAGAGAGAGAGAGAGAGAGAGACAGACAGAAACAGAGAAAGAAACTATGTAATATCCTCCCTAGCCTTCCTTTAGTATTAAGCTGCAAAACCCCAAAATGCCTTATGCCATCATTTTTGGCACTTTCTAAAGTTGTTAGACTTCTGAGGAAAACTCCAGAACCAAATTTACCAAGCATCTGATTGCATTCAAAATGGATTTAAGTTCAGAAGCAAGGGAGGGAATTGAAAGTTGCCAGCTCGATCAGGAACAGGCTCGGTATCTCATGCAAAGCAGCCTGCTCACCAGAAAGGAACTTCAAGCACAAGTGATGCAGCTGCCGCCTGCAGATGCACCGGGGGCAAAAGTGGGCTTCCTTGGGGAATTAGTGCTGTTGTAAAGGAAGGCGGACTGGAGCTCATTACAGTTTAAGGGTAGGTGCCTCTGATGTCCCACGCACGCCTGCGATCCAGCTGGCTTGGCTTTGTGGCCACTAGTTGCTGGCTGGAGTAGCTTGCGGGCACCAGAATAACATGGAAGCAGCTCATTTCCCCACCATGGAGACTCAGTCCACTGACTGCAGTGCCTACGGCGTCTGCTCCAAGTGATTCTAATCAAAGACTTCTGACTCTGGGAGATGGTTCCTGATGAGGTCTGAACCCTGAGCACTGGAGGCTAATGAAGTCTAATAAGGGCTGGAAACTTTTCCAAGAGTCAGTAAGGGGTGCAATTCTCACCAACCCGATTCGACTCACATTTCTGGAGCTGCTGCTGCAGTGCATAAAAAGTAGACAAATGGTGACAGCCAAGGGCCTTACTACGGAGGCGTGAGACCTACCACTGCTCTGCGCCACTGTGCAAAGAACACAGAATGGGAATCAGGGCTGGAGCACCAGCCCCAAAGCCGCAGCCGTCTTGCTGGAAGAGCTTGAGCAACCTTCTTCATCTCTGCTGGGAGGCCTCAATTTCTTCATCTCTAAAACACGGAAGTTGGATCAGATGGTCTCTTAGGGTGGGTGTGGGTGTGTCTGGGTGTGTGTGTATGTGTAGGTATGTATGTGTGGCCTAATAATTTTTTTTTTTTTGAGATGGAGTCTCACTCTGTCACCCCAGCTGGAGTGCAGCGGTGTGATCTCAGCTCTCTGCAACCTCTCCCTCCCAGGTTCATACGATTCTCCTCTCTCAGCCTCCAAAGTAGCTGGGATTACAGGTGCCCACCATCATGCCTGGCTAATTTTTGTATTTTTAGTACCGACAGGGTTTCACCATGTTAACCAGGCTGGTCTCAAACTCCTGACCTCGGGCGATTCACTCCCTCAGCCTCCCAAAGTGCTTGGCTCACAGGCATGAGCCACGGCGCCAGGATCAATAATTCTAAATGTCAGCATTAGTATATACGTTTTAAGGACATGCCATTTTAATAGGAGAAAAAAAGTCACACGCAAGTGTAGACACGGGCATCCTGTCTAGGAGGCATCTGACTGTTCCTGAAATGTGGGCTGTGCCGTAAACACCTAGGATCCCGTCCTACCACCCCAGATTCTGTGTTTCCACCTCTTACCACATTGAGTTTTATCCTGATGTGTCCACCTCTTCCCTGTCACTCCCTCAAGCCACATGAGTGGTCTTAACTCTATTTGCCTAGCAACTGGATTTCCGCCCTAGAATCATGGGCTTTTGTCTCTGCATCATCCCAGATGCCCCAAAGGCAGGTTCCAGTGGAATTTTACTGGGACCGGTTAGCAGTTAGCATTTCTGGCTGACTGCTCACATTACACCCCAAACACACACTCCACTTCAGCTTGGGGACAGCCCACCGACAGCCTCTGCACCCTATGTGCCCTTTTCCCAAGAGCCTGACTTCGGCTCTTCCCTGCTCCTTACATGCCTTTCAGTGTTCTTCTTCTTTGCCAATCTCGCCATCCTCATGAAAGACCCAGCCACGATCCACAGACAGGCCTGCCAGAACTCCCACTGCTCTACAGTCAGACCCAAGGCAGCCACATCTTGGTCAGAACTTGAGTGATTGGTCTGGGTTCCTCACAGCAGCAAATTTCCAAGTGTGGCCCCTGCCCTGGCAGCATGAAGCCCCCTGGGATCTGGTTATCAATGTAGAGCCCCAAGCCCTGCCCAGCACCAGATCTACATTTTGAAGGTCCTTGGGTAGTTCAGATGCACATTAGCCTTTGAGAAACGCTACTGTGGACTGTCCTAGGTCAACTGACCCATTAGAGGATGCTCCTGGATAATAAGCACCATCTCCCTTCCCCTGGCACTGTAGGAGTAGGACGCCATGCCAGCATCAGAGATGCTGACTGGCCCAGGGAGGTGGGAGAGTGCATCCTAGAGGAAGACCATGTGCTGAAACAGGTACCCCTTTCCATGCAAACTGGACCTCTCACAGCTGTCCAGATCCTCAAGAGAGTGATTGCCACTCTCTTCAAGGTCCTACTTTGCAAAGAAAAAAGATGGATGCATAACTTCTAGGGGGTTAAAAGATTGATGAAACCAGGCTGCTGTATCACTAAGTATCAGAAGAGCTTCCATCATCACTGTTGCAGCCTCCACCAGCAAACTGGAAAGGTGTCTCAGCCAAGCCTAGAAGCGCAGCACATTACCGGGCAGGCACTTCCGCTAGGGAGCTATGATCCCAAGAGCTCCCCTTTTCCTTCACAGGGCTTTAGAGTCCCCAGATGGCTTTTACCTTATGGTGCCCCCGCTAGAACTGGGCCATGGGGTAAAAGCCAGATGGGTGGGTAGAAGCCAAATTTCTTACTTGGAAAAAGTTACATGGAGGAAGCAAGGTTTGGACTCCATTAAATTTCCATCATCGCTGCCTCTCCATCACACAGCTCCAACTACGAAACTGCTCCCCAGGTAACCAAGAGAGCCAAGACTCCCTTTCATAAATCTTTCTCCTCCTCCCATCCACTTTTCCTGATTTCTCACACAATGACCCATGTCTTCCTCCCAGCTCATGCCTTGGATCTATGAAACGTACCCCCATGCCCACAGGGTCCCCAGACCGCCACAGCTCAGCAGTTAGACCCCAAATCTCAGTTTTCAGAGCTGCCTCTTTAACATGGCAAAGTCATTTTCGACACATGCAGAGAAAAGCAAACTGGAGCATACATCTGCAGGCAAGAAAGATCAATTCTTACCATTAGAGGACAGCTAATCTTCTCTGGGGGCTGCTACCTCACAAGAGAGTCTCTGGTCCTGCCTGAAGTCCTCAGACTCAGTGCCAGGACTCCGCTGGGTTCCTCTCCATGGCAGGAAATGGGGCTGAGGCACGCTGCTAGCCCAGGGCCAGTGCTCTGGGCACCCCAGCAGAGGTTCCTGCGGCTTTGCTCATTGCTGTTCTTTCACAAAGAACCCGCTACATTGCATAGTTCCTTCCAAATCCGCTCCAGTGCTTGTTGGGAAATTAACAACTCATTCTGGACTTTCCAGATACAATGCTTCTGGAGGCCTTCTTTCTTTATGTTTATTTTTTCACTCTCCCTCTTTTTCCCCTTTCTCAGCTAAAAAAAAGTTGGCTGAGGTCACAACGAACAATGGCCAAGCTTGTGTCACTGACCAGATGCCTCCCACCCCCAGGCTTGTGGACAAGGGCAGCTTTGTCCACTGTATTTTAGGCAGGACTTCCTGAGCCTGCCCAAACCCTGTTGGGGAATGTTTTGGCCAACTTCTTCCCAACCCTAAGTCACGACTCTGGCCCCGGCCCCGGCCCCAGCTGTGTGAACCCAAGGCCAGATATAAACCAACATAAAAAGAACAGAGAACGCTCCCCCAAAGAACCATTGTGTGGAAAGTTGGTGCCTCCAGAGGGGCAAGATGAAGGTCTCTTGCCCTCACTCTGCCCTCACCACCACCAAACCTGCACAGATAATGAACAAAGACAGGGTCATGCAGGGTCTCCACTGAAAGGGGCCTGAGGATCGCAGAGTCATTAGTTACAAGTGGAGAAAGGGTTGGAACCCCAGATCAATACTGCAGCCACCAACTAAATGAGCTTAGGCAGGGGCTTGGATCCTTGGTGAATAGATCGTATAATTTCATGTAGAAAGCTTTTTGGAGCAGCTGAAGATGTAGCACTCAAAACGCCACATATTTCTGTGTTTGCTTTCAGATGTAAACCTTTGGGGTTTTAGAAACTGATTCTTTATATAGAACTAAATATAGTTTTCTAGAAAAACCAAGATCCTGAAGACTGAGTGGTTCCCTATTAAGCAAATGGATAAACTTATCCATGAAGAGGTTTCAATACCAACTCTTCGGTGGGGGGAAAAGTAAGTACTGTTGTCTAAGGATGGAGTCTGACCAGAGCTAAGCTGTTGTGCTACTACTTACTAGCTGCAAGACCCTGGGGAACAGCTCCAGCTTCAATTTCGAGTGTAAAATGCCGATGATCACAGTATCTTTCTCAAAAGATTGCTGTGAGAGATTTTTTTTTTTTTTTTTTTTTTAAATATACGGAGTCTCACTCTGTCACTCAGGCTGGAGTACGGTGGCGCAGTCTCGGCTCACTGCAATCTCCACCTCCCGGGTTCAAGCGATTCTCCTACCTCAGCCTCCCAAGTAGCTGAGACTACAGGCACCTGCCACTACACGTGGCTAATTTTTGTATTTTTAGTAGAGACAGGGTTTCACCATATTGGCCAGGCTAGTCTCGAACTCCTGACCTTGTGATCTGCCCACCTCAGCCTCCCAAAGTGCTAGGATTACAGGCATGAGCCACTGCACTCAGCCGCTGTGAGAGATTAAAGATGGGGTCATCCAGGTAAATATTTCACCTACTGGATGATGTAAATGTTCAATGAAAGCTAGGATTTTTGTTGTTACCATAGCCAGTGGCTGAAAGGGTAGGCCCTGCAGTTACCCTGGGTCCAAAAAAAGTCTAGACTGAACAATAAAAAGCAAAGAGCCCAATTAAAAATGAGCAAAAGACATTCCTCCAAAGAAGATATAAAAATGATGAATAAGCACATGAAAAGATGTTCAACATCACTAATCATCAGGGAAATGCACATCAAAACTACAGTGAGATATCAGCTCACTCCCATTAGGATGGCTTCCTCAAAAAACCAGACAAGACAGGGAACAATGGCTCATGTCCGTAATCCCAGCACTGTGGGAGACCAAGGCAGGTAGATCACTTGAGGCCAGGGGTTCGAGACCAGTCTAGCCAACACAGCAAAACTCCATTTCTACTAAAAATTCAAAAATTAGCTGGGCGTGGTGGTACATGCCTGTAGTCCCAGCTACTTGGGAGGCTGAGGCAGGAGAAATCGGGAGGCGGAGGTTGCAGTGAGCTGGGATCATGCCACTGCACTCCAGCCTGGGCAACAGAGAGAGACTCTGTCTCAAAACCCACAAATAAACAAGCAAACACACAACAACAACAACAAAGAAAAGAATAAGTACTAGCAAGGATTTAGAAATATTGGAACCCTTGTGCCCTTCTGGTGGAAATGTAAAATGGTGCAGCCCCTATGGAAAATAGTGTGGTAATTCCTCAAAAAATTAAACACAGAATTGCCATCTGGTCCCCCAATTCCATTAATGGTATATACCAAAAAGAACTGATAGCAAGGTCCTGAAGGGAGGGTCTTGCTGCCTGTTCATGGTAACATAATTCTCAATAGCCAGAAGGTAGAAAAACCCGAGTCGTCGTAAAACAAACACGATGGAATATTATTCAGCCTTAAGAGAGAAGGAAATTTTGACACACACAACCACGTGGATGAACCTTGAGGACATCATGCTAAGTGCAACAGAGATACAAAGAGACAAATACTATTAGCTTCCACTTAGACAGTGCACCTAGAGAAGTCAGACTGATAGAGACAGAAAGCAGAATGGAGGTGACCAGGTGCTGGGGTAAGGGGATGATGGGATTTAGAGTGTAATGGGTCCAGAGTGTCAGTGGTGCAAGATGGAAGCATTCTGGAGATTAATGGTGGTGGTGATGGCTGCGCAACCACGTGAATGTACTCAAAGCCACTGAACTATACATTTAAAAATGAGAGATGGTGGATTTCATGTCATGTATCTTTTGCCATAATTAAAAAAAAAAGCCTGAGGCTCATAGAGATAGTTTATGCCAAAAGACCCTGTGACACGTAACCCACATCATAAGATACAGCAGCTCAGGCTCTCCGTGTACACCCAGAGGGAAGCCGCCCCAGCCCCTTGGCAACAGTGAACAGACAGCCCCACTAGCTGAGGCTGGGGCTGGGTGTGGTGGTTTATGCCTGTAATAGCAGAACTTTGGGAAGTCAAGGCAGGCAGATCATTTGAGGTCAGGAGTTTGAGATCAGCCTGGCCAACATGGCAAAACCCCATCTCCACTAAAAATATAAAAAATTAGCCAGGCATGGTGGTGTACACCTGTAATCCCAGCTACTCAGGTGGCTGAGGCAGGAGAATCACTTGAACCCAGGAGGCGGAGGTTGTCATGAGCCAAGATCATGCCACTGCACTCCAACCTGGGCAACAGAGCAAGATCCTGCCTCAAAAAAAAAAAAAAAAAAAAAAAAGAAGACGAAGAAGACCGACGATGAGGAGGCTGGTCACTTACAACAGGACTCACTCACCATGGTTTGTCTTGTGTTCAATCTTGGGGAGACCGAGGCAATACAGCCAGTATCCTAATGTCCATCAAGGGCTTTTCTGTTTAGGGGTGTGGCACACTCTGAGGCTCCTGGAGGGGGTGACAATATGCCTCTCCCTTGGGTATATCAACTCCTTTCTGTGTCTGCGGCCAACCTTCCGGGTCTTTTCTCTTCCACGCCTGATGGCAGGGCTCATTTCTTCTCAATGCTACCAACGCGGCTGTTTGGGGCACTCTACCTCCCTCTCTAATTGCTGGGTATCGATCTGCTGCAGGAGTGATTCTGAGGATCTTTGGGCACTCACCCTGGACCAGGCGCTGTTCTACGCTTCACATGTTTCATGTCACTTAATCCATGCAACAAACCAAGTAGGAAAATTCTATGACCATCCTCATTTAATAGAGAAAAACAGAGGCTCTTGAGAGGGATTGGGCAAGATGGGACAGAAGACCAAGTCACGGGGGCAATATTCTAGGCCATGGGGCCAGCCTGAGCCAAGGTCAGAGAGAAACAGAGTGGGTACCGGCTGTGGGACGAGCAGGTAGACCCATTTATTAGAGTTTAAGAGGCGTGGAAGATGAGAAAAATAGTAGTGAAGAATGATGTCAGATCACAGGAGGCTATGAGGGCACCAGGAACTAAGAAACTTTGATTCTGTAAAGCAGAAGAAACCATCGGTGGATTTTAAGCCGGGTAGAAATCCCAATCTGGGCTCTGCTTTGCGGAAACCATCATGACCCCAGGGTATAAAAAGGTCAAATGTGAGGGAGAAACTAGAGGGAGGAAGCTGGCTATCGTATCCCCCCACCTTCTATCTCCCCCTTTCTCAGCCAACATAAAAACAAGAGAAAGGCAATGCTCAAGGCTACACTTGCAAAATGATCCCAAACCAGCCACAAAGAGGCGGCGAGAGCATCATAACCAGCTGTGGGGAGTCCCCCACTGGCAGCTGAATTATTTGCATCTTCTCTCTGTGACGTGGGAGGAAGGTCCGGGTGACGAATCCACACACTTGCTTTTGAGGTCAGACATGCCACAGAAATAGACAGGACCTAAGGTACATTGTTCTTAGAGATGGGCTCTCACCCACAAGAAGGTAAAAGCAAGCTGGGCATAGTGGCTTACACCTGTAATCCCAACACTTTGGGAGGTCAAGGCAGGTGGGTCACCAGAGGTTAGGAGTTTGAGACCAGCCTGGCCAACATGGCAAAAGTCCATCTCTACAAAAAAAAAACAAAACAAAAATTAGCCAGGCATAGTGATGCACACCTGTAATCCCAGTTACAAAGGAGGTTGAGGCAGGAAAATCGCTTGAACCCAGGAGGCGGAGGTTGCAGTGAGCCAAGATAGCGCCACTGCACTCCAGCCTGTGACAGAGTGACAGAGCAAGACTCTGTCTCAAAAAAACAAACAAACAACAAAAAAAAGAAGGTAAAGCAAAACTTCATTTGAACCTAGATGGCCAAGACCTTCACCTTCAGTACTTTCAGGTTTGTGGAATGAAAATGGCCATAAAAGCTTTCATAGCCTGTGACTTCTCAGTTTTGTAACAGCAGAGAGGGGACAGTTTTGAGGCTGTTAAACTTTCGAGGCTATTACACATTAACAGCTGTCCCCGACATCACTTTGACACTGCATCACACAGACAAACAGATACTATCAGAGACAACAATGCCTCACCCCAGGCAACACACAGAAATCACTGTCACTGCAAATCCCAGTAGGGCTCCTAGCCAAGGGCAAGGGACCTTTCTGGGCCATTACAAATCAGGAGGCTGGGCTGCTCTGACCTGACCTAAGCAGAACACACTAGTCCTGCAGACATTTAATTCTTTAGGATTCCCCAAAGTTAGTCTCTCAGAGTACGTAAGACTCCCGAATACATTCTAAGGGTTTACCATTTGGGTTCATCCTAGCATCTCAATCCAGAAGTCACTTTGGTTTTCCTTTATTAACCATCCTTAGTGATTAGTGTTGGCTGTGAAAAACACGCGACTGGTCTCTCCTTCTGGTCTCTGCAAATAGAGAGGTTGCTACATATGGAGCCACACGCACGAACGGCAGACAGCAGAGAACACACGATCCCAAAGCAAAAAGGCTGACGATCATTTTCACCCAGCTGAGTTTTCCTGTGTTCAATGGCATCACATGAGACCAATCCTCTTATTTTCTTTGTTTCACTCAAATTGAAAACTGTCAATCGACCAGGCATGGTGGCTCACGCCTGTAATCCTAACACTTTGGGAGGCCAAGGTGGGGGGATCACGAGGTCAAGAGATCGAGACCAGCCTAGCCAATATGGTGAAACTGTCTCTACTAAAAATACGAAAATTAGCTGGGCATTGTGGCGCATGCCCGTAGTCCCAGCTACTTGGGAGGCTGAAGCAGGAGAATCGCTTGAACCCAGGAGGTGGAGGTTGCACTGAGCCGAAATCATGCCACTGTACCAGCCTGGCGACAGAGCGAGAAGTTTGTCTCAAACAGAAAGAAAGAAAACCGTCAACCAAAATAGGCTGTATTCTCCGTAGGCCCTTGTCCTCTGTAGGAATAAATTAGGTTGTCTTAATATGATAATTAATAAGAAAGCACATCTGGGTAGGGTGATGACTCACTTTTTGTAAATGCTTCACAGTCATGAAGGGAAAAATTATTCATCAGCCCAAGCAGTCTCCGGGGTACAGGGTCTCGGGGACACCTCCATCCTCCACACATGGCCCCTGTCTGCATGATCGATCAATCAACCAACTAACAGTTAAATTACCCTTTCCTGAATCCTGTGCAGGATGCAAGCAAGTATTGTATGTAGAAACTGACTCTTAAAATTTGGAAGATAAGTCACAAATACATAAGAGAAAAAAGAAGTGTGCCTATCAAAGGAGTCTGCAAAAGTGCCAAATGCTATGTGATAAGCTGGCAGACAATAAGAGCTTTCAGAATCCAGAGAAGGGCGGGGTCACTTTTGGCTGGGGCAGTCCAGGGAGGCTTCCCAAAAAGATACACGACTTGCCTGATAGCAGGGATGAAAAGAAAGGGCCTGACGAGAGTCCAAGGGACATGATGTACGAAGCAGAATAAGGTTTGATAAAGGATGAGACATAGGGAAATGAGAGAGAGTGAAGTTGATTCGGAAGGAAATGACAGCAGTTCGAACCAGTAACCCGAAGAGATGTGGCCTAACTCTTCACCCGTTAAGGGGGACTCAGTAGAGTTTGTTGGCCATAGATCCAAGTTCAAAGTGTTCAGTGGGGGGTAGGGATGAGTATGGCCCCTGGCACATGAAGCTGGAGGCATCTGCTCAGAGATGATGGTGAGATCCTACAGGCTGACTAGGAGTTCACAAAGAAAGGACAGGCCTTGGCTAGGCACAGTTGCTCGCGCCTGTAATCCCAGCACTTTGGGAGGCTGAGGCAGGTAGATCACGAGGTCAGGAGTTCCAGACCAGGCAGGTCAAGATGATGAAACCCCATCTCTACTAAAAATACAAAAAGTAGTTGGGTGTGGTGGCGGGCACCTGTAATCCCCATTACTTGGGAGGCTAAGGCAGAAGAATTGCTTGAATCCAGGAGGCGGAGGCTGCAGTGAGCCAAGATCGTGCCACTGCACTGCAGCCTGGGTTACAAGAGCGAGATTTCGTGTTGAAAGAGGGGGAG
>NW_016107387.1:4230383-4243815 GCF_001604975.1 Cebus imitator | reverse complement strand
TGAACCTTGGGGCATGCTCTTGCCTATGCAGTGTGAATAAATTCTCCCCAGCACTCCTCAGTCCCAATCTCGCTCTCCCGGTGCCTTTCATTAGTGCATGCAACACCCCTAGGGCCCCTCTCCAAGACCTCAAAGGCAAGAGCCAGGTCTTCATCCTTTTCACCCCTAACCAGACCAGTGCCCGACACTCAGGGGCTACATGGGGAATGAATGATGTTAGTTCTGAGAATCAGGCACAGAAACCAAATGAGGAGGAGAATAAAAGAAGAAATAAATACAGCCAACCCTTGAACAACAGGGGGGCTTAGAGGTGCTAACCCCCACCTCCCCATGCAGTTGAAAATCTGTACATAACTTTTGAATTCCCGAAAAGTTAACTACTAACAGCCTACTGTTGAATGGAAGCCTTATCGATAACATAAACAGTTGATTAACATGTATTCTGTATGTTATCTTTATTACAGACTTCATTCCTAAAGTAAGCTAGAGAAAAATAAAATGTTAAGAAAATTGTTCAGGGCTGGGCACAGTAGCTCATGCCTATAATTCCAATACTTTGGGAGGCTGAGGTGGGAGGATCGCTTGAGCCCAGGAGTTCGAGACCAGCTTGGGCAGTCTGGTGAGTGAGACCCCATCTCTAGAAAAATAAGTAAAAATAAAAATAAAAATAACCTGGCATGGTACATGCCTGTAGACCCAGCTAGCTACTAGGCAGCCTGAGACAAGAGTAACCTTGAGCCCTGGAAGGCAAGGCTGCAGTGAGCTAAAATTTTTCCACTGCACTCCAGCCTGGGTAACACAGTGAGACCTTCTCTCTAAATAAATAAATGCAATCATAAGAAAGAGAAAAACACGGCACAGTACTGTACCATATTTACGATCCCATACATTTCCATCATCTGTTTACAAGATGAATCATTTGAAACGGTGGCAACCGCAGCGACAGACCTCCATCTATGGTATATAACAAGCAATTGACTTTTTCTTGTAATGTCAGGACTTTTCTCTGCTTCTGGGGAATACTTCCAGCATCACTAGTGGCACACTGTATGGGTCCCATGGTGTTATTCAAGGCTTATGGCATTGCACTAAACACGCTGAAAAATAGGTAGAACAGTGAACAATCACTTTTGACTGCGATACCCAATTTACTGGAGTGATGAACTGTTCACGCAGGGAAGATTAGCATCACACAGCATTTTAAGCCGATAGTCTCAACACCTGAGCTCACTGCAAAACAAGCAGGGGTGGCCATGAAATTATTCCAGTAGCACAGTATATACCACAGCTAGTTTTACGCAGTGGTGATTAATACTGTATCTTTACCTTTGCTTACATTTTGCTTAAATGTGGATGGTGCCATATACCGTTTGAGTGTGTGTATGGGTAAATTTTGATAAATTTTAACTTTCTATAGATTTGTATGTATTTTATGGTGTAAATGACAAACCAGTATCTACCATATTTTATGTATTCATGACATGTCTAACATGTTCTTAATTTTTTTTGATATTTCTAGGCTAGGGAGTCCATATTCAATTTTTTTCAAATTGTCTCAAATCTCCAAAAAAATTTTCCAATATATACATTGAGAAGAATCCACATATAAGTTGATCTGTGCAATTCAAATCCATTGTCCGAGGTTCAACTGTAGTTAAGAGTGTCAGAGTGAAATGCCCAGGAAAATGCTCACTGAATACAGAGAGGGTGTGTCTCGTTGATCTTGAAAGAGAAACGTGGAAGAGAGATGGGTGTAGAAATTGATCACGAGCACACAAGCAGCTGGCAAGATCTTTAGAT
Organism: Cebus imitator; assembly: GCF_001604975.1. Lineage (NCBI taxonomy): Eukaryota > Metazoa > Chordata > Mammalia > Primates > Cebidae > Cebus > Cebus imitator. The sequence goes on along the minus strand of NW_016107387.1, from coordinate 4,242,015 downwards.
AAGATGCTGTTAAAGAAGAAAATAAGAAAGAGGACAGGCCATAGGCCATGGCTGGCTCCAGGCCACGGGTGTGCTGGGCAGGGGGCTCCTGTGAGGTGGCTGCAGTCAGTTTCTTGTACTCATGATGGCAGAGCCCAAGGACACTTATAAAATTTCTGTGTGGTCAGATGTGGTGGTTCACGCCTGTAATCCCAGCACTTTGGGAGGCCGAGGCAGGTGGATCACGAGGTCAGGAGTTCAAGACCAGCCTGGCCAAGATGGTGAAATCCCATCTCTATTAAAAATGCAAAAATTAGCTGGATGTGATGGCAGGTATCTGTAATCCCAGCTACTTGGGAAGCTGAGGCAGAGAACTGCTTGAACCAGGAGTCAGAGATTACAGTGAGCTGAGATCATGCCACTACACTCAAGCCTGGGTGACAAAGTGAGACTCCATCTTAAAAAAAAAAAAAAAAAAATCACCCCATAAAAGATTCCCAGTATCAGACCAGGTATGGTGGCTCATGCCTGTAATCCCAGCACTTTGGGAGGTCAAGGCAGGTGGATCACGAGGTCAGGGGTTCAAGATCATCCTGGTCAATATAGTGAAACCTGTCTCTACTAAAAAATACACACACACAAATTAGCCAGGAGTGGTGGTGGGCGCCTGTAGTCTCAGCTACTTGGGAGGTGGAGGCAGGAGAATCGCTTGAACCCGGGAGGCAGAGGTTGCAGTGAGCCGAGATCGCACCACTGCACTCCAGCGTGAGCGACACAGCAAAACTGTCTTAATTTAAAAAAAAAAAAAAAGATTCCCAGTATCAAGTGGACATATCAGAAATAGCATGCAGTTTAAAAGACCTCCAAACAGCCCTGATTCTAAGGGATCCCATAGCTCAGTTTCCCCTTCCTGCAGCCATTCGTACCCCACTGTTACACCTCATTCCATCCATCACTGTGTACCAACTTTATTATTTTTTACTCAATCTTTTTTCAAGCTGACTTATATCCCACTGAAATGTAGTTTGGCCCTAAGCAATAATAGCTATGAAACCACATATTTGATTTGGTTTGAGTTTCCTTCTACTACACACTAAAATAAATATAACTTTAAAACTGTCATCTTGACACGATCTAAAATTATCTCAGAGATCCCGAGTCGTAAACTAGGCACACTTTGAGAAACACTGTCTCTGGCTACCCATAAAGTCACCATGCAGCCTCCACAAAGTGGTTTTGGAGATTCTTTTCTTTAATCCAGAAAACCAAACTAGAATTCTCTACTGACCACATCCCCACATCGACAGGAGCGTGGTACCAAGCGTGTGTCTGAATCGCTGGGAAGTTAAGGTGATGAGACAGGGAAATGCGTAAGGGGCATCTGACAGCCGCCCCAGAACACCGCCTATCAAACCAGCAGTGAGAGGAAAAGAAAAGGAAACAACTCATCCAGTCTTAAAAACAAATTCCAAAAATGACAGACAAGCAGAATCAGAGGAAAAAACAAAAGAAGCAAACAAAAAACCTCGAGAACCATGAGGCCAATGAAGGAACAGCAGAAAATCTCACAAATCAAGATGAGTTATAAAAGGGGAAATAACACTTCACACCTTCACCACTACCTGCCTGTAATCTGAGATGCACTTCATAGTTCTGCCACTCCCTGTCTCCAGCTTGAGATGCAGGATTTGCACTGATCTGAACACAGAGCAGCCAGCCCTCTCCTCTCGGCACAGAGGCTGAGAGGACTGCCCATCATCCATCTAGAGAGTGCACTTCCCAGAAAACAAGAGAGCAGGAAGTGCAGGGTAGAACAAGAAACGTGGGGGGTGGGGAGTGCTCACAGTTCTAAGAGGTATGGACCCCACAGGCCATGCCCAGCCAATGCTCTGGCTGTAGGACATTGAGAAGAGACCCCAGCAACTGTGAGTTTTCATGTTCTCCATCAATTCAGAATATCAGAGAACCAGGTAGTAACCTGACAGTTCACCAGGTGAAAGCCAACTAGAAAACAGGAACTGGACTGAGAGATGGGTACACCGTCAGACCTACAGGCGGGAAACTGTGGGGGGAGCTGACCTTTCTCCCAAGCCAACAGTGTGCCAAGGCTAGTGACAGTCAATGCTTTCTGTTGGTACAAGCCAAGTTTACATAGATCCTGCCATGTTCAAGAATGCACAAAGAGAGGAAATATAGAAAATCAGAGTGAGGAAACACCATCCTGAAGGCTCAAAGGAAGAGCGTGTCTCAGAAAATCGTTCAGAAGAAAAACTGCCAGCATGCAAGAAGCTGTAATTTCTTTGAAGGAGGAACAGAAAATCATAACAGAGAAACAAAAAAACCAGTCCAAATAAAAAGGATGACCAACAAGATAATGGATGAGGTGAGGATTACATAAAAATTGCTCATTTGAAGCCATATTTAGTTGTAGTTGTGGATAACTGCAAGTATAAACAATTACGTCAGCGACTTGTGGGGCTAACAGGAAAAGTGTCCCCAAATTGCAAAGAACAAAAAGCAAGGAAATCAAGAGTCTACATATATGTTTAAGAAGTATTCAATTATTAAAGACCAGAATAAATAGGTTAAAATTAATGATCAATTACAAAAACAATCAAAAATCATGCACATAGGCTGGGCGTGGTGGCTCCGCCTATAATCCTAGCACTTTGGGAGGCCGAGGAGGGCAGATCACTTGAGGTCAGGAGTTTAAGACTAGCCTGGTAAACATGGTGAAACTCTGTCTCTCTACTAAAAATACAAAAATTAGCCAGGCGTGGTGGTGGTGCCTGCAATCCCAGCTATTCTGGAGGCTGAGGCAGCCAGATTGCTTGAACCCAGGAGGCACAGGTTACAATAAGCAGAGATCACACCATTGCACTTCAGCCTGGGCGACAGAGCAAGACTCTGTCTCAAAAAAACAAATAAAAATAAATAATGCATATAAACAGGCAAAAAGAGAAAGAGTTACCAAGGAAATCAGATTTTCCTCAGACTTCTCCTCTACCCTATTAATGGCTAGAGAGCTCTTCCTACTAGAATAAAAGCTCCATACAGCAGGGATTTTGTTTTGCCCACTGCTCTATCACAGTGCATACAGGGCCTGGCATCACCCCTTGGAAAGTGCTAGAAGACAAATCCCACCGAGTTTAAAGCTTCACAGGGTATAGTCATTGTTATGTCCATTGCTGTGGGTATTCAATAAATATCTGTTGAAGCTAAATGGCAAATATGAATTTCTATCCAAAAAGTTTGTAATTCAAGACATAGAAATCCATCAAGTTGTATTAGTATTTCATATGAAAAAATAGGACGGTTCTCTTAGAGGCATCCAAGTGAAGACACCACCCCCTTCCCTCACAGCCACTGAGAGATAAATTACAATTAGGACGACAACACGGCCATGGGGAAGTGACAATATAAATGCAATGCACGTGTAAGTCATTTCTTGCTCAGTATAGACAAACTCCCAACGCAGAAATCCGTTGAACTGTGTGCTGCGTGGTGGATTTTCCAGCTCACTGTGGGTGAAGACTGGTGCCTTAGAATTTCATTCACTTCCTTTTCTGCTCCTGTCCATCTCAGAACCAGGAGAAGGGTTTCTCCTGCAAGACCAGTGCAGATGAAGCCTTGGCCGTGTGTGAGGACCACGCCTAACTGATGTTCCCTTTCTGTTCGGGCACATGCCAACAATGAGGACTATTCAAGCTTTGGGGACACTGTGCTGGCAGGATCCACAAACAAGAAGTCTTTGTTTTTCATCTCCACCAAAGCAACACTGTGCTGTGTAAGGCACCACACTGGCCATTTTCTTTGCCGTGCAACTGCAGTCTTGATTTTCTGCATGTTAAAAACTCACATTGAATGGATCGAGTCTTGTTTTCTTCCTTAAATCGGGAAAGATCAATAAACCACCCAGTGGCGAAGCTTTCTGTCATCAAAACCTTCTTTATATCATCCTCCCTCTAAGAGCTGTCCCTGCTGTAGAAATCAAAGTATGTGGTATGATCTCAATACGGAAAATAACACACCCCCGCCCAAATGAAGTACTAAAGACATAAACACATGAACAAAGCTTTTCTGTGTGTTGGGGGATTCCTCTGGTTGTTTTTATTCTATTTATTTCACCAATTTTAAAATTTTACTTTACTTAAAAATATTATAAAATAATTTTAATTTTTAAAATGTGTTTTAAAATTACTTTTACAAGACACAAGCACATGTATGTTCGCTGCAGCACTGTTTACGATAGCAAAGACCTGGAACCAACCCAAATGCCCATCGATGATAGAATGGACAAAGAAAATGTGGCACACATACACTATGGAATACTATGCAGCCATAAAAAACGATGAGTTTGTGTCCTTTGTAGGGACATGGATGAATCTGGAAGCCATCATTCTCAGCAAACTGACCCAAGAACAGAAAGCCAAGCACCGTATGTTCTCAGTCATAGGCGGGTGTTGAACAATGAGAACATGTGGACTCAGGGAGAGGAGCATCACACACTGGAGGCAGTAGGCAGGGGTAGGGGAGGGACAGTCGGGGTGGGAAGGGTGGGGAGGGATAACATGGGGAGAAATGCTGGATATAGTGTGCATCTATGCAACAACCCTGCATGACCTGCACACGTACCCCAGAACCTAAAGTAAAATGAGATAAATAAATAAAAATCAGCAACCACAAAATACTCCACTATGCTTTTTTTTTTTGGTTGCGATATTAATAAACTGATAGTTTTGTCTAAAAAAAATAAAAGTGAAATAAAATTACTTTTACAATAAGCAAATCATCATTTACAATTCTAAATATACCATATGATCCCAATTATGGAGAAAAATATACGCAGCATAAAAAAGAATGCCCCTAATTATTTTCTTACTTCTGTTTTTCCATATTTTCCATGTTTTCTGTAAAAAGCATATTAATTCTAATGCCTTTTTAAAAATTCTAAGCTTATTTTCTATTATCAGCTAGTGCATGAATATCACCTTACAAAAAATATTTAAACAAGGCCAATAACGCCCCCGCCCTTGACATACCCCATCACACTTGACATCCCCTAAAATCACCACTGTTTATCAGGTAGGGTTTATTGTATTATCTTTCAAAGGGCAAGACACTTAGAGGGTGCTTTATCTTTTCAAAAACAAAGATAGAATGACTTTTTCAACCAATGCAAGGCTAACACAAAAATCAGAGATGGAAGTCACGTTAATAATCCTCTGGTCAGATCTCATCATTTTACAAATGGGCAAACTGAGGCCAGAAGACAGAGAATGGCCACCGAGTCTCCCCAGTACCCACACAGTCCTCTCCTCACCCTCTGACTGCCTAAACCTGGGTACAGACGTTGCCCCCATTTCTAGGGGGCTAGTCCATGGTCAGACGGCACAGCAGAACCAAGGCCCCATTGAAGGCCACTCCCCAAGCTGACCTCCACGCTGCTGTGAAAGATGACCCTCTCCATCAGGCCCAGCTCTCTTCTGCTCAAGCTCAAGCTACTTCCCATCTGTTAGCAGCCAGGCAGGCCCCATGAAAGGAAGGGCCCAGGGAGGAAACATCTGTGTACACAAGAGGGGTGATGTCATAAGCCCTCTTGATTTTCCCTTTTGGCAAATCCTCTTCTATTTTCTTTCCCCCTACTCATTGAGATGCAAAGCTCTATTCAAACAAGTGGGCCTAGAAGACTCCAGCAGCTTCTAGAAACCAAAACTTCCATTCTGCTACAGAAATTCCCAAAAGAAGGTGTGTATTGTGCTGGGGTGGGGGCGGGGCTAAGAACACAAGATATATGCCCTCCAAACCATTCAGGTGACCACAGACATCCATGTGCTTACCCCCAAACCCAGCTTCTGCCCTTTGGCCAAGCAAAGAGGAAGCTCACAGGCAGGTTCCCCAGCTTCTCGGCCATATGACCTTGGCCAAGTTACCTCACCTCTACAAACCTCATCTTTTTCTTTTCCACATATGAAAATGCAAATGCCACCACCTAATTCATGCAATTTTTGTAGGCATTAAATAAAAGGGTAGAGACAATGGTAGGGATATATTAGCTTTGTCCCACACTTTCCCATCCCCTTAAGAAAAGCCATCAACTGAGGTCACCAACGCTGAGTCACTCACGTTGCAGGGACTTTCCCAACAACCTGGCAAAAAGCTCCAGAATGATGCCCTCTAACTGTTCTGACACAGACTGGGCTACTGAAGGAACCAGAGAAAGAACACGTGAATGACAAGACCAGAATTCGGAGAACCATCAGAACAGACCAGTAAACTCACAGGGCTAAGAACACCCAAGGACACCAGGGCTATACCCATAGAAAGCTAGTGTAGTAAATGAAAACAAGAACTTGACTAAGAACTGCAAACCAACCAGTGCAAGACCCTGGTAAACTTCCGAATATAGCTACATATGCCTTCATTTGAACACTCTTGTTATGGGCAAGGATACGCCAAGAGACTATCATACCCCAGATTGATCGCTCAAGCTCCCAAAAAATGAGATAGGTTGGATAACAGGGAGGAAAAATGGGTTAAGTTTCCCTTTATCCCCAGCACTGATCAATTTCACTGCCTTTATCTCACCATCAGATCTATCTTTTTGTTGTTTTTAGTTGCTAGAGGACTATTGTGGACTGGTAACTTGATATATAGTAGTTTATTTGACCCTTATAAAAAACTCCGGGAGAAAAGTATTTATTTTCATTTTATAACAGGGTTATCTGGAACCCAGTGGTCTGTCTCCAAGGCTGGTGCCAATTCCATCTCACCCCACACTATGCCCCAATTCCTCCATCTACAATCACAGAAAGCTGATGGGCTGAATGAAACGAGCCCCAAAAACAAACATGGTCCCTGACCAAGAACTGCAAAAAGCAGCCCCCAAAACACTTTCCCATCGTACCTGAGGCTGCTCTGCCGTGTCTGGGAATCCCACATCCAAAGGTAAATACTCCAGGGTGGAAGTTACAGTCGAAGCCATGACCCGCCCAGGCTTGATCATCAACTGTCAAACTGATCATCAGTGAGACTCTAATAGCAGATTGCCAGTGGGGAGCCTCATTAACTGGTGGGAGGGGTCCCCGTGGGGAAACAGGTCTAAGAGGGTGGGTAGGAAAGTTCCAAGAGAAGCATCTCCACAGCAGAGAGCCCTGACCGGCACCTCCGAGTGAAATGACACCCTAGAAGGATGCCAACCGAGTGCCACACACTGCATAGCTGTGAGCAGTTTTGGTTTCCAGCTGGCAGAGCTGGCAGCCCCAGAAGGCAGCCCCTGCCCACCCATGCAAAGCAAGGAGCACAGGCTGCCCAAGGCTCCATACTCACCCTGACACACTCATGCTCAGTCACCTGAAAGCCCCACCCATGTAGGCTGAATTCTAAAAGCTTGGGTACAACTCTCCAGCCCAGAAGGGGAACCACTTTGCTCTGTCTAGTGGGCCAAGTGCCTCCTTTGAGGCTGTCTCCTGGGCAATTTAGCCTCCGCCCCGCCCACCTTCTCCTCCCCCATGCACAGTCCACACCTCACCTGCATGGCGGCTCTCCTTTGGGTGGCTTTGGATAAGTGGTCTTCATCTCTTACTCATGGGAGCTCCTTGAGAACAACAATAGTGTCCTACTCAAATCCATCCCCAGGCACAGAAAATGTACACAATAAACACATATGGGTGGCCAGGCGCAGTGGCTCAGGCCTGTAATCCCAATACTTTGCGAGGCTGAGGTGGGCTGATCACCTGAGATTGGGAGTTCGAGACCAGCCTAACCAACATGGAGAAACCCGGTCTCTACTAAAAAAAATACAAAATTAGCCAGGCATGATGGCGCATGCCTGTAATCCCAGCTGCTCGGGAGGCTGAGGCAGGAGAATCGCTTGAACCCAGGAAGCGGAGGTTTTGGTAAGCTGAGATCTTGCCATTTCACTCAAGCCTGGGTGACAGAGCAAAACTCCGTCAGTCAGTCAATCAATCAATACCATGGGCTAGATGGAGTTCTTCCTGGTCTCTGAGTAGGGTTTTCAGCTCACCTGGAAAGTGGGTTTCTTACTTTCCTGGGGTCACCCAGGCTCCAAGGGAGAAGGCAGGGGAAGAGAGGGAAACCAGAAGGTAGAGACAAAAGCACTGTCCATACATTTATCTATTTTACCCTAGGAGGGGTCTGGGCTACTTAAATGCTTTCAGGAATCCCCAAAGCACAAATGAATAAAATGGACCAATGGGAAAAGATCAAGGTCTTCAAGAGCCTAGGGCCCCCCAAGTACATACACTTGGCAAAGACGTGGTTTCCTGGCTCATGTGGACTGTCCACTAAAGTAAGGCCATTAGAGAGAAAGCTGAAGGAGGGCAAGTCATCTTTCATGAAAACAGCAGTCTGAGTTACAATGCTAGATGTGAAACGTACCTATGTGGCTGGCTCTTGCCTATATGATTTTAAAGAACTGGCATATTTTCACCCAAGGACCCCCAGCGCCTGAATGCTTGGTCACCCTGGAGAAGTCTAGGCAGCCAGCCTGGCCCCTCTTGATGTGATTCCGTTCCCTATCCTTGTTTGTAGCGTCCCATGCCACTGGCCCCATGGGAAGGGAGCCCAGGAACCAACTCTCCAGAAAAGCTGGAGGCACCAGGCCTCTTCATCAATGTGGCATCCGTGGGGCCCAAAGTGGCTAGAAAAAAAGGTACTGGGATTTGCTGAGATCGCAGAAGCTGGAAGAACTCCTCCAGCCCTCTCTGCGGGTACCGACTCTGCCTGGAGGGGCATGGGAGTGAGATCCTTAACTCCTCCTCTCTGGCTAGGGAACCTCACCTCTCTCCCCATGGGCCTTAAAAGAAAGGAAAGTGACAATCAGAGTTGCTGGCATCCTATCCATCCCCTGAGCATCAGAGTGGTGATTCTCAAGCTTCAGCACGCATCAGAAAGGCTGTCAAGACACAGTCTGCCAGGCCCACCCTCCAAGCTTCTGGATCTGTAGGTCTGGGTAGATGCAGCTGCTGCACACATAGGCACTCCACTTTGAGAACCACTGATTTCAAAAGAGAAACAAAGGCGGTCTGTTCTAAAACGACCTCTGGACGCAGAAGATTAATCTTTAGGAAACATCACTTTCAGAAAGAAATAGACTCTTTTAACTTTTTTTTTTTTTTTTTTGGAAAAGCATGGCCCCTCTTACTTTCTTTTCATAGACGTGGGTGCAGGGACTATTTCCTGCTTTCCCTAACCATAAGAAAAGGAATCCAAACGAAATGAATAACGGCAACTGTTCTGCTATTGGCCTTAGCGCTGTAACAGCAGAGCTGGGTGGGGACTGCGCACATTGGCAGCCCCCTCCTTATCATCAGCATATTGTTGCCAGGCAGGACAGCAGGCTCGGTGTTGCTAGAGCTTCTCGTTTTTGCAAGAGAAGCTGGAAATCTGGATTTTAAGATGTTGGCAACCAACTCAAATGTTTTTAAACGAAACCACGGGCAAAAAACAAAAACAAAACCACCAAAAAAAAAAAAACCCCATAATTCTGCATTTGATTTTGCATACAGGCCACCAGTGTGCAACCCCTGATGGTAACTGTCGGGGACCTTTATGAGCAGTCATTTGAAGAGGGGGTTCCCTGGTTCTAACGAATTGAATACCACCACCTTGGACTAAAGTACCAATCAGGACGTCTGCCCCCTACCACCCATCCTTTTAGCCAGGACCTCTTATACCGGTGGGTACAGCTGGATGCCAGCTTCCAGGCGATCTGTGAACCCCACCCAAGGGCTGCAAATATGTGGCCCGCTCCCACCCACCCAAGCACTGGGCTTCCTGAGCCTGGGCCTAACCTTCTCTTCTACGGGGCAGACGTGGTGGTATTTAATTCATTAGAACCAGGGAACCCCTCTTCAGATGACTTGTCTTTGGAGGCACAAAACAAGATTCCTGAGGCAGAAGGGACCCTGGAAAGTCTGCCCTACTCAGTCTCTGAGAGGAGGAGCACCCCATCAGCCGAGAAGGTTTGGAAGTGGAGGAGGTGCACGAGAACGCTGAAACAGGTCAAGGAACGAGGCAAGCACCACCAGGAGAAAGCAGTCGGGGGCGACGCCACGCAACAAGCAGGCTGATGGAAGAGCGGGAATCTGGGGATGGAGGAGGAAGCCAGCCAGGCACAGTGGCCTCAGGGAGGCCAAGTGCATGTCCTTGGGGCTGAAGGCGAAATGACACAACCATCATGGTTAGCTGAGAGACGCCCAGGGGGTAGCAAGGGCAAGCGCTGGAAGCTAGCACCTGAAATCAGAGGGCATGGTGGGAAGGAAGGTTGGATCCATGCCTTGTGGGAGGTGCAAGGAACCCAAACCTGCAGAAGTAAGGAGAATGGGAACGTCTGCTCTAGGGCCGCTGGGAAGAGTGCACAGGGATGTGACTGACCATAGGCTTTCTCGCTCTGCCCACGGGAACTGTCCCCTGGCCGACCTCAGGCTCTGGCCACCTTCCCATCCCCAGACTTCCCGCTTCCCAACTGGCTTGTTCATCCCTGTCTGCACCGCGCTGCACGTCAGCTTCCCAAACTGACATTGCATCCTGATCCCCACCCCACTGAAAACCTGTCTCTTCCCTTTCCAGGTTGGCCAGGTTCTCCTCCACCAGGAAATCTGCAGCCACCTCCCAGAGAACAGTCCAGGCCCATTCAGCCACCGCTGGAGGCCAGCAGTTCTCAAACTTTATCCTCAAAGTCTGATTCACCAAAAAAATAACAAAAAAAAAACAACACATTTTACTTCACAACTCAATATACAAACAGAACGAAAGTTTCATGCAACAATGCTTGCCCTTGCCACACGTAACCCACTCTGATATTTGCCCGTTCTGGTTTATGTGTGGGTTGACACTGATTACTTGCACCGTGTGGCTCATGACGTATGGTTTGGAAAATACTGCTTTACCTGGTCCCAATCTCCTTTTTTAGAATCTCCCTTTTTACCTCTGTCTCAGTCAACAACCCCTATAAAGGATTCCTTCGTTACACTTTCTTTTGACCCACCAGTTAGAAGTGAATTATCCCCAATTCTGAATCTCCCAGCCCCTACAGACTATATATATCATTCACAGGCACTTAGATCATAGTCATATAACCTTTTTCTAGAACAGGGTCCATTGTCCGGGTACAGTGGCTTATACCTGTAATCCCAGCACTTTGTGAGGTCAGGGCAGGAGGATTGCTTGAGCCAAGATGTTTAAGCCTAGTCTGGGCAACATAGTGAGACCCCATCTCTACAAAAAATTTCAAAATTAGCCAGGCATGGTGGTACATGCCTGTAGTCCCAGCTACTTGAGAGGGTGAGGTGGGAAGACTGCTTGAGCTCCAGAGTTTGAAACCAGCCTGGGCAACATGGTGACAGCCTGTCTCTACAGAAACTTTTAAAATTAGCCAGGCATGATGGTAAACACCTGTAGTGGTGCACACCTGTAGAGGATGCAATAAACCATGCCCATCCCACCACACTTCAGCCTGGGGAACAGAGTGAGATCCTATCTCTACAAAAAGCCAAAAACTTAGCCAGGCATGATGGTGCACACCTGTAGTCCCAGCTACTCAGGAGGCTGACGTGGGAGGACTGCTTGAGCCCAGAAAGTTGAGGCTGCAGTGAAGTATGACCACTGCACTTCAGCCTGGGGTACAGAG
>NW_016107387.1:4189497-4230094 GCF_001604975.1 Cebus imitator | reverse complement strand
AGAGGGAAAAGAAAGAAAGGGAGGGAGGGAGGGACTGGGTCTGAGTGTTTGGATTCAACACTTAAAATACCTGTCAAATGTTTGATGTTATAGGAGAAGCCTGAATGACATATTCTGACAGCAATAAAAGTGTACTGCATTTCATACCATACTAATCAGAGGGCTGTTTGAAGAAACCCCATCTTCAGACAACTCCTCTGGCTGGGCCAGTGTTCTGATACAGGTGCCACCTTCTCTCAGCCACAGAAGAACACAGCTGTGGCCTGCTAGGGTGGGATGCCTGATAGTTTGCAATCCGCTCCGCTCTCAGACACATCACGCCCCTATCACAGTCCCCAGTGGGTTCATGCTGGCCATCACATTGGCTCACTGCAATGTCAGGGGAAGATAGCACACCTTGAGGTTAGGGGGGAAAACGGAGCCTCAGAAAAGTCGACAAAACAGGCACACAGGTAGAAAGTGGCTGAATCCACGCCAATCCAAGTTTTGTAGATTCAAACGTCCATGCTCTTTCCTGAGGCCTCTCCAGATGGAGTTATACAATCCTGTGTTCATGACATGTCCCTGGCTTGCAAAACCAGAAAGGAACATCCGGGCATGCTGTCTGTACTGCACCCCCTTTCACTGTTGTGTACACCCACACGCTGCCCTGGCCCCATGATAGAATGCGCAGAAACGTGGCATCCATGAGTAAGTCAGGAGACCGGTGTGGACCTGGTTTCCCGTCCCACTTTCCCCCGAGCTGCTGTGTGACGTCTGGCAGAGCGCATCACCTCTCTGAGCATCTCCCTCATCCAGAGCCTGAGGGGCCTGTACATGCCAGCTCCCAAAGAAGACCTTTCCAGGCTTCTCCTGAGAACTCTGCCATGTCACTTGGGGCCATCTGGCCACTACAAAAGCTAGCTACACTAGGGAATTAGGAAAAGGCAAACTGAGGAGCGGAAGATCCAAAACAGGAAACTGAGGTAAATCCCAGGAAATCAAGAAAAACTCACTTCCCAGAGAGCTCATTTCAGCTACATCCCTGCCCAAGTGGCTTCCTTATCTTTCCAGATCCTTGGGTCACAGTGCGACCCAGACTCGCCGGAGGCATGAGGAGGACGGATACACACGGACACAGAAGAATCCCCCAAATCCTCCCGGAGCACAGCCAAACCCTAGCCAAGCCAAGAGGTCATCCAAGGAAGATGTCTACTCTTGCACGAGTGGCGGCTGCCTCGGGTTCAACCTGGTCCAATTAGCTTCGAGCATCTGCATCAAAGAGAACCAGCAGCGCCCTTGTTCTAACTCACCTCAGCGGTGTGGTCTGTCCTTATGCAAATCTGACACACTGGTCATTTTCTGCCACCATCCCCACATCCGCTGCTTCCCTGAGGCATCGGCTAATTCACTGTGCAAAGCAGCATTTATATATAGAAAGTTGCAGCCACGCAGGTTAGCATTAAAATAGAGACTTGACGTTGCTGTGGCAACCAAACAAATGATATTCAAAATGAAAGAGAAGTATTCTGCAATCGAGAAAGCATGTCCACAGCCTTCCAGGGCAGCTGGGCCCCTTCCCCCTGAGGGTGGGTGGGACGCCTCTGGAGAAGTGCCTGGTCCTGATGAACCTCCACCTCCCCATTAGGTCACCCGTTCTGCTTTCAGCTGCAGCCAACACCCCCTGCACACGCTCCTTCCTGCCTGGCGTGGACCTGAGGCCAAGACACTGAGGGAGTTGGATGATCCAACCAGGTAGAGCAACTGGCAAAAAGTCTACTCCTTAAAGCGCCAAGGAGAAGCAGCCCGGGCCCCTGGTGCTTTAGTAAGGATGCTTCTGGAAACAAGGCTGGCCTTCTGCCACTGCCTGCCATAGCAAAGAGTCAAGAGACCACCAGCTAGCTGAGGGACACTGGGCAGGCTTCTGTGCCTCTCTGAGCTTCCAGCTTAAAATGAGCCAGGAGTGGGAGGAGGCAGCGGCAGCCTAGGGTCTTCAACCTCAGGACTCTAGGATGTGCAACTTTTCCATGTTGCCACCACCTCCTTTTTCTTTTTTTGAGATGGAGTGTCGCTCTGTCACCAGGCTGGAGTGCAGTGGTGTAATCTTGGCTTACTGCAACCTCTGCCTCTTGGGTTCAAGTGATTCTCCTGCCTCAGCCTCCCGAGTAGCTGGGACTACAGGCATCTACCACCATACCTGGCTCTTTTTTTTTTTTTTTATTTTTAGTAGAGACGGGGTTTCAGCATGTTAGCCAGGACAGTCTTGATCTCCTGACCTCATGATCTGCCCACCTTGGCCTCCCAAAGTGTTGGTATTACAGGTGTCAGCCACAGGGCCCGGCCTACCACCTTCTTTTTCTACATTCCTCTTAGATATTGCTGAAGCCCCAGGGCCACACAGAAGCTACCGATTCCCAGATCTGGCACACGGAATAGCCCTGTCACTTTCATTCTGTACACCTGACCACCACCCAAAAAGCCCACAGCCCCCAAGACAGAATGTCTCCTTCAAGGAGCCCCTACAAGGCTAAGGGGCTTTGGACAAATCTTGTACATTTCTGGGGCTCATTTATATATTTCCAAATCAAGTGTGACCTAGAAAGACTTAAATTAAAAAGACTGACAATACCAAGTGCCAGCAAGGATGCAGAGCAACTTGAATTCTCCTGTGTTGCCTCTGGGAACACAAAACGGTATAGCCCTTCTGCAGGGAAGTGTGGCAGTTTCCTGCAACATGAAACATACATTGATCATGTGGCCCAGGAATCCCACATGTAGCCTGTGTTTCTGAACCAGGGGCGACTTTGTCCCCCCAAGGACATTTGGCAAGCTTTGGACACATTTACTGCTTGTCATGATGGAGGTAGGAGAGGCGAATTGAGTGCATCAGCTCCCTGCAGAGATACCTGTTGTTTCCAAAGAGACACCTGGAACCGAGAGTACCTCTAACGTAAGCTGAGGGCCAGAGAGACGCCTTGGCTGTGCAAATACACAGAAGGCTCTGCAAATGGTCTCCCTTCTGCCCAGCCCAAGCTCCTAGGCCAGGATCAAAACTGACTGTGCCAAACTGCTTCCCACTCCTGGAGCAGTTGTCAAACCAAATGCAAACCTCATGGTTGCCCCACTGAACCCTGGAAGAACACAACTTCCTACTTACCCCAGAACAACAACTTCAAAGCCACTTCGCATGGTTGCTGACTCCAGAGCCACACACAGATGACGGATTACAAGGAAGAAATCAGAACCATATGGATTTCATATTCAGCAAAATAAACAGAATTACAGCATCAGGGTTGGGCCCAAGAAACCAGGGGGCTGTGTGTTTGGCCCAGAGCCCGGGCTTGGTGGCCCCCAGCATGGGCTGGACTCTCTCGGCCTCCCCACCCATGACTCCCACAAACAGCGCCAGGAGCATCCAGCCTGCTGTCTGCCCCTTCTTGCCAAGGCCCCAGCGAGCGATCCTCCTTCGGCTGACATTTTCGTGTTTTATTGAGTTTTTTTATATCCTCTTTTATGGTACAGTGGAATATAGTTCAGCTTCTTTTCTAGTTTCATCCAAAGATGCACAAGCACCGACAGGAATGCTGTGTTGCTAATGACAGTGTGGCAGCTCCAGAGCCTCTGGGGGGAAGCTGTTGGGGGGGCAGCCATGCACCCACCCCCTTGCAGGCCCCTGGATCATTTCTCCCACGGCGAACTGTGCTGGGTGTTTCCACACCCAGCCTCACTCTCAGCCCAGAACAGAGGAACTCTTTCCTCTCCCAGTTTCTACGGAAACAACATGGCTTTCCACGTGTAGTCTATGTTTCTGAACCAGGGGCAATTTTGCTCCCAGGGGGATGTGGGGCAATATTTGGAGGCATTTACTGGCCAAGGATGCTGCTAAACACTCAGTAATGCACAGGACCACCACCCACAACAGAACAATCATCCAGCCCAAAATGTCAATAGCATCACAGCCGAAAACCCTGGTACAGATACACTGACAGGGCTTCATTTGGTTCCCAGTGCCCCGACTCAGGTGCACGTCCACAGAGGGATCAAGCTTAGGACTTTTAGAGATCACAGACAAGCTCTGACCTACATGAAGGAGGAGGAATATCTACCATTCTGGTCATTACTTTAAAGTAAATTCTAGGCTGGGCACAGTGGCTCATGCTTGCAATCCCAGCACTTTGGGAGGTCAAGGCGGGTGGATCACTTGAGGTCAGGAGTTTAAGACCAGCCTGGCCAACATGGCAAAACCTCGTCTCTACTAAAAATATACAAATTAGCTGGGCATGGTGGTGTACACGTGTAATCCTGGCAACTCAGGAGGCTGGGGCATGAGAATCACTTGAACCTGGGAGGTAGAGGTTGCAGTGAGCCGAGATTGTGCCACTACACTCCAGCCTGGGTGACACAGTCAGACTTTGTCCCAAAAATAAGATTTAAAATAAATTCTACAACTGATCAGGATATAATTTGATCTTCCAATGAGTCTTTACTGACATAGAGAAGATATAAACAAAACTTTAAAAACATGAAATGCATCTTGCCTACAGAAACCACACAAACACAGTGGGCATAGATCATTTAAATCTCTTGATGTGAATAACTTTAAATAACACAGCTAATTCTGCTTTGCTGGTGGGTTGATTTGTGGTCTCAGAAATCCCTGAACCAGCAAATCAGAGCTGCTCACATCCCTATTCTTTCCCTTTCCTTTCTTCTCTCCCCCTAGGAGTGCTGAGCCACCATTAGGGGATGCTAATGCCTAATGACCCTGCAGCTCTCAGCCCTCACCTCAAATGCCCTCTCACCCGCCAGGAACCTGTGGGTAGCCAAGGAGTCCTACACAACGTCGTGCAGTACCTGGGGCAGCCCAGGGGAAGGCGAGGATGTCCGGGGAGCTCCAACCACCCTGTGCAGACATCAAGGGGTACACAGTAGGATGGACCCCTCCCCACCAGCAAGGGCAACCTTTGCCTCGCCCTGTGCTTCCACTTACCTGCTAGCTGGGTTTTCCACAGTGGGCCAAGAAATGGCAGCAGAGTGACTCTGCGGTGGTTTCATGGGGCTTCCCCTAGAGGAACAGACAGGCAGAGCTTCCTAATGTCACTTCTTTGTCATTTTTGCAAAAGGAGTCCCTGCTCCCACCTACCTCCATCAAAATAATAGGCAACGGCCTGGTGGCACCTGGCACACGTGTGTGTGTGTGTGTGTGTGTGTGTGTGTGTGTGTGTGTGTGTGTACATGATACTCACATAGACATCCCTATGTCCTCCACCTCAGAAGGGCCCCTGCCATCCTGTCCTCTCTGCTGAGGAAACCTCTTATTTAACTTCTCTGTTGCAACAATCCACCATTTTCCACCAAAGCTAACATCTCTGCTCCAAAGCAGGGAAGTGGCAGCTCCAGCAAAGCCCTGTCCCACCATCTAGGCTCTATGATGATGCTTATTTTGGAGAATGAATTCAAGGTTCAAACAGTCCAGCAGTTTGCCCCAGGCAAACTGGGACAAAGTACCTACACCTACAGCTAATAACAGCTGTGCCGAGATCAGGGTGTCAGGGTGAGGATCTCGTCCAAGGTCACGCTGCTCACAAGATATGACACTGAGGGCTGAACCCTGCCCATCTGGCTCTGGAACTCTTAACTCATCACCTCCACTCTAAGCTGTCCACAAGGGCAGCTTCCTGCCCACGATCCTGACCATACGCTCCACCCCTGGCCACCCTCCCTGGTCAAACGCTTCCTTCAAGACACTCAGGCCACGGGCTACCCCTTGCATAGGTGACGAGAGGACAGAGGAAGCATCTTTTTTTTTCATCCAGCCACAGCAGTTCCTTTGTTGCCTCAATGCCCCTCATGAGTCACCTCCCCCACAGGCCATTGCCAAAGACAGCCCCACTGTAGCACGAGCGTGCGTCCCCACTTCCCTTTTCCATTTCCCAACGTGGCCCTCACCAGCTCGAACATTAGTCACATACAGACCGACAGAAGTTCAAAGATGCCCCAAGAACGTGGTTTTTAAACATAAGGTCCCAGCGGTGGTAGCTGCGGCAGCTCCTTGACTCTCTCACTCAATCTCCTACACCTTCTGGGGCCTTCCAGATCAATTTCTTCATTTCCTGGGTTCCGCAACACACAGGGACCGCGAGACTGCTTTTCATACTTGGGAGTCTCGGGCCACAGGCTGGGGCAGAGGGAAAGCCTTGCAGCATGATCTGGCATTTCCAAGTACACCCTGGGGGATCTGTGACCAAAAAGCACAGCAGGCTCTCGTAGCATCTGTATGCTGTATGGGCCTGCCCAGCAGCCATACATGCCCCCTGCTTCTGAAGGAAGCACCCTGATTTTCTCCTGGGGAACCACTTTTCCCCATTCCCAGCCCTCCAGGTTCCTGGGGGCAAGTGGCTCCTGCCTGGCCAATTAGCACCTGCCTTCTACCCAGCCATAGTACTAGTTCACGGAAGGGCACATTACCCATCTGGGGCTGGATACCTGGAATTTGGTTTTGGAATTACTGGGGAAAGATGTATTTCCATGACAGGATGCAAGCCTTAAGCTGCTGACGGTCATGTTGACACCTTGCAGGAAGTCTCTCTGAGAATGGAGCCAATACAGAAGGAAAGGGGCTGATGAGGAAGAGAGGGAAGCAGAGAAACATCAGACTGCTGACACTGTTTAAGCCACTTGATCAAATCATACCTGAAGCTGAACTTCCTGGGACTGTTCCTTTTTTGTTTGAAGCCAATTTGAACGGATTTCTTTTCACTTGTTCTGTCCCCAGACTAAAGTACAGTGATGCGATCATAGCTCACTGCAGCCTTGAACTCCTAGGCTCAAGTGATCCTCCCACCTCAGCCTCTCAAGTACCTGGGCCTGTAGGCTCATGCCACCACACCTAGTGAATTTATTTTTTATTTGTAGAGATGGGGTCTCACTACATTACTGAGGCTGGTCTCAAACTCCTGGGTTCGAGTGATTCTCCTGCCTCGGTCTCCCCAAGAGCTGGGATTATAGGCATGAGCCACCACACCCGGCCTGAGTAGGATTTCTGTAACATTTAATAGAAAGATTCGTGGCTAATAGTCTCTTGGTAAAGGCCAAGGTATACAGATAGCAACACTCGAAACTAAAGAACATAAAACAGGGAGAATTTAGAGACTCAGTTCCTTTCCTGAACCTGCACTTGGATAAGCTCCTCTTCCAAAGATATCTGCATTTCTAAAAACCTTCCTTTGGCCACTAGAACAAATTACCATAAACTTGGTGTCTTAAAGCAACAGAAATGTATTCTCTCACAGTTCTGGATGTCTAAAAATCAGCATCGTTGAGCTGAAATCAAGTTACTGATAGGGCCATATTCCTCCCAGAGGGTCAAGGGGAGAATTCAGTCCTTGACTGTCCCAGCTCCTGGTAGCTGCTGGCATTCCTTGGCTTGTGGCTGCATCACTCAAATCCCTACCTCCCCAATCATACCCCTTATCTTTCGTCTATAGCCAAATCACCTTCAGCCTCTCTCTTATCTTCAAGGTCAGCATCTTCAAATCTCCCCCTGCTTTCTCTTCACAACACCCTTTCCTCTGTGTGTTTGTCTAATACTGCTCTGCCTCTCTCTTATAAGGATGCTTGTGATTACATTTAGGGCTTACTCAGATAACCCAGGAAAATCTTCTCAACTTAAGATCCTTAACTTCGTTGTACCCACAAAGGCCTCTTTTCTAAATGAAGTAACGTTCCCAGGTTCTGGGGATTAGGACGTAGACCTATGATGGAGAGCCATTACAAGCTGCCCTCATCAGGCCAAGTCGGACTATGGATCAGAAATGTTGCTGTCAACACCTCTGATGCTTCCCCAGGTCCTCCTGGCTGGGACCTCTGGGGCCAAGTGTGCAAGTCACATAGCACCGAAAGAAGAAATAGCCAGAATGTTGGGGCTGGACTCAGAGCGGAAGATGTGCCAGGAAGGTTGAGCAGGATTGGGAGTCTCAAAGAAGGTCTATGCAGAGCTAAAGTTAGGGGGCTATGTGCTTGGGGGAAAAATGTAACTTGACCTTGAACTAAGATTAAGGAAATTAAAAATCTCCATACTCCAATTTCCCTAGTGACCAGATTGCTGTGGGCTAGGGTAGGAAGACACCATCTACAGCGGAAGTGGGAGAGAGAGGAAGCTGGGATTGAGGAAGGGCAAGACAGACTGTGTGATGAGGAACCAAAGCCAGGCTAATTTTTTTTTGCAGAGACGGGCTCTCACTATATTGCCCAGGGTGGTCTTGAACACCTGGCCTCAGGCCATCCCCTCACCTCTGCCTCCCAAAGCCCTGGGATTGCAGATATGAGTCACTGTGCCTGGCCTACAAGTCAATTTTTTAAGACAGTGAACTGTTTATTTCAAGGTCTATTAATTAGGAAAAAAAACATATAACTAGTCCAGAAAGCCTGAGATGTTACTGCCATTCTGCAAGACATCATGGCACCCTTGCTCTGCTTAGACTGGCTCCTGCGGTCACCGAATTTTGGAGTCAGGGGGAGCATTTCTAGGTCTCCAAGTCCTCACAGTATAGGAGTGAAGAGAATGGACTTCGAAGCCAGATTGCCTGGGTTCAAATTCATGTTTTGCCTGGAAAAGCTGCTTGATCTAGCTGGACAATCTCAAATCAGCAATTCCCATGAAGACAAAAGTAATAATGATGATGATATGATTATTAATAATAATACCTGTTACAAGGACTAAATGAGTTAATAATGTACATAAAGCTTTAAAAATTGGCCTCTCATTGCTGACACTGTAGGCAAGTTCTAGCTTCTTCTCCCAGCTCCATGGGTCTGCCTATGAGATCCAGAATGAGATCCAGTAAAAAGAAATCCCATTCAAACTGGCTTCAAACAAAAAAGGAACAGTCCCAGGAAGTTCAGCTTCAGGCATGATTTGATCAAGTGGCTTAAACAGTGTCAGCAGTCTGATGTTTCTCTATCTCTGCTTCCCTCTCTTCCCCATCAGCCCCTTTCCTTCTGCATTGGCTCCATTCTGATGAAAGGTCCTGATGAAATTGGGGGTTGGGGAGGGGGAGGAGTTGAGCTTCCAGCCAACCACAGCAGAGTCTCCTCTGCCTTCCATTTTATTCTAACTCCCTTCACTTCTTCAGGCAAATGCCTCACTTTGGAGCTTACCTCAGTCCTATCCTGCCACCCCATCTGGCTAGGGGGTAATCAGAAAGGAAGGCCAATAGAATCAATGCTGAGTATATGCCTGGTGATTCACACAGAACTATCAGGCCAACCTTAAGCTAGGAATGTCTGCAAACACCCGTCCTACTCCCCTTGTACAGTGACAATTCTTTGAAAATACAGCCTAGACACTCTCCATACCCTGCCCCACCCTAGCTCAGGGTGGGCCTGCTAAGAGATCATTAACCATCTCCTATAACTCTAAACAGAGGCTCAGACCCAGAGAAATAGATTCATAATTGAATCAGGTCTTTTGGAGGGAAGCTGATATCAACATTCCTTCACCGTGACACTAGGCACTGAGGTGTGGTCACTGTTATGTTTTGTAAAGAATCCGGCTGTGCCATCTCTGACCTTATAGGCCTAAACCAATGGTCTCTACCTTGGTCATTTCCATGAAAACTATTTTGGGTTTGTGTTAAGGTTCAGAGGCTTAACACAAACCATAGCTGAGACTTAAGTCACACATAAAACACCCCAATACTTCCTCCCAAACCTTTAAAGCTGCTTTGCACGAAGCACAGTGACATCACACAGCACCCCAAAGAGGGATAAGTACCCCGATATGTGCTTGATAGTCCGCCTCTTCCCAGAACATCATCAACTCCTTCAGGGTGCTTCCCTAAGTTTGATTCTAGGAAAACTTTCATGGAACCTTTGCTAGGAAGCCCCTGAGCCATTAAACTAGGATGACCCATTGACCCAGATGAGGCCCTGGGTCTCCTTTCCTGAACTGAAGACAGAGGCAGGATACGCTGGGAGTCCCCAAGACCACCCTCAGCTCTGACAGTTCCCTAGAAGAACTCACGGGACTCAGCAGACGTTTTACTTCTCATAAAGACGTATGACCAGACACAGTAGCTCACACCTGTAATCCCAGAACTTTGAAAGACTGAGGCAGGAGGATCACTTGAGGCCAGGAGTTCAAGACCAGCCTAGACATCATAGCAAAGCCCTGTCTCTACAAAAAAAAAATAATAATAACAAAATTAGCCATCATGGTGGCGCATGCCTATAGTTCCAGCTTCTCAGGAGGCTGAGATGGGAGGATTGCTTGAGCCCAGGAGTTTGAGGCTACGGTGAGCTATGATTGCACCACTGCACTCCAGCCTGGGAGACAGAGTGAGATCCTGTCTCTATTTTTTTTTTAAAGGGTCTTATTACAGCAAAAGGATGCAAAAGCAAAATCAGTGAGGGGACATAGAACCTGGGACAAGGTCCTGAGGAAACCAGGTGCAAGTTCCACGAGTCTTCTCCCAGTGGAGTCACAAAGGATATGCCTAATTCCTCCAGCAGTGAGTCCTGCCAGCTGTGTACAATGCTGTCTGGCGGGTAAGTGCATTACAGACACAGTGTCCAAGGTTTTTACTAGGGGCTGGTCATGTAGGTACCCCCTGCCTAGTATAAACACAAATTGCAGACTCCCTGAAGAAATCCAGGTGTTCGGCACAAACCATATTATTTACATGAACAGTAGAGACAAGCTACCCTTACTATTTAGGGAACAGTGGGAGTGCTTCCTAAATGCGAATTCCCAGACACTAGCCAAGGGCCAACCTTGCAAGCAGGCCTTTCTAAGGGGGGTACCCCGGTCTGCTATGTTGACTCTCTCTGCCCCGTGGCCATGGAATGTTTACTTGAAGGAAGCCTCCCTTTTGTCTGGTTCATCCAGTGGAAGAATCCTGCCACTAAATCCTAGACAGGTGACAAGCTTCTCAAACACTTGTGTGGACAGAGAGCTCCGTCCCTCACAAAGCTTCCTCTTCCATGTTGGCCTGTGATCCTTGTTAGCCCAGAAACACCAGCCTCTGAGTTCAATATTTCATGTCAATAAACACTTCACATAATAACCACCACTCCCATGATGCTGGGTCAGGCCTTGCGCCAAGCACATGACAAGCATGAGCTCATTTAATATTAATGTTTTTATGACGGAGTCCACTGTGCCTTAGAGACGCAAAATGACTTGCTCAAGGCCACAACGTTAAGGGCTTTGAACTCTGGTCCACTTGGCCCTTTGGCTGAGACCCTGAACCCCCCACACCCAGCATCTCTTAGAAGCCTATCTTTCACTGATCACCATTGTAATTTTCAGCATATTCTCATATCATTTTCCTCTTATTTGCTAATATTTCTAGTTGACTCTTAAAAATTGAACAGAACAGAAAATGATGTTAGTCTCTGAATGGAACACTAGTGACATTTGCCAGAAATCTACAATAACCATAAAAATAACCACAACAAAAACCAAGCCATGTTATTCGATCTCTGCTGGCTACTGCTACCTGCTGAGGCCTGCTCTCACCCAGCACCTCCCAAAACTTTCTCCTCAATGTCATCAGAAGCAAGGAGAAAATTCCAAAAGGAACACCCTTCTGTTTATGTGATTCCCTGGTACTGAAAGTCTTGTCCACAGACCACCTAAGCCCATCTTGGCACGGCACGTTGGGAAATGCTATACTAGACCATAGGCACTAGATGACCTGCCCTTGGTGGGCTCACTAGTCCCAGAAAAGGACTCTCGGCATTTTTTTTTTTTTCTTGAGACAGAGTTTCCCTCTTGTTGCCCAGGCTAGAATGCAATGGTGCCATCTCAGCTCACCACAACCTCTGCCTCCCAGGTTCAAGCAACTCTCCTGCCTCAGCCTCCAGAGTAGCTAGGATTACAGGCATGCACCATCACGCCCAGCTAATTTTGTTTTTTTAGTAGAGATGGGGTTTCTCCACGTTGGTCAGGCTGGTCTCAAACTCCCAACCTCAGGCAATTCTCCCCCCTCAGTCTCCCAAAGTACTGGGATTATAGGCATGAGCCACCACACCCGGCCAGACACCCAGCTTTCTATGCACCCCACTCCTCCATCCCCATTCTTGAAGTTTCTTCCACCCCTTTCCTCTCTCATTCACTCTCATTTATTCTCCGACTTTTGGAGAATAAAATGGCCACGAGGTACTGGGAATCATCCAGACACTAGCCTGGGTGAGCTGCCCAGCCTCCCAGCCCAGCTGCCCTCTCTCTTCTTTTTTTTTCAATTTTTATGTTTATTTTTTGTAGATGGAGTCTCACTCTGTACCCAGGCTGGAGTGCAGCGGTGTAATCTCGGTTCACTGCAACCTTCGCCTCCTGGGTTCAAGTGATTCTCCTGCCTCAGCCTCCTGTGTAGCTGGGACTAAAGGCCTGCACCAACAAGCCTGGCTAATTTTTGTATTTTTAGTAGAGACGTGGTTTCACCATGTTGGCCAGGCTGGTCTTGAACTCCTGACCTCAGGTGATCCACCCTCCTCGGCCTCCCAAAGTGCTGGGATTGCAGGCAAGAGCCACCACACCCGGCATCCCTTCATTCTTCTTTCTGGTGCCATGGGCTCTGCTTAGCTTACCAGGCTACTGGCCTGGCCTTGCAGAGAGAAAATGCCCGCACAGATGCAGTCCCTCCTGCCCTATTCTAAAATCCAGAGTCTAGAAGGAGAGGAGCAGAGGCAGAATGGGCACGTCACAACCTAGGGGACAGAGGTTGGGGTGGGGGTGAAGGAAGAATGTACAGAAAGCAAAGGCCAGAAATGTGCTATTCGGTTGATGCAGAAGTAATTGCGATTTTTGCCATTAAAATGGACAAAATCGCTATTATTTCTGCACCAACCTAAATCTTTCTCTAGAAACCAGGGAGTACATTCCAGACTCCCACATCCCCATCCCTGTCTGACTCCTACACAGTCCTCTGGCCTGGCGTCTGGAACACCTGCTCAGCCCGATCATGAACTCAAAGGAGCCACCTGACAGGGTCAGAGGGTCCCACCCAGAAGCCAGCTGGTGGGGTGTTCCCAGCCAGCAGGACCCCAGAGAAATCCAAGCAGAGAGAGCCAGTGAGGTGACTGAGGGCTCGGGCTCCGGAGGCAAACAGAGCTGCATTTGAGTCTCGACGCCACCATCCCCCTTGGGCAAGTGGCTTTCCACACCCGAGACATGGAACCAAAAACCCACTACCACACAGCGTTGTAGTGGGAAGATGCGAATCACCCAGGGTCTGTGACCAGGATACATTATTTTTCCAGAGCTGGCTATGGGACTGGGGCCACAAGAATAGAAAACAGGTGAAGGCAGAGTACAAGCATAGTCGCCCCCGTGTCACAGGAGACAGCCAGACATGAGGAGCTTGGCACAGTTAGAGGTGGCGTCAGACAGCCGAGGGCTCACCCAGCAAACCAGAGGCTGCTTATGGGGTCAATGGATGCCCTTTACTTGACCTTTAAAAAAATGTTTGACTTAGCTTCAAGCATATAAAAAACCAGGAAAGGTGTAGTGAAAAAAGTAATGAAAGCCGGGCGCGGTGGCTCACACCTGCAATCCCAGTACTTTGGGAGGCCAAGGCAGGTAGATCATTTGAGGTCAGGAGTTCAAGACCAAAACCCCATCTCAACTAAAAAAAAAAAATACAAAAATTAGCTGAGCATGGTGGTGCCTGCCTGTAATCCCAGCTACCTGGGAGGCAGAAGCAGGAGAATCACTAGAACCCAGGAGGCAGAGGCTGCAATGAGCCAAGATCGCACTACTGCACTCAGCCTGGGCAACAGAGCGAGACCATGTCTCAAGAGAAAAGAAAATACAAAATAATAATAATAATAAAAGATTTCAATTGTCTCTTGAAAACTCAGGTGGGCCATACTGTAGATGCTGTGGATAGGATGAGGAGAAATGTTGCCACCTTCTCCACCATTCTCCAGCGCAGTGGTCTGCAACCCTGGCTGCCCATGAGAACTACTGGAGAGCTTAGAAATGCCCTAGGAAGCCCTGGTCCCATTAAACCAGGATCGCCAGGGCTGGAGGTCAGGGCTGATCTGGTCTTTGGCCCTGGGGAAGCACCTCTACCTGCCTTATTCAGTGCTGGTTATCTTCCCGGCCCAGACACTACCTGCCCCCATAGCAGGTTCAGGCAAGATTCAGGAATAAGGAAAGACTGGGGCCTCAGAAGACAAATCCAGTACGCAGGCCCCTGCTGGTGGCCTCGGCTTTAACTTGGTCCACTCCACGGTACCTTCACTGGAGGGGATGAGGACCTGGCATAGCATCCCTGTTCCCTTCCCCCAGCCTTCTTTCATGGCTGTATCACCTCTGCCCACCCCAGGAAGGACACAGCTGCTGAAGGTCAGGGCTGTGTGGAGAAGAACCAAGGCAGGTTTCCCGTGCCCCCGGCCTGGGGACAGCCTCGAAGAACAAAGGACATTCAAGTTCCAGGCTCTCCTCCTGTCTAACAGATTCTTCTGCCTTCAAATATACTTTTTGTAAAGCCCTAGACCCACACCATCACCTTAGAAACTCCCGTTCCCATCCCTCTCTGATAGAAGCATCTATCTGTCCACAAGCCTCCCCCGATCCACAGGAGTCACTATAAATGTAAGGTAAAGAACAGACCAGCTGGCTTGCCAGAACCATCTTTAGAAGTGATGGGGAAGAGGCTCTGGGAGGCACCGGCACCCACGGTCGGTCTGGCCCCAGGATTGGTGAATTAGTGGCTTATCTGCAATTTGGGATATTTCTCACTGGTTTTGTGCCATTGGTCTAAAAACCGGGAACTAAAAAAGAAAAGAAAAAAGTGGTGTCTGGCCGGTCGCAGTGGCTGATGCCTGTAATCCTAGCACTTTGGGAGGCCGAGGCAGGAGGATCACAAGGTCAGGAGTTCGAGACCAGCCTGACCAACATGGCTAAACATTGTCTCAACTAAAAATGAAAAGAAAAAAAAAAATAGCTGGGCATGGTGGTGTGCACCTATAATCCCAGCTACTCAGGAGGCTGAGGCAGGGGAATTGCTTGAACCAGGGAGGTGGAGATTGCAGTGAGCTGAGATCATGCCACTGCACTCCAGCCTGAGTGACAGAGTGAGACTCTGTCTCAAAAAAAAGGAAAAGGAAAGAAAAAGAAAGGGGCATCATCGTTCCCAGGCCCATTCCATCATTCCGAGAGTATGGGGCAAAGTGGTCTCTGTTTCACCCAGGACAGGTGGCATGATGGAAATAGAAAAGGTGGCCCTCCCCACCCCAGGACCAGAGTGACAGCAAGGCAAAGGCTCGCTGGAATGAGACAAGGAAATGGGATTTTGATTGCATACATAAAGTGTGGTGTAGCCAGAAAACAGTGACAAGTGACATGTGAATCGCACAGGTGAGGGCTTCCCAGAACTCGACGTGTCCCCACAGGCCGTGTGGCTCAGCCTGAGAAACAAGAAAATGAGGGCAGATGTAATCACTATGCAGGTACCTCAGTGAACTAATCCCACCCCAAAGGGCTCTGGCACAGCTGGAGACAGGCCTGTTTCACGATGTTCAGTTTAAGGTCAAGGGGCACCCCTCCCCGGCCAGTGCAGGCTTGGATCCTTCACACTTACTGGTAACAATCCTGGAAGTCAGAGCCCTGGACTTATTCTCCAAGCACAGGACCATTTTGCTGTCCTTGAGCACCAGGGGAGAGCAGGCAACAGTCTACACCTTGCTATTCAAAGCCTTGCTGTTTTATAAGACATGGTCTATAGACCAGCAACACGGAGCTTGTTAGAAACGCAGCATCTGCACCCCTCCCCAGACCTCCTACACCAGACTGTAGTTTAACAAGCGCCCCAGGTGAATCGTGAGCACATTAATGTTTGAGCAGCACTAATTTAAAGCTTATGAGCTATTTTACCAGTGCATAAGGGAATTCCTAGGTACTACTAGGTACTGATCAAGTGAGTGACAGCTACACAGGTGCTTGAGGAATTTCTAGACAGTTTCAGTGGTGGCATCTCACCCTGACTTTTTTCTCAATTGAATTCAAGGCAGCAGCTACTTCCTCAGTTTTGTAACTCACTTATCAACCCAGGCGATCTCAGATGAAAATGTTTTCCCTTCGCCATTGAGCCTGGCAGAGTAATGTCTCAGGATGTATTTATCCATCTGTTTACTTATTTATCTGTGCTTCACGTTTACTCATACATTTATTGGGCACCTACTATATGTCAGGCGCTGAGAATATGCAGATGAACAACCCCAGCCCTGTCCCAGGGAGAGCTTGCTTTCTGGAAAAAAGATGGCAGTCAGCCACACACAGTGTCATGGACATATTGCAATGAGTAATAGAAGAAAGCAAGTGCTGAGAAAGCAGAGGGCGTCCAGAAAGCGTTCCTGGGAGCGGGGTGCTGCCCAAAGGCCATCGTAAGGATAGGTTTTCTCTTTCCCAGGCTTTTCTCTGCTTTTCTTGCTCCCTCTCATCTTTCTTTGTGTGAGATTGACTGCCTTTTCTTTATTCCCCCTCCCTCCACAAACTTTGCATGTATAGAGTCTATTTACACTACTTAGGTGGTTACACTGACATTTTTAACATATACACTTGACTTCAAGCATAAAGCTAATCAATAGCTCTTTTCTCCTTCTGAATAATACAAAACCCCAGGAGGCTTTCACTTCGCTCCCTCCCTCCTACCTTCTCAGTGTTAGGTAGCATGAATCAGCCAAAGATGCTACTTTCCCCCCAAGTTCTGGAACTCTCTGGTTATTTGTTCTCTCCTGCCACTCACAATTTTCCAGGAAAACAAAAATTTCAAATTGACTTAAGAGGAAATGGAAAGCCTGAATAGGTCTATAACCTTCAGAAGAATTGATTTGGTGGTCTAAAATCTACCTTAAAAAACTATCTGTCGATGTGGTTTTACTGATAAGTTTTCTCAAATCATTAAGAAAAAAAACACTCAATCTCTTCCATAGAGAGAAAACATTCAACTCCTTTTAATGATACCCAGATATCAACTTCAAAGAAAAATAATGGGAGAAGAAAGGAAGTAAAAGCTCCTAACCTCACGTAGAGAATAAGTGTAAAAATTCTAAATAAATGTTAGCACATCCTGGAAATGCAAAGATATTGAAACGTCAGAAAACTCATTAAAGTCACCACATCAGAAGAAACTACAAGGACAAAAAGGATAATCGGGATGCAGAAAAAGCACCCGACAAAACTGGACGCTCATTTATGATTAAAACGCACACACCAGGACTAGAAGGCATTTTAGTCTGATAAATTATAACTATTGAAAATTAAAAGGAGGGCCAGGTATGGTGGCTCACGCCTGTGTAATCCCAGCTACTTGGGTGGCTGAAGTATGAGAATCGCTTGAACCTGGGAGGCAGACGGGAAGTGAGCTGAGATTGTACCACTGTACTCCAGCCTGGGTGACAGAGCAAGACACTGTCTCAAAAAAAAAAAAAAAAAAAAGGAAAATTAAAATAAACTTCATACTTAATGGAAAACTCTGGAAGCTTTTCTGTTAAAGTCAGGAATAAGACAAGGCTATTCGCCACCATGGTTTCTTTTCTGTACTGAAGATCTTACAACACAGTAAGGCAACAAAAATAAATAAACATAAGGATTGGGGTGGCTCAGCCTGTAATCCCAGCACTTTGGAAGGCTGAGGGCGAACCCTTGAGCTGAGGAGTTCAATACCAGCCTAGGCAATACAGCAAGACCCTACCTCTGTAAAAAATTAAAAAATTAGACAGTCGTGGTGGCACACACCTGTGGTCCCAGCTTCTCGGGAGGCTGAAGTAGGAGAATCACTTGGGGCCAGGAGGTTGAGTCTTCAGTGAGTTATGATTGCCCCCCTGCACTCTGGCCTGGGTGACAGAGTGAGATCTTACCTCAGTTAAAAAAAAGAAAAAGGCAAGGAGCAGTGGCTCATGCCTGTAATCTCGGCATTTTGAGAGGCTGAGGTTAGGTTTGAGAGGGAGGGGCACTTGAGGCTAGGAGTTTGACACTGCCCCCCATCAACATGGTGAAACTCCATCTCTACTCAAAATACAAAAATTAACCAGGCATGGTGGTGCATACCTGTGGTCCCAGCTACTCAGGAGGCTAAGGCATGAGAATCACTTGAACCTGGGAGGCAGAGGTTGCAGTGAGCCAAGAATGCACCACTATACTTCAGCATGGGGAAGGGAAGGAAGAGGGAAAGGAAAAGGGGAAAGGGAAAAGGAAGGGGGAGAAAGGGAAGGGGGAACGGAGGCGGAGGGGAGGCGGAGGGAGGAAAAAAGAAAAGGAAAGAAAGAGGGAAGGGGGGAGTGGGGGAGAGAGAAAAGAAATAAAAGAAAAGAAAAAGAGATTGCAAAGGAAGAAACTGCTGACATCCTCATACACTATAATTGTCTACCCCTCCAAGTCAGGAAACTCTACAGACTATCAGAACTAATAAGATATTTCAAGATCTAGTGATAAAAATTACCAATATTCTACAGTAACTAATTACTGAGGGGTAAAAGATACGCCATCACAAAATATGCCAGATTGGTAGACCAATTATTGCAAGTTGAAAACACTGGAGAAACTGTGGTTTCAGAAGGGACGAGCTGAACTGTCTCTTCCTGCATGTACCAAGCAATAGGGAATCCTGTAGGAGGGGTGCCCTCCCAGTTTCAGGGGGAGAAAATAGTGGGTATCACCAGAGCCCTGGAATCGAGCCTGCAATGGACCTGAATAAACATCATGAACAGAATAACTCTTCTATTTCACCTGTTTCACCCCACCTCTCATACATCTCCTAGTGACTCCCCTGAGAAAATTTACTGCCCTTTGCCTTATTTATTTATTTATTTCGAGAAGGAGTCTCCCTCCTGGAGGGAGCTGGAACACAGTGGCATGACCTCAGCTCACTGCAACTCTGGCTCCCAGGTTCAAGCAGTTCCCTGCCTCGGCCTCCAGGGTAGCTGGGATTGGCACCTGCCACCATGCCTGGCTAATTTTTGTATTTTTTAGTGGAGACCGGGTTTCACCATCTTGGCCAGGCTGGTCTTGAATTCCTGACCTTGTGATCTACCTGCCTCAGCCTCCCAGAGTGCTGGGATTACAGGCATGAGCCACCACACCCAGCCCATATTTTGTCTTATTATTTCTGATCAAGTTTATCGCTCTATATAAAAAGTATAAAAATATGTTGCTTTGACCTATGTAACAAACCTGCACGTTCTGCACATGTATCCCACAACTTAAAGTATAATTAAAAGAAAAAGGAGCCAATGACGTTCATAAGAACTGAAAGAATACACACACACACACATATATATATAATATTTTTTTTGCTTTGGCCATTTCTTTGGGCTTCACTTTCTTGTGAAGATCCCATGTACATATAAAATGAATAACATTTATATACTTTTCTCATGTTAATCTGCCTAGTGTCAATTTGGTTTCCAGATCCAGCCAAAAAGCCCGTTAAGGGCTAACAAGGAGGTTGGAGGTGATTTCTGGTTCCCCTAAACTATAGTAAACAATGACAATCAGAAAATGTAATAAATACTTATGGTTGAAATGGCTTATTGAAAACAGGTTGTTTATATCCATGCTCTCCTAAAACCCCATTAACAAAGCCACAAAGGGGGAAAAAATGAGTTGACAGCAAATGAGACATGTCAATATAATTTCAGACAATGGAAAACAAACGGATAAATGGCCAGGACATAGCATAGAAGAGTGAACGCAAACATGTATGTCTTCACAGGGAGATGATGACAAGAAATCAGTCAGTTTATAACGGAGAATCTCAGAAGGACCCAGGAAGGCTCACAGCACAAAGTATCTATAAGAAAAAGATATAAAAAGGAGGCCAGAGGAGAGCTTACAGATTCTTCCCTACCCTCAGCAACTAAGTGATTGCCCTATCCCAACAGCAAAAAAGCAACAGGTTGACTCTCAAGGCAAACTAGTCCTGAGCCTCTAGTCCTATCCTAGAGGACAGGTGACAAGCCATACTGAAAACAGGGCAATGAGGCAAATGTTTACACACTGCAGATTAAGATTAGACCTATTTCCTTTTTCAGGAAGCTACTGCAGGGTGTGATCCAACAAAACAAGGGAGAAAACCAAGAAAAGGGGAAGACATGAGACCTAAGAAATGACCAAAACGCAGACAAGAAAGAAATAGGATGATGGTGAAGGAAGATAAACATGACAACTGTTTATCAGACTTGAAGAGCAACAGACCAGAGCAGAGCAAACAGATGCTTCTATTGAGATGAAAAATCACCTGATTATTTCACGTGGTGACAGATGACAGTACATAAAGAAGTTTTTGTTTTGTTTTGAAACAGGGTCTCACTCTGTCACCTAGGCTGGAGTACAGTGGTGCAATCACAGGTCACTGCAGTCTCTATCTTCCAGGCTCAAGCCATCCTCCCACCTCAGCTTCACAGGTAGCCAAAACCAAACCAAAACCAAGATGATGACAAAACTGACCTCTGGTCATCCTCACTGCTTATGAGACACTAATTATAATATATTAGAATGCTAAGAGACACTCCCAACAGCACCATGATAGTTAACAGATGCCATGGCAACGTCAGGAAGTTACTCTACATGGTCTAAAAAGTGGAGGAGCCCTCAGTTCCAGGAATTGCCACCCCTCCTCCCCTTACCACATTTCCTGGAAAATTCATGAATAATGCACCCCTTATTTGGCATATAATCAAGAAATAACCAAAAATATAGGCAACCAGCAGCCCTCAGAGCTGCTCTGCCTATAGAGTAGCCATTCTTTTACTCCTTCACTTTCTTAATCCTAGCCCCCTGAGTAGCTAGGATTACAGGCACATGTCACCATGCCCAGCTAATTTTTGTATTTTTAGTAGAAACGGGGTTTCACCATGTTGGTCAGGCTAGTCTTGAACTCGTGACCTCATGACCCGCTTGCCTTGGCCTCCCAAAGTGCTGGCATTACAGGTGTGAGCTGCCACACCCTGCCAAGAGTTCTTAAATGAGGCATAAAAAGCAAAATCCATAAAGTAATCAATTAATAAATGTGACTAGATTGCAATGAAAAATTTTCGCATGACAAAATATATCATTAGAAAATGAAAGAGTAAAGCAATGACCAAAAGACTGCGCAATAGAAACATGAGCCGAGTGTGCACAGGAAACCCACAAGAGAGGAAATTCAAACGGTAAATAAATATTCGAAAACATACACAACCTTACTAGCAATGACAGAAATGCAAATGCAAGTTAAATCCAAGGTGTGGTATTTCACACCCTCAGATGGCAAAAATAAGAAGTCTGATGCGTTGGCCAGCCAAATGGAAATTCTGATACGCTGTGGGTGGCAGTCTGTATTGGCAAAACCTCTCAGAAAAACAATTTGGCACTATTTAGGAAAGTCCAGATGTACATTCTCAGACCCAGATATTCTCCTTCTAGGTGTGTGGACCCCAAGAAACACCTAGGCCAGTACATGAGGGGTCAGGCACAAGGATAAGCATTACGCCATTGCTTAGAATGACCTAAAGTGTCCACCGATGGAGACAGAGGTGGAACGTGCACGTGCTATAACCCCACACAGCAGTTACAATGAACTGGGCCTACACACACCAACATGAAAAAACTCAAAAACATACTGTGTGGCTGGTGTGATCACCAACAGAAGGAGGCACCCTGGATCCTCTGATGTGGTTCATGTGAAAGATGCCCATGGCAACAGCTTTGCCACCAGACTTCCCAACATTTTTGTTATTGGCAAGGGCAACAAACCATGGATTCCTCTTCCCTGAGGAAAGAGTATTCACCTCACCACTGCTGAAGAGACACACAAAAGTCTGGTAGCCAAAGACAGCAGTGGGTGAAATGGTCCCTGGGTGACATATTAGATCTTTGTACGTCATTGAAAACAATGTGGCATGATTAAAATATATATATATAGCAGGAAAAAACCACACAAAAAAAATTAAAAAAAAAAACAAGAGTAAAGAAAAAACACACACACACACACACACACAAAAATATATATACATGTATTGTGTGAAAAAAGCAAATTACAAAAGGATAACTACAGAATGGCACATTTCATGTAAGTTTCAAAACAAGACATTGCTAAACCGTATTTTGGACATGAACACGTCAATAAAGATTTTAAACATGCTCATGGAAAACACATACCAACCACAGAACAGTGGTTACCTCCAGGAAGAGAAGGAAAGAAGGAAATGGAATTGGAGGAACACACAGGATTTTTAGTGCCAAATAATGTGTTATTTCTGACTGACATTTGGCCGATGTTAATACTTGTCAAATCCAGAGATGGTAATAAGCACATGGAAAAGGTTCATCATCATCAACCTCCAGCAGAACACAAGATAAAAGCACAATGGGAAACTGCATCGTCCTCACTAGAATAGCTATAAGAAATGTTTTTAATGCTGGCAAGGAAGTAGAACAATAGAAGCTCACACACTGCCGAGAGCAATGAGCACATTGAAGCAGTGACTTCAGAAAATAGTTTTGCCATTTCTTATAAAGTTAAATGCATACTTACCATATGATCCAGCAATTTCACTCCTACGTATTTATGCCAGAAAAGTGAAAATGTGTCTGCAAAACCTATACACAAATGTTCACAGCAGATTTATTCATAATAGCTAAAAATTTAAAGCAACCCAAATGTCCATCAATTGATAACAGGATAAGCAAATTGCAGGAAATTCAACTAAAAGAAATCTAGTTAGCAATAAAAAGGGGTGAGCCATTGATACAACAACGAGGATGAATGTCAGACATCATCCTGGGCAAAAGAAGCCATATTCAAGAGTACATACTACATGACACATTTCTATGAAACTCTAGAACAAGCAAAACTAACCTGTAGGATAGAAATCAAATTCAGAGGTGACCTGGAGAGACAGGTGGAAACAGAGGAGAGAAACTCACTGCAAAGAGGCAAGGGAGAACTTTCTGAGAAGATGTCTTACATATTAACTAATTCAAGTAGTGGTTGGAAGGGTGTACACATTTGTCAGGTCATTGGCCTATATGCGTATAATAAATTTTATGGTAAATTATATATAGCTCAGTAAAGTTGACTTTAAAAATATTAATGGCAGACACATTTGTTATCTCTGTAATTTTTTGTAGGCTTAAATACTGTATTAAAAAAATTAAACAGACTTTAGGCTGGGTGCGATGGCTCACACCTGTAATCCCAGCACTTTGGGAGGCTGAGGCAAGCAGATCACCTGAGGTCAGGAGTTCAAGACCAGCCTGGCCAACACAGTGAAAGCCTGTCTCTTCTAAAAATACAAAAATTAGCCAGGTGTGGTGGCACACACTTGTAATCCCAGCTACTCGGTGATGCAGGATTTCTCTCGGCCCCTTTGCCAGTCAGGGACCTCAGGCTGCCAATGCTAGAGGCATTGCCCAGGGCACCCCGTCCAATTGGCCTTCCCAGGCCGAGTCTGGTCGTGCACCAGTTCCCAAGTTCTGGTCCCACACCCAAGAAGAACACTGAAGTGTGAGGAGGGTGGAGAAGAATTTTATTGAGTGATGGAACAGCTTTAAACAGAGAGGGGACACAGGGTGGTCCCCCTACCCAAAGGCAGGAAAGTCCCCCATATGGCTGGGTCCAGAGCCTTTTATGTCAGAATGGGAAGTGCATGCTGATTGGTTTGCGAGTATGCAAAAACGTGAAAGCAAAGACATCACTCAAAAGTGGGCCTGACAGAGTAGAAAACCAATCAGGAAAGGGTAGGTATATGTAAAATAGGTGAAGGGTGAGGATCACTCAGAGGAAAGCACACCAAACAGGGAGTTAAGTTCTCAATCTGGTCTAAGGATTGAACTGGTAGCTTGGCTTTCAGGATTGAAACTGTCTTCGGCCTGGAGGTGGCGTTTCACCAGGGACCTGCCTCTAACTGCCTAGGCATTTGGCTGCCTCCTGCTGCTCTCATAGGGAGGCTGAGGCACAAGAATCACTTAAACCTGGGTGTTGGAGGCTGCAATGAGGCAAGATCATGCCACTGCACTCCAGCCTGGGCAACAGAATGAGACTCCATCCCAAAAAAATAAAAATATGTAAATAAAAACAGACTTAAAAAATATGGATTATCAATGGCCTATATTGGTGGGGGCAGGAATTTTTAGGGGGAGAATAAAAAAACTAAGGTGGTTTATAGTGTTAATTCATTTCTTCCCAGTGGGATAGTTGTCTATTTAATAATTATAGTGGTCTTATTAGAAGCCAAAGGGTCCGTTGAGATCAGCTGGTCCTGGCCTCTCTTTTTCAGAAAAGAGGCCCAAAGTGAGATTTGTCCAAGATCACTGCAGCCGACATCTGTTATTTCAGCTGTCCAGTATCCTTTCCCTATATCTCAATAGCAGCCCACTCCTTCTTGAGGGGATTCTCTCTCCCCCACTGAACACTGTCTCTTTAGGGCTATTAATCCAGGTGCCAGCTCTCCACGACAAATACCAAGGGGTCCCAGGGGGCTCCTTCACAGGGTGCAGGTGTGTGAGTGACGCCACCTCAGGACACTGTGCTGACACTTTAAATCATGGAGCAAGAAAGGGATGCATGGAGGTCATCCATGCTGACCCCCAGGCCTGACCACGCTGTTTTTGCTGTAAGACTGTCCTTGCTTTTCCTACTTCCTGGCCTTGCACTGCTGAACACCTTGGTTTCTATCTGTTTTCAGGCGGTTTCCCTGATCTCTGCCCATTCTAAAACCTTCCAGTATCTTTGCAATAAATTCCACTTTGCTTATCTCAGCCAGAATCAGTTTCTGATACTTACAACCAAACAACCCTGAGTGACACATCACCCAACCAGCCCAAGGGAGACCAAGCTGACAGCCCAGAGTTTTGGAGTGTGGACGCCTGTCCCTGGGAGTGTCAGCCACCGAGCCGACTTCTCAGGATCTCGACTCCTCCACCTCCATCCCCTAGGGCTGCTGGGAGACAGGATGAAGAGGAATCATCCCTTACTGAGTGATGTGACAAGCACTTTGACACAGTTTAATTTAGTCCTTCCAACAGCCTGGTGACGTGGGGATTATCTCGATTTACCCATGAAGACACTGACGCTGAGCAAGAAAAATGTTTTCCCAAGGTTGCAGAGCTCCTGAGTGACAGAGCCAGAATTTGAGCCAAATCTGTCTAACTTGAAAAGCCTCGCTATTGTCACGTCATCCTCCTGCCTTGCCTCAAGAAAAAAATCAGTCACTGAGACCTCAATGAGGTGTCAGAGGCATGACTGGATGTTGGCTGCACCTACAACATATTGAGGGGGGTCAACTGTATACAGCGGGCCAGGACACCCACCCAGGCAGGCGCGACCACGAATGGGGGTGCTGAGGGTGGGGGTGAGGAAAGCCTTGGTGCCTGAGGAATGGTATAGAAAACGTCCTTACCCCAGAGGAGTGGAAGTGAATTCTGCACTGAGATGAATACACGTTCCTGTTCCCATGGCAACAGAGCATGCTCGCTGTTGTCCATACCTGTAACTGTGTGACTCACATTTTTGGCAGTGAGCTAGTCCAGTCCATAGTCATTAGCTAATCAGCCTAGAATGTGAGCATGACGGCACTGTTCATATCTGGGGGGGATCAGCAGGGTCTAAGTGTGTCCCTCTGCAACTCTGAAGGCCAGAAGTATGTCTCCTTTCATTTTCACCCCGCATTCCCAATCCTTGGCATGGTGTCCGTTACCGAACCATCATAAGGAACCTGGATATGCTCTAGGCTTCCTCAATAGGCACAAAGAATGGTGAGAGAGTTTGAGTGAAAGCCAAAGGTAGGGTAGGGAATTAAATATGACATGAAAAGGGAAGAAACTGGGGTTGCACGAGCTGTTAAAATCAATAGGAACTCCTGGGAGGTGCGGAATTCTGATTTCAGACCAAAGCTCGTTAATACATGTTGAAGGGTGGCACGTGGAAGAAGTAGTCCTGGCAGATCCTTCTGTGGGTCAGGAATAAGCTCAGAGTGACTTGGTTTAGTCCTGTGCATTTCCAGGGAGGAAGAAGGGGAATCTTGGAAGAGACATTACTTAGCCACCAGCTCATGGATACACATCATGGATGATGACACTTGAGGGAGCTGAGGTGGGGCAGAAGAGCCATGGCATACAAGACAAAGCACCCGTGTCCCTACAAACAGAGGGTCCCAGAGGCTGCAAGGAGCCCATCAGACCACCCTAGAAAACCTTGAGTGGCTCCCCAGTTATGAAATAATGTCACCAAATTGACAAAGGACCCCTACTGGGCACCAGCAGAAACTGATGGGGGTCTGTGAAAACCTGTGGTTTCCATTTAACTCCTTGGAAGGTGGTAAAGTTCTAGTGTGCATGGGGAAAACCCCAATGGGAAAATCCACCAGACCAGAAGACTCAAATCTCAGGATGAGTTCAGCCTGGGCTCCCTGGGAAAGCTCTACACACAAACTCACGAGAGCACCACATGGGTTCAGCTGTCCCAACTTCTGCTAAGTAGGTAGCCCTCCCTCGAAAGACGGGGTCACTGACGGAGAAGAACCGGGGCAGTATGTTTTCTGGGGCACACTCATGATCAGCACCAACTCAGTAGCTCTCGTCATCAAGCATCTTCCTTAGGTGGGAGTATGGCATGTGCGTTCCAGTTCGATGATGGGCTTGTAAGCTCCGGGGACACAAAGGGCCAAGTTTCCTGGGGGTCGACCTTGTCCAAACCATCCCAATTACACAGGGCAAGTTGCCATGCTGTATACACCGCCCAGCAACCATGCCTGCATGCTGCAGACAGTCAACAAAGGTTCACTGAGTTCACTGATGAATGAAGAAAGGAAGGAAGGGGAGGCTTTCTGAACAGTTTCCTCAAACAGTTTGCAAGCCTTCCTCATCACAGGGCACTGGAGCATAGGCGTCAGGGTCCCTGAACACAGCCAGGTCTGTTACCACTGAACTCTGAAAAGAAGACTGCAGTGGGGTCCTGAGTGGGGGGGGTTGAACATTTCTGATTTCTTTATCATAGAGAAAAGGAGGCAGTGCTGAATTCCAAGGCCCTTCTCACTTCTAAAAAATTCACAGGTCTCTCAGAATCCTCTAGAAAGAAAATAAGTGAAAATAAGGAAACTCTATTAAGTGACATATTTGGAAGGAGAGGAAGGAGACCCCAAGAGCAGAGGAGTCAGCAGGAAAGCCTTTGGTGCCCCCATCCTTGCTTCAACCAGGACCCCACTTTGTCTCAAATGTGCACTGGGGTGCTCACAATTTCAGTAAATAAAAGGGATGAAAGGCTTCTGCTGTTTTAAAAATATATGGATGCAACCTGGCCAACATGGTAAAAACCCCGTATCTACTGAAAACGCTAAAATTGGCCGGGCGTGGTAGCTCACGCCTGCAATTCAGCCCTTTGGGAGGCTGAGGCGGGCAGATCACCTGAGATCAGGAGTTTGAGGCCAGCCTGACCAACATGGAGAAACCCTGTCTCTACAAAAAATACAAAAATTAACCAGTGATGGTAGGCATCTGTAATCCCAGCTACTCAGGAGACTGAGGCAGGAGAATCACTTGAACCTCAGAGGCGGAAGTTGCAGTGAACTGAGATCACACCATTGCACCCCAGCCTGGGCATCCATCCAAATTTTATATGGATGCATAAGGAGTGAGCTAGCACAACTGCATCTCTGTTAGGGGTATCAATGAGATGGGCTGTGGGTGACCCTAGGAGGGATGGAGGGGCAGGTACAAGACCCTGGGCAGCTGGCTGCAGACAACCACTATT
Organism: Cebus imitator; assembly: GCF_001604975.1. Taxonomy (NCBI): domain Eukaryota; kingdom Metazoa; phylum Chordata; class Mammalia; order Primates; family Cebidae; genus Cebus; species Cebus imitator. The sequence continues at coordinate 4,202,378 of NW_016107387.1, read as the reverse complement.
ATTGGCTCTAACACACCAATACTCTGAGCTTCCAGGCTGAGGCAATCAAGGGTTCAGGAAAAGGGGACCCAAGCATCCCAACATAAAGTTCCCTGGCCACTCTGACTCCTGTTAAATCTGTGCAACCCAGGCAGGAGGGGCAGTTCCACGCAGCACTAATTGCCGAGCATCTTTTTACAAGGCTCAGCCTCGACATCTACGTGGATTTGAGGTAAATCCTCACATGCCCTGGTGTCTTTAACAGGAATATAAATCATCCCAATTACACAGGGCGAGTTGCCTGTGTCTATTTCTGGAGCGGTTGCTTCCCATGCTGGAAGGGAGGGAAAATGCAATGCAGACAAAAAACCCAGGGAAGAGATGTCAAGTTCACAGGTCCCATTTCAGAGCAGGGAAAGGCTAGGAGGAGGAGTGCTCAAGCTGAACCATAGCTTCTCTGAGACAAGCAGGAACTGAAAAGAGATTTAGTGTGCCAGGTGCAGTGGCTCACGCCTGTAATCCCAGCACTTTGGGATCCCGAGGTGGGGGGGGATCACCTGAGGTCAGGAGTTCGAAACCAGCTGGCCAACATGACAAAACCCCATCTCTACTAAAAATACAAAAAATTAGCCAGGTGTGGTGGTGGGCACCTATAATCCCAGTTACTTGGGAGGCTGAAGCAGGAGAATCGCTTGAACCCAGGAGGCAGAGGTTGCAGTGAGCAGAGATCACATCACTGCACTCCAGCCTGGACCACAGAGCAGACTCTGTCTACAAAAATAAAAAGAAAAGAAAAGAAAAGAAAACTAAGAAAAGAGAATTAGCGAAATAAATTCCTATGCACTGTCTTCCCCAGTCCAGCCACCCAGAGTGCAAAACTAAATGAAGAGAAAATAACAGTAGAAAAAAAAAGATAAGGTCTGGGTGAACTAGGGACCTCGTCAATCCAATCCTCCAGCACAAGATGCAAGCCCCCAAATCCGGCATGGAGCTTTGCAGCCAGCACCAAAGGAGAAGTGTGCTTGGCTACATGGTCCGAAGTGTCCTCAAGATAAAATAAGCCACCTGCTCCAGGGAAGCACAACCATTCCTGTGCTAACGCCAAAAGAAATTCCTCTCATGGGTTCAGATACAGAGAACACAGTTAAAAATATATATATTTAAAGACCATAAGCTTCATAGTGCTGTTTATTTTAAACCCCAGTTTAAGTCCTTCAAAAGTGCTCCCTGGGTATCTGGTTCTGGCTGCAGTTCCTACAACCAAGTTGTCAATGAAGGCCCTGCTCATAGAAGCAGCAAAAATAAGAGAATCATCACCCCTGGGGAGAAAGGTAAGGAGTAGAGGCCGGAGTTAGTGTAAAGAAGTCATTCCTCATCTGTTATAACAGGAGCCAGACAGTTTCAAAGTTAATAAATTGAGAAACAACATACAATTGTTTTATTTAAAATTCTGGAGGCAACCACCAGAACTAAAAGCAAACACTTAGAAGTGTGGCTGGCGACTGGGCGCGGTGGCTCACGCCTGTAATCCCAGCACTTTGGGAGGCCGAGGCAGGTGGATCACTTGAGACCAGGAGTTTAAGACCAGCCTGGCCAACATGGTGAAACCCCACCTCTGCTAAAAATATAAAATTCAGCTGGGCATGGTGGCAGGTGCCTGTAATCCCAGCTACTCAGGAGACTGAGGCAGGGGAATTGCTTGAACCCAGAAGGTGGAGGTTGCAGTGAGCCAAGATCGCGCCACTGCACTCCATACTGGGCAATGAAGCAAGACTCCGTCTCCACCCCCCCCCAAAAAAAAAAAAAGTGTGGCTGGAAAGGGGAGGAGTGGGGTGTGAGTGTGCTGTTTTGTATTCTAAGTCCTTTAGTACAATTTAATTTCGGTTTTAACCATGGTCACTTTATTCCTTTTGCTTAAAATAAAAACTAAGGCTTTTAAGTTTACAGCATGGAAAATGAAGAAAGAAAAGCACACCAGGATGCAATGTAAATGAGAGCGTGTGTTACAGGAATAACCTTGAGTCGGTCCTGATTTATACACAAAAGGAGATCGCTCACAAACTTCAGGATTATTAAGAACAAATCTCTGCAACACACCTCACAGCCAACAGAGACACAAGCACACTACACCATCAGAATGGAGAACTGCATGTCTAGGCAGCTCTTTAAAATCCTGAACTCGAGTCCACTTTCAAACTCCACCACGCTAGCCCTCTCTGCGGCTCACTCTTGGCTTTCAGAGCCTCCCAGAGAGGGAAACAGTCAGGTTGTGGTGTTGTAAAAAATCACACGCTTTCCCTCAATGCCAGAGCATTTCACAAATGGCAGCAATTTCATGCCAGAACATGAAATCACTGAATCCAGTTAACATCCTCGGTTTTTGGATGAGGACGTGGAGTGCCCAGATATGAAGGGACTGGCCCAAATGTCTCAAAATGATGGGATGGCAACCTCAGAACATGATTCCCCCGAGTCTGATTCAGCACTCCTTCCATCACATCGATGCGTGTTCTGGAATAATTCGACGTGCTGAAGAGCCACTTGAAAAGTGGGGATCCACTGTCAAATGTGGATCAAACCAAGCCAAGCCAGCTTCCTCACCACAGGACTCTCAGAGGCAATAGTGGAACACATCCTGACTGCAAACTTTCTCAACACCTCTTTCCTCCACCCCTACCAAGGCTCATGCGCAGGCCAGTGCTCTTGCTCCCCTAAATGCTCTCCATGCTTTCATTGTGGCCATGTCTTCTGTTTTGTTTTTTGAGACGAAGTTTTGCTCTTGTTGCCCAGGCTGGAGTGTAATGGCGTGATCCCGGCTCACCGCAACCTCCACCTCCTGGGTTCAACCGATTCTCCTACCTCAGCCTCCTGATTAGCTGGGATTATATTCATGCACCGCCATGCCTGGCTAATTTTGTATTTTTTAGTAGAGACGGGGGTTTCTCCATGTTGGTCAGGCTGCTCTTGAACTCCCGACCTCAGGTGATCTGCCTGCCTCAGCCTCCCAAAGTACTGTAATTACAGACAGGAGCCACTGCATCCAGCCTATGGTGGCCATGTTTTATCTCCCATTCATCCTCTACCCAGCAGCCAGAGTGGTCCTTCCAAAAAGACCCATCAAAAATCTAGCACAATGGAAAAATCTGGAGAGAGGGAAAGCAGATGGGTGGTTGTCAGGGCTGGGAAGCTGGGGACTGACTGCTTCATGGCTTTGGGGTGTCCTTTGGGGGTGATGTAAATGTTTGGAACAAGACAGAGGCATGGTTGTACAACACTGTGAACGTACTAACTGCCAATGAACTGTTTACTTTAGAGTGTTTGCTTTTGGGGGGTTTTTTGAGAAAGAGTCTGGGTTTGTCACCCAGGCTGGAAAACAGTGACGCCATCTCGGCTTACTGCAGCCTCGACCTCCTGGGCTCAAGCGATCCTCCCGCTCCAGCCTCCCCAGTAGCAGGGGCTGTATGCACATGGCACCACGCCTGGCTAATTTTTGTAACTTTTTTGTAGGGAGAGGGTTTCACCATGTTGCCCAGGCTGGTCTCAAACTCCTGGGATCCAGCCATCTACCTTTTGTGTCATGAAACTTTGTCTCGATTTAAAAAAAAAAAATCACGTGTCCTGACTAAAATATCAGTGGACTCCCACCTTCCTCAGAGTAAAATCCCACATCTACAGTGGGCTCAACAGTCTCCCCCATTTCTCCCTCTATTAGAGACACAACGGCCTCCTCCAAGTCCTCACACAGGCCAAGTCCATGTCCACCTTTCTGACTTTGTACATGTATTCTTCTCTCTCTGGAAGATTCTTTCCTTGGGTACCCACAACACTGCTCCCTCATTTCATTCAGGTGTTTGCTCAAATGCTACCAACCCAAGAACCTCCCTGCCAACTGCATCTAAAATACCATCTCCTGCCACCCTTTACTCTGAGAGAGGAAAACAGCACAGTACTAGCCTGATAGTTCAATACACAGGTATTGGTTTTCATGGTCTGCCTTCCCCAACAGAATCTAAACAGTGAGGGCAGGGACTATTAGAACTGACCAGCATCCAGAATAGAGTCCGATACACAATTGCTGTTCAAAAGAAAGGTGTTGAATGAATGAATGTCCACGCAAATGTTAAGGTTCAAAGTTACTTGTCCAGGAATCATGCCCCTTCCCAAGGGGCATCCTGGCAGGCAAGTGTTCAATAGGTTGACTTTGACAAGGGCTCGCTGCATTAGTTCATACGACCGCTGTAACAAATAGCCATAAACCTCTTGCTTCAACCCACGTTTTCCCTCATGATTCTGACGTCAGAAGTCCAAAACTAGTTTCATGGAGGCAAAAATCAAGGTATCAAGAACGCCACCCCTTCCTTGGGGGCTCTAGGGGAAAATTGTTCCTTGTCTCTTCCAGGTTCTCTGGTGGCTGCCAGCATTCCTTGGCTTGTGGTTGCATCACCCTGATCTTTGTCTCCATGGTCACATTACCTTCTCCTCTGTATGTGTTGGCAAATCTCCCTCTTCCTCTCCTACAGGCACAGTTGTAATTGCATTTAGGACTCACCCAGGTAAATCAAAATAATCTCCTAGTCCCCAAATCCTTAACCACATCTGCAAAATCCATCTTGCCATTTACGGTAAGTTCACAGGTTCTAAGGAGAGAGTTCTGAATATCTGTACCTGCTAACTGTGCCACTGCTCACTTACGTTAATGTTGTGGCTGTGCTTTAGGAAAGGGTTCGAGGGACTGTGTGCTAGTCCTAATGTTACACAACCCTGGACAAGACCAACCCCTCACCAAGCCCCCATTATCTCACTTTTATCAGGAAGCTGTCACTTCTAAGATTCCAGTCATATCTAATATTCTGAGCCTTTGTGTGGAGTTCTTAAAAAGGCTGAAAAATGGCTGGGCTCAAGCCTGTAATCCCAGCACTTTGGGAGACTGAGGCAGATCGCAAGATCAAGAGATTGAGACCATCCTGGTCAACATGGTGAAACCCCCATCAGTACTAAAAATAAAAAAAAATTAGCTGGGTGTGGTAGCATGTGCCTGTAATCCCAGCTACTCAGGAGTCAGCAGAAGATTCACTTGAACCCGGGAGGCAGAGGCTGCAGTGAGCCAAGATCGCACCACTGCACTGCAATCCTCCAAACAGTTGTTATGAGGGGGAAAACATCAAACACCTATAATCCTGCTGTGAGTATTTCATGAAGTTTATTCTTAATACAGTTGACATGAGACTATGTTCAAACGGCCCCATCTTTTTCCACTGAACACTACTACATAGTTCAACATATAACTGAAACCTCTCATTTTCAATCCTACGCTGTTTAGTCACTCCCGAGAAATCAGACACAGCTCAGTGCCCTCTCAGGAGATGGGCATCAAGGTCCCCTTCTGGCATAAGGAGCAAAAAAGTGGGAACTTCCTTAACCCATGGACTAAGTGATGGGTACACCGAATTAGCTTGCAAACAGGAGATAACTCTTCGCTGGTTATCTCTCTTCCTCAGCACAGACCTGTGACACCTGCCATGAACCTAAGGAATATGACCAATGGTCCATGGGCCACAGACTGCCCATCGCTAACCTAAGGCAAAAGACCCCAAGATCAGCAGCTTGCAGGCTCCAGGCACTCAGCAAGTCCTGGCAGGCAGCTGAGCAGCTGTGCCCTGTGTAATACTCACTTACTTAGCAGAGAGGGCCCACCTGGTATCTCCCTGAAAGCACAGCTGGGTCATTCCAGAAGGATAGGAGCTCAGCTGCCAGCTATCAGGGACCTCACAGTCACAGTATCAACACAAGAGTTGAAAGAATACAGATCATAAGGCTGAGCTCCAGGTCTTTCCCCTGCCTCCTACCTGTGTCTGCCCTTAGGTGAGCCATAGGAGCTCTCTGGATCTTTAAAACAGGGATGCTAAAAACCTGCCTCACGTGGGGATTAGCAGAATTTAATAAAACAGCAAGTCTTTGTAAGCACCATTCAAGCAGAGCAAGAAGATACAGCCTATCATCACATCTTTCAACAACCTTCTCCCTGCCTTACTCTCCCCCTTCATTTCCATTTCTGTCATTTGCAATATGATGTCCACCCCCTGCCACTCAACTGGAGGGCCTCCAGATCACCACGTGCAATCTTCCCAAGCAGCCCTTAACAACAAGAGCTCTGGAACCAGATGGCCGAGGTTCAGGTCCCAGCTGCACAACTGTCTGTGCCTAGGTTTCCTCACGCATTGACAATGATAATAGTACTCTCCTTACAGGACTCTTACGGACACCGAATGTGCCAAAAAGTTTAAATTACACCTGGCACATAGGGAGGCATATTGGTATTTCCTGAAATCTGTTTTCTAAACTTTGATTAGACAATATAATATACATTCAAAAATTGCATAAAATATAAGTGTGTAGCATAATGGGTAATTATAAAGTAAGCCTCCTGAGTGTCCCTTCCTGGTCTGATCATTCTTTATCCCAGCAGTAACTGCTATCCCAAATTCTCCAGAAATCACTGGGACCTCGAACTCCTGGGCTCAAGTGATCCTGCTGAAATTACAGGCCTGAGTCACCACAGCTGGCCTGTGGCAGTAGACTTTATAGACAATAAAATTCATCCTTTGAAGGTCCAGTTTGATGACTCTGACAAATGTCTAAGATTCTCAGATCTTGGCTGGGCATGGTGGCTCACACCTTTAATCCCAACATTTTGGGAAGCAGATGCAGGCAGATCACAAGGTCGGGAGATCAAGACCATCCTGGCCAACATGGTGAAACCCCATCTCTACTAAAAATACAAAAATTAGCTGGGTATGGTGGCATGCACCTGTAGTCCCAGCTACTCAGGAGGCTGAGGCAGGAGAATCGCTTGAACCAGGGAGTCAGAGGTTGTAGAGATCGCACCACTGCGCTCCAGCCTGGTGACAGAGCAAGACTCCGTCTCAAAAATAAAAATAAAAAATTCTCAGATCTTAACACCTCTGCCGATGGACTCCATCCCCTACACACAGCACAAACCTCCTTAATATCTCTCCCTTCCCTCCCTTTGCAGGATGAGGCGTTCTCTGAAGTCCACTGGGATCCCCCACCTTCCCATTTCCCCTCAGTCCTCAACCTGGCTCTGCCCATCGCGGGTATGCTCCCCCGGCCTCCATCCCCAGTCCTCCTTTCTCCCCCGCGGCATTCTCTTGCCAGGTTCCTCATCCGCTCCCTCGGCAGCGTCTCTGCAGATCACTCCCAGGTCTGCGCCAAGGCCCCAGCTTGTCTAATAAACCACACTCCATCTGAGAATCACAGGCCATTGACACCTCAAATTCAGGATGTGCAAAGCCAAATTTTGTTTGCCCCAATCAGTCTCTGTCACATATATAATATGTCCTATGTTACAGCTCCTAGAAGCCCAACCAAAATCGGATTTTTCCATCTATCGAATTCCCTGCTGTTGACCACTTCCCAAATACTCTCTACTCAACTGCCAAGATCTCTCCAAATGTTTTCTCTGCCTCCAAATGCCTCTCCTCTTCTGTTTACCAGGGGAGGGTCCATCTCAAAATAGCTTTTGATGGGCCCTACATGCAAAATCCAAGCACAAGCCCTTCAAGGATCTTCAGCATTGCGGTGGACCAGTGGGGAATCTGTCACTTTGGCCTGCATACCACACTGTCCCCTTCTTCCAAGGATGGCACTGCATTTCCCTGTGAGGAGCCGTGCCCCTCCATTCTCAGGTATGGACAACACTACCTACCCAACAGACCCAGGCCTACAGCCATCACCCAGTCAAGTCAGGGCCAACACCTGGTTCTGAAAAGCCACTCCATTCCATGGGGCTTCATCTTACAGAAAAAGGAGCTGTCTTTTGCCAATGGTCTCAAAGCAGGGAGGATGCCAGTCTGGAGCTACCAGTTTTCAACACGCAGCTCAAGTGAGAAAGAACACATCCTGACATCTTTGGATCCTGTAGCCATACAACCTATGGGTCCAAGAGTGGAGCCCAAAACATGCCCTTCTTGGCTTAAGCCATCCTGGGCTGGTTTTCTAACCTTTGCAATAGAAAAGGTCCCATCCAAGGCTGCAATTTCCCCCTTTCCTCCTCATCTCACCATCCCCTCACCCTTCGGCTATGCCAGCCATTTTCTAAATCAAAAACAGAACAAATACCCCAAAACACCGTTCAAGCCAGTTGCCTTAGTTCCCTGATGCCTCTGCACCTTTACCCATGCTGATCCCTGGCCCTGGGCTGCCTTCCCTCTCTCGTCCCTGGGAATCCTACTTCTCCTTTTAGGGCCGATGCCATCTCCTCTGTGAGGCCTCCTCGCCCTCCTGTCCCTTCTCTGAGCCCCCATAATATTCTGTATTCATTTACTACAGTCCCCTGCCATAATATTCTGTATTCATTTACTACAGTCCCCTGCTTAAACTTGGCTCTTCCAGCAAGACTGCAGGCCCCTATGGCAGTGGTAAGGACCAGCTCATAAGATCTCTGCATTAATCTAGGAGGTGACTCAATCAATACTTGCTTTACTGAATGGGAGGAAGATGGCAGAGCAGAAGAGAGACTCCCCGGATCGGGATGCTCAGTCTCTCGGGGCTCTGCTGGGTGTATACCTAACACACAGCCACGTTCCCAGGGTGACAAGAGGACCCAGGCACACACCTCACCTCCAAGAAAGCAGGGCAAGCAAGATACACTGGGCACATAAATCAGGTGAAGCAGGTGCAGCAGCAGCTCTTGCAGGGCACAAGTGCAAAGCCTGGCCTCCATGAGCACCCTTCCAGGTTGCTGTGTTTTTCACGTTTTTACCAACTCATGACCTCAGAGCCGTAATAACCCACATGGGCTCTGTGCTTTTATCGGAATCTGCAGGCAGGCACAGCAGGCACACACTAGGCAACCTCTCCCCTTGCTCTAGGTTGGGGGGTGGGTGGTAAAAAATGTACATTGGGGGCCGAGTACAGTGGCTCACGCCTGCAATCCCAGCACTTTGGGAGGCTGAGGCAGGCAGATCACGTGAGGTCAGGAGTTCGAGACCAGCCTGGCCAACATGGCAAAACCTCTTCTTTACTAAAAATGCAAAAATTAGCCGTGGTGGTGGCACGCAACTGTAATCCCAGCTGCTTGGGAGCTATCACTTAAACCCACATATAAACTATACAGGAGAATTGCTTGAACCAGGAGGCAGAGGTTGCAATGAGCCAAGATCATGCCACTGCACTGCAGCCTGGATGACAGTGCAAGACTGTCTTTAAAAAATATATATATACATTGGGACTCACTTCCTTGTGCCCAAGAGACCCTGGAGTGCCCCCAAACTTCTGTGCCACTCCATGATCCCATTTACCTATGCCACCCTTGTCTTTTCCCAGGGGACTCTTGGGTAGCCAGAGCACAGGGGATAAAGAAGGAGCTGGAGCTACAGGTTGCAAGGGGTAGGGGCAGCTGCTGGGACCTCCCTCCGGGACGGGACGGGACTAGCCTAGCCTAGCCAGGAGAGCAGGAGGTTGCTTCCCCAGCTGATGCCAAAAGACGCTGCCAGCCACAACTTTCCACCCACCCCATGCAGGCAGGGCTGCTCTCTGCCCTCTTCCATGCTGCCCTGTAGAGACTGCTTTTGCCTAGATATTTACTCTCCATTAACCGCAAAGAATGAACCTAATGAGAATGCAGGGTGATGAGGTGGTCCAGGCTCCAAGCAGGAAAGACCCCTTTGTTTGCCAAAGGTGGGGCCAGGCCTTCTTGTCCCAGTGGCTGAGACGGCAGAGGAGGCGTGTCAAGTGGGGTTATATGCTACAGTAGGTATGACAGGAGCTATGACGATCGGCTCAGGGCCGTGGGAGGTGTGCACATCCCTAGCCAGGCACTCTCCTTCGGGAAGTCGATGCAACAGGTTAGCTGAGGGGCAGAGTTGTGGCCACAGGCATGGAAGCGAGAGATGGGAACCAAACATCACCTCTCCATTAACTAGTAGCAGGACTTTCTCTAAGCCCTGTCTCCTTATGCTTGTGAAAGAAACCTGCTGGATTTGATGATGTATCTTAGAGGCCCATTCCAGTAATGCAGCCTGTGAGTCATCAGAAAACGCAGAAGGAGGTAGAGACACACCCATCCAAACCCTCCCTCTGCCCACCCCTGTTTACCAAACAGCGCCTGTTCCACCAGCCCACTGTTAAGCTCAGGGTGCATTCCAGGCGAACTCTCCCCAAAACAGGTTCCACATGGCCCTGTTTGGCTTCCACCGGGATACAGCCAGAGCAGGCGGGGACTTTACAGACCTTTCTGTAAAGGTAAATAGTTTAAACACCGTCATGCTGTTAGGTGATCCGACAGCAGAGTCTTTCCATTGCCCTGGAGTGGTTTTGGCAGGGCACCCTGCACTGGGGGTGCTGAAAGTGAAGAGTGAATTACATTGCTTCATCTCTCCTCCAATGTCTTTTTTTTTTTTTTTTTTTTGCAGGTAGTAGGGAATGGAGACATTCAACACAGCAGGAAAGAAACCCATCCCAGGCAAGGCACAGCCTTGCAAATGTGTATACATACACAACTCTTCATTTTGAAAGGGAAGCTGAACCTCCGTGACTCTTGCAAGATTAGTCACCGTGAGTGCAGCCCCTAAGTGTCCCAGTCTTTGAGTGCCCTCTGCCTGGCCTTCTCCCCAAGGCTATACTCTCTTACCAACCTCATATACCCAAAAACCTAAGAGTACCATTAGTTATCCTTCTTCCAAATTCACTTAAGACTTAAGACTGTGACAATCTCTAAAAGCATATAACAGGGACAGTGAAGGGGCAGAACTGCCTTCTCTCCTACTGGGTGTCCAAGGGATATTCTTAGCTTCTCAGTCCAGTTCCTTAGCACCTACGTCGAAGATCAGGAATGGAAAGAGACAAGAAAAGAGGAGGTTGAGATCCATCTATGATCCTCCTTGTTAGAAGTTTAAAGTCTCAGAACGAGGAAATGAAAACTCTGGGTTAAAAGAAGATCAGTGGAATAATTCGGGTTGAAAATATAATTGAAATGAACAATTTATACATGGTTCCTTACATCCTTGATTTTTGTGGTTTATTTCATTACATTTCTAGCTCAACCTGCTACCTCATCTCCTATTTAGCACAGATGATCAAAAATATGTTGCTGGACATTCAAAGGAACGATCTCTATCTGTTCATCTTGATTTCCTCACCATCTTTCTCCCTTTATGAGGATACAGGCACATGGAGTCACACAAAGTTCAACACAGAATGCCATATCCCAGAGGCCTCTTCTCTGCCCTCATTCCTCCAGGTTTCTGCAGCTTCTGTAACAGTCACCATCCTGATTCCATCTCTGCCTGAGAGCTAGACCAGATCTCTCAAATCCCATCCAGGCGAGAGCAAGGATTCCATCACTACCACATCTTGCCAGTTACCATTCGTTCTCCTCCCTTTGGTGCCAGCTGACTTGGGTCTCCTTTGGGCACCACCCTTGCCCCCTTCTCAGCCCAGGCAGTAAGGATGGGGCTGATCCACCTCCCAACCATGCTCACCAGGCTCCATCTGAAAGCTGCTCAGTGACTTTCTTGGCTTTTCTCCCCGCTTTGGAATTATAAAATTTTTAGAATCTTTAATTCCAAAGGGGGATAAAAAAGGGTTTTCTGAGAAGGTTGCTAAGCTAGAAAATGAAGCTAAAACAGAGGAAAGCAAAGCCTAGAGATGGGGAGGTCTGATCACACTGCCTTTGCTTATTCTATTAGTTAATTATTGGGTGTAACAAATTTGCCCAAAAATCAGTGACATAAAACAACAGTCATTTGGCCGGGTGCCGTGGCTCATGCCTGTAATCCCAGCTACTCGGAAGGCTGAGGCAGGAGAATCACTTGAGCACAGGAGGTCCAGACCAGTCTGAGCAACACAGCAAGACCCCATCTCTAAAAAGCAAATATGGTCATTTATGGATTCTGGGGAGCAGGTATCCAAGCATGGTTCTCCCAGACCCTGAGCCTTACCCAGGGTCTCTCTCCCAAGGCTACAATCAAGATGTCTGCCAGGGCTGCAGTCATCCTAAGTCTCGATGGGAAAAGAATCTGCCACCAAACTCATTCACGTTGAGGCTGTTGAGGCATTTGTTAGTTCCTTGCCACATGGGTCCCTCCCTAGAATAGCTCACTTCACAGCCAACCAGCAAGAGTAAATAAACATGGCGGAAGTCATGGCCATTTTGTTACCTATTCTCAGGAGTGACATTCTGGGGCATGTCTATCGTTAGAAGCAAGTCACCACATTCCACCCACACTCAACGGGAAGGGATTACACAAAAGTGACCAAAGGCAGGGAGCATGGAAAGCCATCTTAGAGGCCACCTAACCCATCTCGAGAATGGGCTGTGCCTATAGCCACATGCCTGTGGACTTTTCATTCGTGAGGGCTGATAAATCCCTGCACCCCACACTTTGTTACCGTTGCTAAGCTGGTTTGACTTGGGCTACTACCACTGAAAACCAAGGGTCCATCAGACTCTAGCACCACTCCCTATTATAGCCACGGCTGACCCTTCCAGACACTCCCGCTCATTTGTTAAAGAAAATCGTTAGCCCCTGACTTCCATCACTACTCCCATCAAGAGTTTTGGCAAATGAATGCTAGGGTCCGTCTAAGTTGGCTTCTCAGTTTTTCATACTGTGCGTCTGCCCTAGCCAGCCTGCCTGGTACGTGGGGCCTCGCCCTCTGACTGCCTTCAATGAAATGTTCTATGGGGCCTGGACCAGCAGGGACTGGCAGAACCATCTGAGGAACTCCCTCCCCACATAGAGCCCATGCATAAGCTAAACCAGACATCCCAGGGAGCTCTGAACAGTGTGCCTATAGGGTCATCCCAGGGGCTGGGAAGCTTCCAGAAAGGCAGCCTGGTAAGCAGATTGCTCCTGCTAGACATGGTATTTCTTTTTTTT
>NW_016107387.1:4186144-4189452 GCF_001604975.1 Cebus imitator | reverse complement strand
TTTTTTTTGAGATGGAGTTTCGCTCTTGTTGCCCAGGCAGGAGTGCAATGGTGCGATCTCAGCTCACTGCGACCTCCACTTCCCAGGTTCAAATGATTCTCCTGCCTCAGCCTCCGAGCAGCTGGGATTAAAGGCATGTGCCACTATGCTTGGCTAACTTTGTATTTTTTGTAGAGACGGGGCTTCTCCATGTTGGTCAGGCTAGTCTCGAACTCCTGACCTCAGGTGATCAAACTGCCTCAGCCTCCCAAAGTGCTGAGATTACAGGTGTGAGCCACTGTGCCCAGCCATCTGACATGGTATTTCTTTGGTGAGACTATGTCAGATTGAGCAGCTAGAACGGCCTTAGCATACTGATTACAAGTGACCCACATTGCTTAGATAGACAAGGGCCCACACGTTCTAGGGGCAGCCCTGCTTCCACACTACCTTGGCCACCTACTCCAATGATTATCTTCTGAGCTGGTATTTTAAATCAGGGCTTCTGAAGCCTGGATGAACATCTTAATTACCAGAGGAGATTTTTTTAAAGTAGGGTACCTCAGACACAGCCTATACCAATTAATTCACAACCTCCATCAAAATCAAAACACCCAGGCCCCGTTTTTTGTTTTGGTTTCTGGGTTAAGTTCCCCAGATAATTCCAATACTGAGAAGACGAACCTTAAATGAAGAGCCACGAATCTCAAACAGGCACTCAACTCTTGCTCACTCTGCCCTAAATGTAAGCTCAATGGGCAATTAAGCATATCCTAGACACGTTTTAGGCAATTGTATCTCCTCCTAAGCTACCCATTGAAGAGGGCTGTGGAATCTTGATCCTCAGAGTGGAATCCAGGGAGGGACCAGGAGCATTCCTGTCACCTAGAAGCCTGTTAAAAATGCAGAATCTGCATTTTAAAAAATCTTGACCAGACGTGGTGGCTCACAGCTATAATGCCAGCACTTTGGGAGACCAAGGAGGGCAGATTGCTTAGAGCCCAGGAATTCGAGACCAGCCTGGGCAACATGGCAAAACCCTGTCTCTACAAAAAATTAGCCGGGCATGATGGTGCACACTTGTGGTCTTAGCTACTTAGGAGGCTGAGGTGGGAGAATCACCTGAGCCCTGGGGTCAAGGCTGCAGTGAGCTGTGACTGTACCACTGCACTCCAGTCTGGGTGACAGGGTGAGACCCTGTCTCAAACCCCCTGGTGACTGGTTTGCATATTCAAGCTTGAGAAGCACGGTTCATGCCATCTAGCAACCCTATCCTAGTTACCTGGTGAGACAGTTTTCCATTTTCCAAAACACTGATTTCTCAGATGATGAGAAATGCTTTGTCTCACACTTCACCTAGAAAGATAGGAGCAACCCAGCCGGGCAAGATGGCTCATGCCTGTAATCCCAGCACTTTGGGAGGCTGAGGCGGGTGGATCACCTGAGGTCAGGAGTTCGAGACTAGCCAGGCCAACATGGTGAAACACTCTCTCTACTAAAAATACAAAAATTAGCCAGACGTGGTGGCACATGCCTATAATCCCAGCTACTAGAGAGGCTGAGGCAGGAGAATTGCTTGAACCCAGGAGGTGGAGGTTGCAGTAAGCCACGATCACACCATTGCACTCCAGCCTGGGTGACAGAGTGAGACTGCATCTGGGAGCGGGGGGAATAAAAATAAAAATAAGAGCAACCAATAGTAGCTGCTCATCAGCCCGTGGCCCAAATCCATCCTAGCCACATCAGACCCCACGCTCTCAGACTTCCTTCCCACAACAGTACCTCCTCCTACCAAAGGCAACCTACCTGCTTTCTACCTATCAGCACGTAACATCTATCTTTAAATTCAAAAAATTCGAGATAAATATATGCTTTGACCCTGGTTCTCCAGTCTTTTATTCATTTTTCTCCTAACAGCAAAAATTTTCACCAGAAATGTTGCCTGTAGTCATGACTTTGAATCTCTTATCTCTAATTCCCTCCTTCCCACTCCACTGAGCCTACTCTCCTCAATGTCACCAATGACCTCTATGTTGTCACCAAATCCAAGGGCCCCTGTCTCTCTTCTAGAGTCCTTGGCCAGCCAGCAACATTCAACGTCCCTTTTTTTCAGAAGCCATGACTGCTCTGGGGTCCCATAACATCTCACGGGTCCTCTCAAGTAATCACCCTTCTGGATCATCCTCTGCTTGCTCTTAAATGTCACAGTGCCCAGAGCTCACTTCTGCTCCACCTATTTTCTACCTACTCACTCCCCGTAGTGGCCTGACCCTGTTCCACAGCTTTAGGCATTCTCTATTCCCAATGACTCTAACGTCGTATCTCTAGCCCTGACCTATTCCAGCTCTCTAGATCCGTGGCCTCCTGGCTACCTGTCACCCCTACACTGATGCTCAGTGGAGGAATCTAATGAATCTATCAAAGAACTAATTTTCTTCACTTCCAAAAACAAAACTAGACCTGCCCTCCACACCCCATTTGAGTAAATGGCACCACCATCCATCCATCCATCCTGTTGCTTACACCCCAAAATCTAGAATTCTCAAGTCCTCACACCCTCCACATCCAATTCCTCTCACCTATCAGTTCTGTCTGATCCATCCACATTTTCCTTCCCCACTGCTGCCACGATATTCCCTACACTATTACCATGATCTCCTTGTTCCACTTTTCATCTTCTGTAATTCATTCTCACATTGCAGCCAGAGGGAACGTATAAAACATTAATCAAATTATGTCAACCTTGTAACTAAAATCATCCCAAGGCTTTGCAGAAAAGCCTTGACTCCTAGAAAAAAATCCAAATCATTTACTCTAATTCATAAGCAATAAAGCCTGCCTCTGTCTACCTCAACTGACGCCATTTTCTGCCCTTCCCCACCAGCCACCCTGACCTTCTTGCTCTGTGCTGTCCAATGCAGGAGACCCTGGCCACAAATGGCTATTTAATGTTAAAATTAAATAACTTCAAACTCAAATAGAATGCAAACGTGCCACGTGTATTCCTACCCCGATGCTGCTGGTAAGGCTTCTCCCTCTGCTTGGAGTACCTGCATTGCTTCTCCGGGGAGGCCACACCTTCTCTTGCCTTCCAGGTGTAGCTCAGGTGGTGACTCCTCTGCAGACACCAGCCCCTTCTCTGATCTTCTCCAGCACCTGTCTGCAGCCTGGCTTTGACTCTTATTCACACTCAAATAAAATTCATTAGCTGGTCATGGTGGCACATGCCTGTAATCCCAGCTACTCAGGAGGCTGAGGCAGGAGAATTGCCTGAACCCAGGAGGCAGAGGTTGCGGTGAGCCGAGATCGCGCCATTGCACTCCAGCCTG
>NW_016107387.1:4183398-4185619 GCF_001604975.1 Cebus imitator | reverse complement strand
AAAAGGTGCAGGCCTTAAACATCCCTGTCCCTGCAGAAAGTTCCGTTGGACTGTGCTGTTCTAGTGTCCCCAGGATGAGGATCTTGCACCACACCTTTGCACTTGCTGTCACCTCTGCTCTGCCTGGAGTGCTGCTCCCCTTCCCCTCCCTATGGTCAGCTGCTTCTTGTCATCCAGACATCAGTTTAAGCATCACTGCTTCAGAGAGGCCTTCCCTAAACTCCCAATCCAAAAAAGCCACCCACTTCCTCCCAATTGCATGAGCTCGTGGAGCTCTGCAGAGCAAGTACCACTAGCTCATGCCTTTCTTGTGTGTGTCTGTCTATTCCCCAACTCTACCCCACCTCTCCACCCCAAAGTATACTCGTGACATCAGGGACCCGGTGAGTCTGACTCACCACTGCATTCCAGCTCCTCGTCCTGCACCTGCAGAGTAGCGTCCCCGATGACTCTGCTCAGTAAGTGTTAGTGGATTGCCTGACCATGTCATGTTCGTATTTCCTCTCGAATCTCTCACAACCATCGCCTGTTTCACCCTCCTCCCTGCCACCACCCAGGCCGGTCCTTCTTCCGCTCCTCCCAGGCAGTACTACAAACAGAATCCTGCCTCTGCCCTGCAGTCAACCCCGTGAACACTAGCAGTTACTCCTGCTAACATTCCTCTTGTCAAATCAACTCTATTCCTATACTTTCTGGTCTTAAATGGTCTCCACCTCCCCAAATGTGCCATGCGTATTGCTACCTCGGTGCTGCTGGTAAGGCCTCGTCCTCTGCTTGGAGCACCTGCCCTGCTTCTCGGGGGAGGCCACGCCTTCTGCCTTCCAGGTGTGGCTCAGGTGGTGACTCCTCTGCAGACACTGGCCCCTCCTCTGATCTTCTCCAGCACCTGTCTGCAGCCCAGCCTTGGCTCTTACTCAAGAAGTTTCACATCCCACCTGCAGGCACATAGATAATCCCTGAGACCACACCGAAAATTCAAGTCTCAAACTTTGCTGAGAATCAGAATCACCGGGAGAGCTACTGAAGAACACACAGGTCCAGACTCCCTGAAGCAGGAGAGAGTCTGAGTCTCTGCACTTTTTCCACGTTCCTTAGGAGATTTGAGATTTGCATCTTTAGAGCATCAGACCTTCAACACCAATAGCTCAACCTCTTAATCCTCCCTCTCACCCACACACCTAGAGTCTAGGAGACTCTAGCTAACGATCAATTAACCAATTCCACCAAGTCAGGACACCTGGGGAGTGACCGACTTGGCAAATAACCTCCCCTCACACAAGCCTGCTCTTCATCAATTATTAAAAGGTATCCCCCGTGCCCCCGTGGTAGGCTTGAAAGTGCCCCTGCAAAGGTATTAATAATATCTTAATGACCAGAACCTGCGAATGTTACCTTACATGGCAAAGGGGACTCTGCAGGCCGTGATCGAGTTAAGGAATTTGAGATGGGGAGTTCTTCTGGATTATCTAGGTAGGTTCTAAATGCAATCTCAAGGGTCTAAGAGGAAGACAAGGTCAAAGAAGGAAGAGGCTGATGTGACAGTGGCAACTGGAGCTAAGAAAGAAATTCAAGAGGATGAAAAAAGGAACAGATTCTTCTTGAAGCTTCCAGAAGGACCAGCCCTGCCGACCCCTTGCTTTTTAGCCTTGTAAGACTCGTTTCAGACTTTGGATCCTCAGGACTGTGAGTGAACAAATGCGTTTTAAGCCACTACATTTGTGGCCTTCGTTAAACGAGCACACATCCTTTTACATAACACTGCAAGGTGAGGTTCCACGTGTCTGTCCTACTAGGCCCCCATTAACCTTTATAGGAATGGCCCCAGGCTCAAGAGGCCGAAGATGAAACGCAGAGCCAGCAAATGAGACACAGGGTCTTGTTAGCGGGAAACTTACATGCAGAGTGGTCCAGGGGTGGCAGGCTGGGACGGAGAAGTAGCTTACATACAGTCCAGTAGTGGGGGGCTGGGCAGAAGAACTACTTTACATAGTTCAGTTAGGGGCTGACCAGGGGAACTGCCTGACATATAGTCCAGTGCGGGGTGGGGCAGGAGCACCACCTTACACACAGTCCAGTGAGGGGCTGGGCAGGAGCACCACCTTACACACAGTCCAGTGAGGGGCTGGGCAGGAGAACCACCTTACACACAGTCCAGTGAGGGGCTGGGCAGGAGAACCACCTTACACACAGTCCAGTGGGGGGCTGGGCAGGAGAGCCACCT
>NW_016107387.1:4181596-4182372 GCF_001604975.1 Cebus imitator | reverse complement strand
GGGGCTGGGCAGGAGAACCACCTTACACACAGTCCAGTGGGGGGCTGGGCAGGGAAACCACCTTACCATAGTCCAGTGGGGGGCTGGGCAGGGAAACCACCTTACCATAGTCCAGTGAGGGGCTGGGTAGGAGAACCACATGGCCCAGTGTGGCCAGCTAGGCAGGAAAACTGCAAGAGTGTGCCTAAAGCATACAGTTTATAGAGCATTTTCACTTTGGATCCTCTCCCTAACAACCTCCACCTGGCAACCTTCATTTATCCCCAAACAAAGGGCCTAGGTCCTCAGTATGGCCCATGTTCCCTGGATGGGCCAGGGGCTCAGATGTTTCCCAAAGATAAGGAATGAATCTCTGAGTTGGCCACTCCCTGATTCTTCAGCATGGAAATCCGCCCACACATTCTGGTGCATCTACGGTACAGGGTTGTTCTCAGGGTATGCATAAGTTATTGCTGTCAAGTGCGTCTACCTTGCAGCATGATTTTCTATTTAACACATGCTCCAGTGAGCATTTCCTTTGAGTGTCATATAGGTCCTGAAAAAGTTTCAGATTTTGGAGGACTTGCATTTGTATGTAGCTCCGATATTTAAAAATTGCACTGCAGAGTAACCAGACAGCATGATGTTCATATAAAAACAGACATGGGCCGGGCGCGGTGGCTCAAGCCTGTAATCCCAGCACTTTGGGAGGCCGAGGCAGGTGGATCACGAGGTCAAGAGATCGAGACCATCCTGGTCAACATGGTGAAACCCCGTCTCTACTAAAAATACAAAAA
>NW_016107387.1:4173914-4179740 GCF_001604975.1 Cebus imitator | reverse complement strand
TTAGACTCTTCTTTTCATGCTAAAAGCATACAGTTTAGAGCTGTGCTCTCCCGTATGGACTCAGTAGACACATACAGCTCCTCAACAGAAATCAATTAAAATGAAAGAACCACTTTTGCGGTCACACAAGCCACATGTTAGTGACTACTGTACTGTACGTCACAAATGTAGAGCAGACTGCCATCCCCACAGAGAGCTCCACTGCGCTGTGCTGCCTGAGGCTGTCTCTCCAGACATTCTTTGCTACATCTTCACCTCTAGCTCCTTGACTTAGAAAAACTTGGAGGAGGCTGGGTACGGTGGCTCATGCCTGTAAGCACTTGAGGGGGCCAAGGAGGGTGGATCACAAGGTCAGGAGTTCGAGACCAGCCTGGCCAACATGGTGAAACCCCGTCTCTACTAAACATACAAAAATTAGTTGAGTGTGGTGGTGGGTACCTGTGATCCCGGCTACTTGGGAGAGTGAGGCAGGAAAATCACTTGAACCCAGGAGGTGGAGGCTGCAGTGAGCCGAGATTGTACCATTGCACTCCAGCCTGGGTGACAGAGCAAGACTCCAACTCAAGAAAAAAGAAAAAAAGAAAAGAAAGACTTGGGAGGAGAGAGATGCTGTCACTGCATCCAGTTCCACCCGGGATTCATTCTTGAGCACGTGACCTAAGACACACAGCCAGGGAGGCTACCCAGGGGTATCTGCCACGTGTGACTCTTCACTGAAAAGACTCTATCTTTGGAAAGTGACATGCAGAAGAAACAGGGTGAGAAGACTGGAAAACAGGAGGAAGACTCAGGCAAGAGCAGGGTGGGGCACATGGAGATGAGAAAGGGGAGGAAAACAGGAAAAGAGGGAAGCAGGAAAAGATACTAGGAACAGTGTGGGGAAAATGGAGTCTCTCAGTGTCATCACGAGCAGGAAATTCCAATGTTGCAAAGGAGTCCTTCCTTAGGACCTGTGTGTAAAACAACCTACTGGCCTGCAGAGAGGCTAGACCAAGCCTACCAAAGGATCTGCAAGACACAGGATCCTCTGAGGGTCCACTCTCCATGGCCCAGGGGAGCAGAGAGGGACCCCATCCCCTCACTGTCTGCATGGGGAGCTGCAATCGAGTGGGGGAGCCATAGGAGAAAAATTCGACAGAAAGCGAAGACAAACTTTTCCATACAAAAATGTAAAAAATTTGAAAGTGCACGATGCTGGCAAGGCTGTGGGAAAGCAGGCACTCCTACTCATTGCTGGCAGAAGTAGAAGCTAGAACAGTCTTGTTGGAGGCAATCTGGCCCTTTCTGTCAAAACTACAAACACACATATTCTTTGCTCCAACCTTTCAACCTCAGAGACTTACCCTTCCGAGACACTTACTCACATGCAGAATGATGGCTACACCAGGCTACCCGTCGCAGCCATAGGTAAAGATAACAGGCAAAGATTAGAAGCCACCTAGATGCCCATGGGTGAAATGAATGGGGCAGGCATCAAACAGGAGGAGGAAGCTCTTTCTATTGACTAAAGTCCAAACTATGTTATGTGATTTAACAAAAAACATCAGTAGCAGCAGCAAGGTGCAGTACTTGTACAGAGGGGACACCTGTGTTCAGAAAAATAATACCTGAGTTAAGGAAAATAAAAGGAAACATGTTTGGAAATTCCTGGATTATTTCTGGAAGTTCCCACAAGAAACTGACCACCTGCTTGCCCCTGGGGAAAGGAACTGATAGGCTGAGGACAGGGATGGAAGGGAGACCAACTTTTCACTCTGCATTCTTTTATACCTTTCAGATATCGGACCCGAGCATATATTACCTATTTGATAAGTATAAAATTAACAAAGATATACTTTTGGGTATACATATTGAACAAAAAGTTTAAAATACACCCCAAACACACTTCTGTCTCTTTTTTTTCCTCCACACAGGGTCTTGCTATGCTGTCCAGTCTGGAGTGCAGTGGTGTGATCACAGCTCACTGTGGCCTCAACCTCCCAGGCTCAAGTGATCTTCCTGCCTCAGCCTCCCGAGAACCTGGGCCTATAGGCATGCATCACCATGCCCAGCTAATCTTTGTTTTTTATTATAGTTTTGTAGATGGGGGTCTCACTATGTTACCCAGGCTGATCTCAAACTCCTGGGCTCAAGCAGTCCTCCTGTCTCAGCCTCCTAAAGTGCTGAGATTATAGGAATGAGCCACCATGCACTTCTCCAACAATGCTACAATTTCAGTGGGAAGGAAACCAGTGCCTGCCAGGTCAGTGGGCTCAGATTACCAGGTACAGGGAGCCCTGAGCTCCCAAGATGCAACAGGCCCCACGGTGTGCCCTTCCTGAGATCTGGTTCCTGAAAAGAGGAGTTCCCAAATACCTGGTCCTCTGCAAATCTGAGGTGTAAATGAGCCTTGGAAAGGTACTCCCCTTATCTAAACCCCAGCTTCAGGTTTCTGACTGGGGTGCCACCATTGAAGGCAGAGCATATGCAGCCACCACTGAATGATCCCCTGTCTGCTTCTCACTCCAGGGTAGAAAATCAAAGGAGGTCCCATGGCTGCCGCCTGATAATCACTATGGACACCACACACCAGCCAGCATCAGGGCTGTGTCCAATTAGGCCACCCCCATAACAACACCATAGCAACAAAGGTAATATTATTGTTCTAAAGAGAAAAACCACACACACACACACACACACACACACACACACACACACACACTATGTTGTGTGACAGCTTTGAAAGCCACAGAGATCACATTTTTCCACACCCTACAACTTGTGCCAACACACAGCTTCCTCAATGAAAAGTCACAGGCTTGGGGCAATCTCCTCTTCACGCCATTCCAAGATGTGTGTCCTTCACGAGAAACTGGCATGAGAATGATTCTCCGTCAAGCCAGGAATCGCGGCTGCCTCCTCGCTCTGCCTCTGCATCCGAGGCAGGGAGGCTGGCTGCGGGGGTGGGGTCATGCTCCAAGCTGTCCTCTATCTGTCTGTCTGGCTGCCTCTCTATGCCAGACCCAAGCTGCCACTGGAGTTTTGGTGGCTGCAGCAATGAGCCACACACTAATCTCCAGACCTAAATGTGGAAAGCATTAACCCAAATGAAAAGACATAAATCAGGAACGGGGCCTTATGGCATGGACGAAAACAGCTCTTCTCTGAGAGGCTGGGCTGTTGCACAAGAGCTGAGTGAGTCACCAGCAGCCAGCAGAGGGAAGGACCAGGGACGGAAGGAGGGAGGGGAGCCCCCAGTGGGACCAGCGGGTGCACAGGCCCAGGGAACGCTGCAAAAACACAGCTGTAGGTTCATAACCAAGCACACTTCATCAGCAGCCTGAAGGAGGCGGGGGCAAAGTGTCACCTCCTCTCCAACTCAGGAAGTGTTGCAAAACGTGTCCTCCCCAGAGAAGACGGCAGAAAGAAGTGTTCCTAACCGTTCACCCTTCACAGACTGTAGCTGTGCCCCAGGGAAGCACACCTCAGCACAGAGAAGGCCTCTCTCATCCTTCCTTGCCCCTCCCTGGCAGTGCCTTTACTCTTTGGGGGTGCTCTAGCATGGTGTCCACTGTGGGCACACAACTCTTCCCCATACTCATTACCATTTCTTGTCTTTTTTCTTCCTTTCCTTTTTCCAAACTCCCTAACCTCCACACTACTGCTGTGAACAATACAAATCCCTTGGTCTCTCCTGCCCCTAGTCCCTGGAGAGAACCTCATACCTTCCCTTAAGACCGTGCCCCACTCACCAACCTCCGCAGCCATGACAGATTCCAAGGCTTCAATATCCATGCAAGCTCTAAGTACCTTCTACGAGTGAGGCACGCTGTCCCTGGGGGTAGCAGTGGAGAGAGGGAGCCCCACACACAGATCATCCAACCAGGACTTCTCAGACCTGGAAGCTCCAGAAATTCGCTCAACACCTTGGTGGGACCCTCTCACCTCTCCAGGTTGTCATCAAAATGAGGCTGGGTTGGCTGGCCATGGTGGTTCATGCGCATAATCCCAGCACTTTGAGAAGCCAAGGCAAGTGGATCATCTGAGGTCAGGAGTTCAAGACCAGCCTGGCCAACATGGAGAAACCCCGTCTCTACTAAAAATACAAAATTAGCTGGGCATGGTGGCACATGCCTGTAATCTCAGCTATTCCGGAGGCTGAGGCAGGAGAATCACTTGAACCTGGGAGGCAGAGGTTGTAGTGAGCAGTGATAGTGCCATTGCACTCCAGCCTGAGCAACAAGAGTGAGACTCTGTCTCAAAAAGGAAGGAAGGAAGGGAGGGAGGGAGGGAGGGAGGGAGAGGAAGGAAGGAAGGAAGGGAGGGAGGGAGGGAGGGAGGGAGGGAATGAAGGGAAGAAAGGAAAGGAAGGGAAGGGAAGGGGAACAAAACAAAACTCCTCAGAGTACCCGGCTGCTGCAGGGCTTACCCCAGAGAATGCAGGCTGAGGGAAAGTGCCCTGGGCCCAGGTTGCCAGGTGCGCACAGCCCCGAGCTGTGATTGGGTCTCCTGCAACTGGTCGGGTTGCTCACAGCCTCTGGGTGCTCAGGAAAAGTGACCAGCAGAAAGCACCACTCGCATCCTGCCAGGGAAGTCACTTCCAGGAGAGCTCTTGGGAGTAGGGAGTGGGTCTGAAGTAGACTTAGAGGACAGCTGGCAGAGAGGATGGGAAGAGAGGGCATTCCAGACTAAGGAATCATTCTTTCATATTCATTCATTCATTCAACACATTTCTTGTACGCCTCTTATACCAGACACGGGTTTCGCTACTGAGATACATCAGTCAACAAGATGAAGATCCATGCCATGGGGAGCTTACAATCTAGCAGGGGAGATACACAACCCACAACAAGCCAAGTCAATGATCCAGTTTTACTGGAAGGTGATAAATGATGGGACAAAAAAAGAATAAATAGAGCAAAGTAAAGGGGTGGGCCTAGCAGAGTGAGTGAGAGATCCCTTAAAGGAGAAATGGGGTCTATTCATCTCTTGAGGCTGTAACAAATTCCCATAAACTAAGGGGCTTCAAACAACAAAAATGTATCCTCTTCCAGCTCTGGAGGTCAACAGTCTGAAATGGGTTTTACTGGGCTACAGTCAAGATGTCTGCAGGGCTGGTTCCTCCTGGCGGCTCTAGGAGAGAATCCATTTCTTTGCCTTTCTCAGCTTCTGGAGCCCACCCACATTCCTTGGCTTTTGGCCCCTTCCTCCCATCACTCAGCCTCTTGCTTTCATCATCACATCTCCTAAGACTGACTCTGGCCCTCGTGCCTCTCTCTCACAGGACCCTTGTCTTACACCCGGCCCACGTGGATAATCCGGGATTATCTCCCCATCTCCAGTCCTCAACTTAATCACACCTGCAAAGTCCTATCTGCTACAGAAGGTAACATATTCACAGGCTCCAGAGATTAGAAGGTGGATGTCTTCAGGGGACCATTACTCAGCCCCCATGGGGAGTTGGGCTGCAAATACCCTGATCTGGAAGCACGCCTGGAACATTTAAAGAAATACCATGGGCCAGGCACAGTGGCTGACACCTGTAATCCCAGCACTTTGGGAGGCCGAGGCAGGCGGATCACCTGAGGTCAGGAGTTCAAGACCAGCCTGGTCAACATGGTGAAACCCCATCTCTACTAAAAATACAAAAATTAGTTGGGCATGGTGGCAGGTGCCTGTAATCCCAGCTACTTGGGAGGCTGAGACAGGAGAATCGCTTGAACTTGGGAGGCGGAGGTTTTGGTGAGCCAAGATTGTACCACTGCGCTACAGCCTGGGCAACAGAGTGAAACTCCATTGAGAGGAGAGGGAAGGAAGAGGGGAGGGGAGGAAGGGAAGAGGGGAGGA
>NW_016107387.1:4148515-4173704 GCF_001604975.1 Cebus imitator | reverse complement strand
GGGGAGAGAAACACCATGGAGGGTGGAGGATAGAGGCAGGAGTGACAAAGCAGTGAGACGAGCGAGGAGGAGCAGGTGCTGAGGTCAGGACAGCAATGGGGACCCAATTACGTAGCACCTCGTCAGCCACAGCAGGGCTTCCGCAGCTTCACTCTGCCAACATGGGGCACCGCTGGAGTGCGGTAAGCAGAAGCATGAAGTGATCAGACCCTTTCTGTGAAAACAACAGACTAGTGGCCAGCAGAGCAGCCAGGAGGCGCCTGCAACAGCCCAGCAGTATTGTGGTGGCAGCTGTGGCTCAGTCCAAGGCTACAGCGGTGGATTGGTGAGACGTGATCCTATGCTTAAAGATCTGTTTTGCAGGAAGAGCTAACCTGCATTCTCAACATGCTAAATGTGGAATGTGAGAAAGAAAGGAAAATCGCAAGATTTTTGCCTCCAGCCCTGGAAGAACAAACTAACCATTTGCTTAGCTATGAGAAGCCGCAGTAGCCCAGACCTGAGCCAGGCAACTGTGTCCTGGGCAGGATGAGTGGAGATGTCAAGGACGTAGCTGGATCTACTTGGGTCTGCATTTTTCCCTGAGGGTAACAGGCAGCACCAGGACCCTGTTGCTCTGCAGGGTGTGGAGACAAGCCAAGACCAACCCAAATTCAATTTCTAAGTCAGGCACTTGTTGCAAGACAAGATGACAGAGCTGGAGTAACAGGGATGTCCCTGAGCCCTCAGTTTTTCAGCCAGGCATTTTTCCACTTCTCACAGCCCATAAGGTGCAAAGGAAGTCATGGAGCACAGCTGGATTCAGGAATGCAGTCCAACCACAAGCTCTAAATCCTCATCTGTAAACAGTTTCACTCACTACCTGGTCGGCCTCTCTGGGCTGCCTTGGGGACCCTCACTGCCCTGCCAGTCAATTCCAAAAAACCCTCATGGGCCAGGCGCAGTGGCTCACGCATGTCATCCCAGCACTTTGGGAGGCAGAGGCAGGTGGATTACAAGGTCAGGAGTTCAAGACCATCCTGGCCAACATGGAGAAACCTTGTCTCTACTAAAAATACAAAAAATAGCTGGGAATCGTGGCGCACACCTGTAGTTCCAGCTACTTGGGAGGCTGAGGTAGGAGAATCGCTTGAACCAGGGAGGCAGAGGTTGCAGTAAGCCAAGAGTGTGCCACTATACTCCAGTCTGGTGACAGAGCTAGACACCATCTCAAAAAAAAGAAAGAACGTCAGAAGGTGATGGGGAAAACCGAACATGGGAAGAGGAATCAGGAGTTCAGGGTTGACTGGAGGGTGGGTGGCAATTTTAGAGAGTTCCAGATGTTGCCATTCATAAGATCTTTCTAGCTCTTCTGCTCACTATATTCATTCATTCCTTCATGAAGTAGTTACTGAGCGATTACCATGGGCCTGCCCTAGGTCCTGAATGCTCTCATGAAGCTGACATTCTATTTAGGAAGACAGAGGTTAAGACAACTCATTACAGAAAGGTTAGGAGAGAGCAGGAGCTCCCTGTCTCAGGGCATTCCTACCACCATGCCAATCACGACGAAACACACTAAACAAGCTGGGGGACCCTCCCAAGAGTGTCCTTGATTCTTGTTCAAGGCCCAAGGTCCACTTCTCTCCTCCTTCCTCTCCCAAGACACCACAACCTAAGTTAGTCAAAACTTCTGTCTTCTCATCTATAGGAAACCATAACTCAATGGTTTCTCTAGAAGCTGCCCACTGTCCTTAGACCTTGCCTGGTGCCGGCCCAAAGCACCTGCTGGCATTAGGCCTCCTCAGCTAACCTGACATTCCATGCTTCGGACCCAGCATGTCTTCTTTGGAAGCACCAAGCCCAGTGAGTGGGTCCTTCAGGCTGTCGTCTCCTGCCAGCACTCAATCAAGTACCTGCTGGGCGAGTTTGGTTCCTTTTGCCTGACGATGCTCACGCCCAGAGCCAGGCAGTCTGCGGACAGAGGAAGAGCAGTGGAGGATGCCACACCCAGGCACAGAAGGAGGCCAAACCTGTTTGGCAGCTCAAGCCTCTGACCACAAGCTGGCACTCACTTTCCGAAGCGATAACCACAGGCAGGACTGCTAGTGAGCAGGGCACCAAGGCTTTTCCTGCTGGGATGAAATGCAAGGCTGGCCCTCATGCATGTCCCCCCTGCCAATCCCTGGGCTCTCGACCTGCCCATCTCTTCCCACTCCATACCCAGCTGCAAGTGCTGGTCCAGGCCCCAGTAGAAGACACAGCTACCAACAGAAGGTTCGGCCACCAGGAGCCAGGCCAGCCACCAGCCACTCCCCTCCACTCTTGCAGAAATGCTTCTGCTCTCGTATTCCTCCAAATTGGGAGGGCTTGAGAGCAGCCAGAGAGTTAGCTATGGAGGATGGGGGCACCACTGCCTTTCCTCCTGGTTCTTTTACTGAATATCCCACAAACGGTTCCACGAGACCAGGACTCAATCCTAAGAGCACAAGTAGAAGGTCTGTTCTCAGAAAAACAGTGAGGATTCTCAGGAGAGCTGCTCAGGAGCCTCCACATGCCAACGGCTTCCCAGGTGGGCAGCTGGGCGACAGGAAGGGCACCCACCGAAGAGGCAAGCGGCTAGGGGAAAGGAGGGTGGAGAATGGCAGCTACGCACTTGCCCCCACTCATCCTCTCATCCTTTCTCATCATTTCCTTCCTTCACAACTGCCACATGAAAGCAAAGGCCCACTGGAACCCCAAGCGGGGTATGCAGATGACTTTAGGATGGGAGTCATGGCAGAGCTGCAGGGGCTGTGAGGGTCCTCCATCCCCTCTCTATGGGCTGGGGTGCGTAAGATTAGAATATATACAGCAGCCAGTGGTTAAGAACTTGGGCTCCGGGCCAGGCGTAGTGACTTGCGCCTGTAATCCCAACACTTTGGGAGGCCGAAGCGGGTGGATCACCTGAGGTCGGGAGTTCGAAACCAGCCTGGCCAACATGGTGAAACCCATCTCTACTAAAAACACACAAACTGGCCAGGCGTGGTGGCATGCACCTGTAGTCCCAGCAACTTGGGAGGCTGAGGCAGGAGAATCGCTTGAACCCAGGAGGCGGAAGATGCAGTGAATCTAGATCGTGCCATTGCACTCCAGCCTGGGGAGCAGAGTGAGACTTTGTCTCAAAAAAAAAAAAAAAAAAAAAAAAAAGAACTTGGGCTCTGGAGAAAGCCTCGTTCTGCTACTCACTGGCTGGGTGACGCTGGGGAAATTAGCCTCAGTTTCCCCATATGTAAAAAGACATAAGAATACTACTTACAGGTCTATTGTGAGGACTAAATGAGTGAATGAAGGTTAAGTGTTTAGGCCAGCATCTGGACAATCGTGTTATGTAAATGCTGTCTATTACTATTAAATGCTCCTTAATTGACAGAGCGGTGTGTGTGTGTGTGTGTGTGTGTGTGTGTGTGTTTTGTCAGAGCCTCACTCTGTCATCAGGCTGGAGTGCAGTGGCACAACCTCAGCTCACTGCAACTTCTGAGTCCCAAGTTCAAGTGATTCTCCTGCCTCAGCCTCTCGAGTAGCTGGGACTACAGGCGCTCGCCACCACGCCCAGCTAATTTCTGTATTTTTAGTAGAGATGGGGTTTTACCATGTTGGCCAGGATAGTCTCGATCTTTTGACCTCGTGATCCACCTGCCTCGGGCTTCCAAAGTGCTGGGATTACAGGTGTAAGCCACCGCGCCCAGTGACAGATCTGTTTTTAAATATTCTCTCCACCCATGAAACAATATGCTCACCTGTGGGTTGAGGAATAAGCAAAAGCATGCGGTACTGAGGGTGCAGCCTCAGACCACTGGGCATGCTCCCCTGGTTCCTCATCAACCTCTCCCTTGGGCCTCCTCAAACCCATGCCTCCTAACCAAGTCTCAGAAGCTCAGAAGGTTCCTGGGTACCACCAGCACCCCAGCATGGAATGCACCCCCTCCCACAGTCATCTCAGAAAACACTGAGGCCAGTTCTCATGGGGGACTTTGGAAGGTAGTGGGCCCAGGTTGCCTGGAGCTTCCAAAAGCATGCGCCTCGCCTCCTCAGCAAGGGCACTAAGGTGTGATCCAGAAGCCAGCCATACAACTTCCACACCCAAATGGTATGCACCAAGGCCCAAAATGGCATCAGCACCATCACCAAGGAGGTGCAAACAGAGGGAGGACACAACTCACTCCTCCTCCTACAGTGTGACCTGCAGTTCCCGAGAACACACTCGCATCTGTGCACACCGGTGGTACTCACCCAGGAGATGATACTTCACAAACTCCTAAGGCCTCAAAAACAGCCGGTCCCTGTGTTTTCATTCATCCTTCCCTCCCACTGAGGACTTACAAACAGAGTTTTGTCCTCAGCCAGTGCCCATGCCAGCATCTTCCAGAAACCCTGAGCCTTCCCCTCCCTCCCAGACATATGCACACTGAGATAGGGACCCAGATAGCCTCCATTCCAGGCACTTTCCCAAACAGTGGGTTTATGTGACGGCTTTATTCAAATACTCAAAAACACACCCATTTTCTCAGACCAAAGTGAGAAAGGCCGCCTGGGACCCAACTCAACAACAACTCCCTAGTAGACAGGGCAGCCTCACCCTCCCTGGCTCTGTGGCTGATTGCTGGTTTGGTTAACAGCTGGTTTGGTGGGGGGTGGGGGGTGAAACCCCACCCCCCGTCGTGGTGAAAAGCCCCAGCTTTCAATCACAACTCCTCCATATGGCAAGTTATGTACTTTCGTGGAGACTTGTTTTTTACCCATAAACCCCAAGTGCTACTTCAGACAGTTGTAGAATTAACTGAAATGTCCAGAAAAGTGCAACCTGAAGATATTTTTCTAAGGCTGGCTGGTAGAGCCCATGTTTAAACACAAAATAAATAAAGTTTTTATATCTTTTTATTTATTTATTTTGAGACAGAGTCTTGCTTTGTCACCCAGGCTGGAGTGCAGTGGCATGATCATGGCTCACTGCAGCCTCAACCTCCTGGGCTCTAACCAGTCCTCCCACCTCAGCCTCCTAAGTAGCTGGGACTACAGGTGCACACCACAATGCCTGGCTAACCTTTTTAGTTTTTCGTAGTGATGGGGTCTCGCCATGCTGCCCAGACTGGTCTCAAACTCCTGGGCTCAAGCGATTGGCCTGCCTTGGTCTACCCAAAGTGCTAGGATTCCAGGTATGAGCCACTGCATCTGGCCTGCAGATGAGACATATGGTTCAGATGGGACATATGCTCTCTAGGTTGTGGTGGTCCTCAAGACTCACTGGAGTCACCTGTCAGACTCTGGAAAACATTGTTTATCATCCTACTTAGAGCCTTGGTCTGGAGCATGTTAAAACAGAGATAGCTGGGCTCCGCTGCCGAGTTCCGAGCCAGCAGGTCTGGGGTAGGACCTGAGAATATGCAGCTCCATCCAACAAGTTCCCAAGAGATACTGGTTCTGTTACTGCTTGTCTAGGGGCCTCAGCTTCAGAAACCCTACCCTAGAATCTGAAGGCTAGAAAGTACATTAAAGGTCACCCAGAATGATCCTAAGAAGAGCCAGATCACGCTTGTGCCTCTTGTCTGGTCCTGTCCTGCTGTTGATCTGACTCTCAGCTGTTCCATCTTGAGCCTCAGACACAGGCAGGGCTAGGAGTGAAAGCCCCAAAACCCCAAAACCCTGAACATCACTCAATCTGTCGCCCCTACTGGGTACTGTTTATCATCTCTTGGTGCCTTTGGGGTACCTTCAACATCTGCCCCCTTCAACATCCAGCCACCAGCCCTCTCCTAGAGCTTGCTTCTCCCACATGCGTGGGCTCCATTCTGCCCATCCAGGAATAGAACGAAGCAGCTAATCCCTGGAGGTATCGAGGCAGGGAGGCTGGAGTCTGTGGCCCACAGGTAAGGGGAGAGGCACAGAAGGGGCCCTGGAACAGCTGATTTGAGGACAAGCCCCTCGATCCTGAGCAGGGCCTGGAGACAGTGGGTTTCCCGGAGGGCCCAGGACAGACACACACTGTACCCAGTGTCCCAGCCACACAATGCACAAGGGGCCGGCGGGGCAGGCAGCCAGGACCCACTCATGCCAGTACCATCTGGGAGCCCTTGCCAGGCCTCGCAGGGCTGGCTGAAGAAGCTGGACTCTGTCCTAGGGCACAGTCGTGCTCTATTCTTATCTCAAGGGGGAATGTGTGACTCTCCTTCCCGTGAATGGGGGCCCCTGACAAGGCAGAGTGGGAAACAGAGCTGCCACTGTGCCTGAACGGGCTCCCCGTGCGGCTCCCAGCTCCAACCAGCCCCTCGTGGCGGGGCCTTGCACAGGCCCTCAACAAGGAAAGGCCAAGCTGAAGGTGGGCATGGAAATGACTGTCCAGAGCCCAGTGCAAACTGCCCCTTCCTCACTCTGCAAGACTTGGGCCGGTGAGGCCTGACCAGAAACTCACACACTCACTCCCCAGAGAGACCCAATGGGACAGGCTCCTAAAGGAAAGCACAGCCTCCATGACACAGTTCCTTACTAAATCCCAAAGGAAGGAGCCCAAGCATCCTAGGCACCCCACACATGCACACAGATCCCAACTGGCAGATCTGGGCTCCAGCCCGCCTCGCTCCCACAGCACGCCATTTGTAGGTGGCAAGAGATCACATGATTTGCTGGCTCTCTTTCGGCCTGCAAGTGCCAGGCTTAGCCAGCAAATGTGGCACTGGATATTCTCAAGGACTTTACCCTGGTACAACCTTTCTAAAGAGCAGTGTGGGGCTGGGTGCAGTGGTTCGCACCTGTAATCTCAGCACTTTGGGAGGCTGAGGTGGGCAGATCACCTAAGGTCAGGAGTTCAAGACCAGTCTGGCCAACAAGGTGAAACCCCGTCTCTACTAAAAATACAAAAGTTAGCTGGGCGTGGTGGTATATGCCTCTAATCCCAGCTACTCAGGAGACTGAGGCAGGAGAACTGCTTGAACCCAGGAGGGAGAGGTTGCAGTGAGCTGAGATTGCATCACTGCACTCCAGCCTGAGCAACAGAGCGAGGCTCCTTCTCAAGAAATTAATTAATTAATACATGAATAATTAAAAATAGCTGGGTGTGGTGATTTACGCCTGTAATCCCAGCACTTTGGGAGGCTGAGGTGGGTGGATCACTTGAAGTCAGGAGTTCGAGACCAGCCTGGCCAACATGGTGAAACCCCATCTTAAAAAAATAAATAAATAAAAATAAATAAATAAATAAAAATAAAGAGCAGTATGACAGCATGGGTCAAAATGGCACTTGAGTGATCTACATTTCCAGGAAATTACTCTCAGTGCAAAAACGTATCATCACAAGGAATGCTACCTTCAGTGATTTTCATAGCCACAAAAAAAGGGGGAGGGGGAAGCAACCTCAGTGTTCATCATCCGGGGATCGTAAATTAATGGTTCATCCAAACTGTGACTAGAAAACACCAAAGCAAATCTGTAGATATATTTACTGAAAGAAATATACTCTGAGAATATTAAATTCACACACACAAAATAAACAAGTCAAACAATTGTGTGTATAACAGGATCACAAAAGGAGAAAAAAGGACATTGTTCTTTCTTTCCCGGTTGGATGAAAGAAGGGAGTAAAGGGTGATGGGGAGATGAGGAGGGAACAAGGCCCGGTGTGAGGGGGTCAGCTGTGGGTGGGAGCCACTGGGGGAATTAGACTAAGTCTTGTTTAGCCTTCCTCTGGAAGGGCCTTAAAGGATGATGAAACCATCCGGAAAATATTTAGTTGGTAAATCTTTTGGAAGCCCCTCCACCCCATGTTATTTATTAACACTTCCCTTCCACTCCTCTCTACCCTGAACACACACCCTCCCTGATTCCTATCACAGACTCAGAATCAGCAGAGCCAGAGAGACCCGAACAAGGCTGGCTGCATGTGCGTTCCGGCCACCATGGGTGCTGCCCATCTGTGCAGTATGACACCTGCACTGACGTGTTCCCGGGACCCCCATCGCAGAGCAGCCCTCTGACCTGCAAGGGACTCACAGCAGGGGTCGGGGGTGGTGGCCACACTATTTGGGTTCCCTGGTCACCAAATCTCCAGCAGTGATTGTCCCAGGGACTCAAGGAAGGGGAAGGGTTAAATAGGGGAGTCTCTTCCCAGACAGAAGAAAGTATTTGCTCCAACCCTATCCCTTCTCCTGGAACTCCTTGGAGCTCTCCAGGAAGAAACCCTTAAATAATGAATGGGCGTGAGGGAGAAGAGGAGGGAAAGAGAAGGCACATACCACATACACATGAATGTGCACACACACACACTCGAGATCCTCCTCCTGTTCCTGAGAAGTCACCACAATTCGGCGAAGCCACTCACTTGTTAAACAACAGCCCTCTTTTGAGGGTTAGGAGCATTGGTTAGGAGGAGTGTGGGGCACTGGGAAGAAACTACGCTCCGGAAGGAACCAAGCCGACTCTGACTGCACAGTGAGAGCACAGCAGACAGTGAGCCAGTTCTGGCTTCACACCCCAGCTCGGCCGCTTAAGCTATGTGACCTTTCTTAACCTCTCTGGGTCTCTGCTTCTTCCCCTAGAGAGTCCTGGTATCCTTGGAGGGAGACTGCACCAGAGCCTGAGAGTCTAGAAACCTGCTTGTGAGTGCAGGCTGTTTACTGGCCTGAAGGTTGGATCCAGCCTGCTGGTAGGTGCTGGCCAGCACATTACATTGTTTATTGTTGTTATTAATTTAAATCAATTGGTAACACTACACAATTGGGAGAGTGTGGACTTCCAGCTGGCCATGTGTTCCCAATGACTGGCTGATACTCCTTGCATCTTGAGCCCTAAATCAAGATGGTTCAACCTTCCATGGCTTTGCTCTGGACAGTGGGGTAACAGGAAGCCCTGGGAAGAAGAAGGCAGTTCTTCCATAAGCCCGTCCTCACACCAAGCCTCAGCTTGCGTGAGGGGAAACCTTGGTTTCCAGGGGCCCCTGTGTTGCCCTCTCACTTTTGCACAGCCTGCCATGTAAAGAGGAACCAAACATGACCAAGGAGGTGAGTCTGCAAGCTGGGGATGAGCAGGTCAGGAGGCGGGGACCACTGCACACCGGCTCTGTGGCCTGGAGGAGGCCTGGGCTCGAGTTCCTGTGGGGAACGCTCCATTTTTCTTAGCCCCAGCATCTGATCCAACAGTCCCACCCTGAAAGTCTTTCCACTGTGCACTCACAGAGGGACAGAATCAGGGCTGCAGGGACACAATTCTTATTCAAGAATTTTAATTTTAGGGCTGGGCACTGTGGCTTACGCCTGTAATCCCAGCACTTTGGGAGGCCGAGATGGGAGGATCACCTGAGGTCAGGAGTTCGAGACCAGCCTACCAACATGAAAAAACCCGCTCTCTACTAAAACTACAAAATTAGCTGGGTGTGGTGGCACATGCCTGTAATCCCAGCTACTCGGGAGGCTGAGGCAGGAGAATCACTTGAACCAGGAGGTGGAGGTTATGGTGAGCCGAGATCTCGCCATTGCACTCCAGACTGGGCAACAAAATTGAAACTCAGTCTCAAAAAAAAAAAAAAAGAATTTTAATTTTCAAGACGCTAATCTGAACCAGGAAAACAACAGACCTTGCGCAGAAAATATCCCCAGAGTCCAGGGCTCTGATGGAAGGCAGAGGCAGAAAGGCCCCTCCAAGGTACGAACAGACCCCAGTCTCTGTCCTCCTAAACCCCCAAGACTGGGTGAGTTCCAGCCAGGCGAAGTGGACCGGGAGAGGAATCTCTGAGTAAATCCTGGAATCCTAAGCATCTCCTTGGAAATGCTGATTAAACACCAGAGCCCGCGCAAAGATCTGAGCAAATTCCAGGACCACCTCTCGGGCCACATAAGCTCTCAATGGAGCACACACACACACAGTGAGTCAGACTCCTAAACATCTGGGGCTTAGCTAATCCTCTGCTCTCAAGCATTCAGCTTGGGTGGACTCCGAGGAGAGGCAGCGCCGGCGGGGGATTCGGTCCAGCTTCCAGGGAGCCTGGCCAGGCCTGGGAGCCAAGTGCTGGGCCCTGCCCCAGCTGGGGCCCCCGAGTCACACACAGAGGCCATGCGTGCATCCTCCCCGGCCCACACCAGCAGTTCCGGGGCGGCTCCAGTGCCTAACCCACACATGGGAGGTGGAGGCCACAGCGCTCCAGGATTCCACTTTGCGGTGGAGACTTCGAGAGGAAACAATTTCCTAATCCCCTTCCTAAATCCAGGCCAAAAAACAATCTGTGAAGAGTCCACAGATGACTGTTCCCTCTGCCTGGCTGTCCCTGCACTGACCTCTGGCTGTTCCCAGGAGCCGTTAGAGGGAGTGGACGGGAGGGGTGGATGGGAGACCCACAGACCCAGAACCGGGGCTCCCATACTCGACAAAAATGAGTTCTGAGTATCAACCCACAGATCACTGAATTCCAGAGCTAGCTGAGGCCAAATGCCTCCCCATCTCACCCTTAACTAGACCAGAACATAAAATCCAGCATTTCATTACTTATATTTATACAACAACATTCATTGCCTGCTTTAATTTTAAGTGATCATTTTGCTTTTTTTTTTTTCGAATTCCAAACAAAATGATCTTTTAACCTAAATGATCCTGATTGATTTGGTTCCTCCCTGTGGGTCAGCAGGTAGACATGAGAAGACTTTCTCAACCTTTGACTTAACAGGTTAAGAGGAGCCTTGATGACCAAAATGCCAAGACAATTCAATAGGGGGTAGGTCCATCTTTTCAACAAACTGCTGCGACAAGAGACACTGACATGCAAAAGAATGAAGCCGGACTCCTTGCTCACACAGTGTACAATTAACTCAAAATGGGTCAAACGCCTAAATGTAAGAGCTAAAACTATAAAATTCTCGGCCAGGCACTGTGGCTCACACCTGTGGTCCCAGCAACTTTGGGAGGCTGAGATAGGTGGATCATTTGAGCTCAGGAGTTTGAGACCGGCCTGGGCAATGCAGGAAGACACTGTCTCTATGAAAAGTTTAATAATTAGCCAGGCATGGTGGCACATGCCTGTGGTCCCAGCCACTTGGGTAGCTGAGGTGGGAGGATTGTTTGAGGCAGGGAGGTCAAGGCTGCAGTGAGCTATGATCGCACCACTGCACTATAGCCTAGGAGACAGTGAGACCCCATTTCGAAAACAAGACAAAAAATCTTTTAAAAAAGTAGGTGTAAATCTTCATGACCTTCTTGGATTAGGTAACGGCTTCATAGATATGACTTAAAAGCACAAGGAATCAAAGGAAAAAACTGGTAAAACTGGTCTCCATTGAAATCAGTAATTCTGTGGTTTTTTTTTTTTTTTTTTTCACTTTCTTGATGTCCTTTGGAATATTTTTACAAACCATATATCTGATAAGGGGCTTTTATCTAGAATATATACAGAACACTTATAGCCCAATAATTAAGAGGCATTTATAATGTAACTCAATTACAAAATGGGCAAAGGCTCTAAATAGACTTGTCTCTAAAGGAGATAGATGAATGGTCAATACAGGCACAAGGAAAGATGGCCAGCCCACACCAGTCATCTTCAGGGAAATGCAAATTAAAACCACAGTGAGATACCACTTCACACCCACTAGAACAGCTATGATAAAAAACATAAATAATAACAAATGTTGGCAAGGATATGGAGGAATTGGAACCCTCATACGATCCTGGTGGTGCAGCGGCTTTGGAAAACAGCCTGGCAGTTCCTCCAAAGGTTAAGCACAGTTGCCATGTGACCCAGCAATTCCACTCCCGGATATACATATATACAAGAAGGTTAAAAACATCTGTCCACACAAAAACCTGCGCGCAAGCATTCCTACCAGTATTCCTCCTAAAGAGCCAAAAAGTAGAAACCCAAATGACGCCCACCAATGGATGAACAAATACATGAAGCGTGACCTATCCATACCGATGAAATATTATTCAGAAATAAAAAGCAATTAAGTCCTAATACAGGCCACAACAAGAAACAGCCCCAAAAACATTCTGCTGAGTGAAAGAAACCAGACACAAAAGGCCACATATTGTTTTCGTTCTATTTATAAGCAATCCCCAAAATAGGCAAATCTACAGGGACAGAAATAGGTAAGCTGCTCCCTAAGGAAGGCGGTGTTGGGGGAAACGGGAAGTGACTGCTAATGGGCATGGCATTTCTTTTTAAGGTGATGGAAATGTTCTAAAATTGAT
Organism: Cebus imitator; assembly: GCF_001604975.1. NCBI lineage: Eukaryota > Metazoa > Chordata > Mammalia > Primates > Cebidae > Cebus > Cebus imitator. Next base: position 4,161,521 of record NW_016107387.1, on the reverse strand, counting down.
TATGATAATGATTTCACAACTTCATGGATGTACTTAAAAACCACTGAATTATTCACTTTACGGGGTGGATTGCACAGTATGCAGATTATATCTCAATAAAGCTGTTATCAAAAAATAAAAGGTATCTTACTGATTTTGCTTACTCCCACGCCCAAGCCAAGGCCACAACTACAATCTGATACTCCTCCCTGAAACCCTCCCCGGCCCCAGCCCAGGTTACCCAGGACTTTTCTTCCTCCCCAGAGTGCCTCTTACCACGGCTATATCTAGACCCATAAGGGCAGTGCTTAATTGGTCTCTGTTTACCTGTGATTACTGAGTTTTACTTTCCCACCTAAACTTCAAGTTTCTGAACACAAGGGGACCTGATAATTACAGCCAACATTGTTTGGGTTAGCAATGAGAACATCAGAGTCTGATGTATTCCTGGGCCAGGCGTGGTGGCTCCCACCTGTAATTCCTGCAATTTGGGAGGCCAAGGCAGGAAGATCACTTGAGGCTAGAAGTTAGAAACCAGCCTGGCCAACATGGAGAAACACTGTCTCTACTAAAAATACAAAAATTAGCCAGGTATGTGGCACATGCCTGTAATCCCAACTACTTGGGAGGCTGAGGCACAAGAATCGTTTGAACCTGGGAGGCAGAGGTTGCAGTGAGCCAAGATCAAGCCACTGCACTCCAGCCTGGGCAACAGAGTGAGACTGTCTCAAAAAAAAACCAGTCTCATGTATTCCTATATTCCTGCATGTAGGAATGCATGTACTCATCAACATACAGCATGCACTCAGTGAATACATGTACTCATGAGCTATGAAAACATGTACTCATGATTGTACGAATACATGTACTCAGTGAATGCATATATTCATGATGTATGAAAACATGTACTCATGAATGTATGAATAGACATGCTCAAAAATGTGTGAATACATGTGCTCTTGAGTGTATTAAAATATGTAACGTGCCAGGCGCCGTGGCCTAAGCCAGTAATTCCAGCACTTTGGGAGGCCAAGGCGGGTGGATTATGAGGTCAGAAGTTCAAGACCAGCTTGGCCAACATAGTGAAACCCCATCTCTACTAAAAATACAAAAAGTAGCCAGGCATGGTGGCATGCTCTTGTAATCCCAGCTACTTGGGGGGCTTAGGCAGGAGAATTGCTTGAACCCAGGAGACAGAGGTTGTGGTGAGCTGAGATTGTGCCACTGCACTCCAGCCTGGGCAACAGAGTGAGACTCTGTCTCAAAAAAAAAAAAAAAAAAAAAAAAAAAAAAAAAAAAAAAAAAAAAAAAAAAAAAAAAAAAAAAAAAAAAACTATGAAATGATAAATTGTGTTAATGAATGAATGAATGTATAAAAACATGTTAATGAATGCATTAAAACATGTACTCCTGAATGTATGAATACATGTACTCATTGAATGCATATACTCATGAATATAGGAAAACATGTACTCATGAATACATGAATAGACATGCTCAAGAATGTATGAATACATGTGCTTAAGAGTGTAATCAAACATGAAATAAATATATAAATACATGCGTTCCTGAATGCATGAAAACATGTACTCATGAATGTATAATGTTCTCAGTGATTGCATGAAAATGTACTCATGAATGTATGAATACATGTGCTCATGAGTGTATTAAAATATGAAATGAACGTATAAAAACATGTTAATGAATGCATGAAAACATGTACTCATGTGCTCATGAATGTATGAATACGTGTACTGATGAATACATAAAAACATATACTTGGCCTGACGTGGGGTTCATGCCTGTGATCCCAGCAATTTGGGAGGCTGAGGTAGGTGGATCACGAGGTCAGGAGTTCAAGACCAGCATGGCCAAGGTGGTGTAGCCCCATCTCTAATAAAAAATACAAAAATTAGCAGGGCATGATGGCAGGTGCCTGTAATCCCAGCTACTCAGGAGGCTGGCAGAGAATTGCTTGAATCCAAGAGAGGGAGGTTGCAGTGAGCCGAGATCATGCCATTGCACTCCAGCCTGAGTGACAGAGTAAGACTCTGTCTCAAAAAAAAAAAGTACTCAACGAATACATGTACTCATGAATGTATGAAAATGTATTCAATAACTGCATGAAAATATACTCATGAATGTACGAATACATGTGCTCATGAGTGCATGAATACATTCATGAGTACATGTTTTCATGCATCCATTAACACGTTTTTATACATTCATTCACTCATTAACACGTTTTATCATTTTGCACAGGTACTCGTGAATGTATGAATACATGCTCATGTACTCACAATTCTTTTGCTTACTCCTTTTCTTTCCTAAATATCTGGTGCCCATAACTAAATACTTGTTACTCAGATTTACCTGAGTCTTTGCTCAGCTGCCGATAGCTGGTACCTTCTCCCCCTGAAGAATGCCTCTTCCTTTTAAATCTGGTCTGACGTTCAATTATTATTTTGATATCCTCACTTTGCGAGGCCAAGGCGGGTGGATCACTTGAGGCCAGGAGTTTGAGACCAGCCTGACCAACATGGAGAAACCCTGTTTCTACCAAAAATGCAAAAAATCACCCAGGTATGGGTATGGTGGTGTGCGCATGTAGTCCCAGCTGCTTGGGAGGCTGAGGCACAAGAGTCGCTTGAACCCAGGAGGTGGAGACTGCAGTGAGCCAAGATTGTGCCAGTCTGTGTGACAGAGTGAGACGCTGTCTCAAGAAAAAAAAATTATTTTGAAAGCAATTTAATCTTTAAAGTCTCTTTTTAAAAGGCTGTGGGGAGAGGCTTCATTCATAACATGTAGCAACATTTTAAATTTTACCCCCTTCTTTCAAACTGACTCACAGGCTTAACAGCTGCTCCTCTGATCCCCACCCCAACATCCATTTCCTTCTTTTTATCAAAACACTTTCAATTCCTCCTGAGCCCTTCTGACTTGGCCTTTCTTCCCTGCAGGCATCCTTCTCCAAAAGACACACCGACCGACAGACAGACAAACTTTCTCACATATACCCCTCCCTTCAAAATCAGTCCTTTCTCCTTTTTTCAAATTTTATAATTCACTTATATATATATTTTATATTTTGTGTGTGTGTATATATGTATGTATATGTGTGTGTGTGTATATATATACATATATATATATATATATATATATATATTTTTTTTTTTTCCCTTTTATGAGATGGAGTTTTGCTCCATTGCCCAGGTTGGAGTGCAGCGGCATGTTCTCAGCTCACTGCAACCTCCACCTCCTGGGTTCAAGTGATTCTTCTATCTCAGCCTCCCAAGTAGCTGGGATTATAGGTACGTGCCAATACGCCCAGCTAATTTTTGTATTTTTGGTACAGACAGGGTTTTACCATGTTGGCCAGGCTGGTCTTGAACTCCTGGCCTCAAGTGATCCACCAGCCTCAGCCTCCCAAAATGCTGAGATTGCAGGTATGAGCCACTGTGCTGGGCCAGATTTTATTTTAATTAACAAATTAAAATTGTATATATTTATGGTTTACAACATGTGTTTATGGTGTGCATACACTGTGGAGTGTCTCAATTGAACTTATTAACCTATGTATTACTCCACGTACTTATTTGTGATGAGAACAGTTAAAATCTACTCTTATAGCAATTTTTAAAATATAATACAGTTATTAATTATAGTCACCATTTCCTGAACTTAGTCCTCATAACTAAGTTTTGTGTTCTTTGACCAACATCTTCCCAACCCCCTACCCCTAACCCCACCCCACCCAGCCCCTAGTAATCACCATTCTACTCTCTGCTTCTGTGAGTTCAACTTTTTTAGATTCCACATAGAAATAAGATCATATGGCATTTATCTTTCTGTGGCCTGGCTTATTTCACTTAGCATAATGTCTTCCAGGTTGATCCGTGTTGTCACAATAACAGAATTTTTTCTTTCTTTTTCTTTCTTTCTTTTTTCTTTTTTTTTTTTTTTTGAGATGGAGTTTGGCTCTTATTGCCCAGGCTGGAGTACAATGATCTCAGCTCACTGCAACCTCTGCCTCCTGGGTTCAAGCGATTCTCCTGCCTCAGCCTCCTGGGTAGCTGGGATTACAGGCATGTGCCACCTCACCCGGCTAATTTTGTATTTTTGGTAGAGACAGGGTTTCTCTATGTTGGTCAGGCTGGTCTTGAACTCCTGACCTCAGGTGATCTGCCCGCCTCAGCCTTCCAAAGTGCTAGGATCAGTGCTCATCTCAGGTGAGCCACCTCGCTGGGCCTGATTTTCTCTTTTTTTAAGGCTGAATGGTTTCCCATTGTGTATATATACAGATTGGGCATTCCAGATGCAAAACCAAAATGCTCCAATGACCATTTCCTTTGAGCATCATGTCAGCACTCAAAGAGTTTCATATTTGGGAGTATGTGGGATTTCAGATTTTCTTATTTGGGATGCTTAACCTGTACCACATTTTCTTTATCCATTTATTCAATGGTAGACACTTAGGTGGATTCCCTCTCTGGGCTACTATGAACAGGACTCAGTGAACATGGGAATGCAGACATCTCTTCCATACACTGATTTTATTTCCTTTGGCTATATACCCAGTAGTAGGATCCATGGACAGTATGGTAATTCTATTTTTCATTCTTTGAGGAACCTCCATCCTGTTTTCCATAACGGCTGAACTGACTGACATTTGCCACCAACGCTGTGCAAGGATCCCTTTTCTCCACACAGATTGGCCCTTTCTCTTATCCTGAAACTGATGCCGGGCAGGTAAGCCCCAAAGTGAGACCTACCTCACAAGGTTCCTGGCTTCCTCGAGGAAAGAGTTCAAGGCCAAGCCGGTAGTAGGATGGACGAAAACAGCTGTATTGAAGCCACAGAGTTACAGCCCGTGACTGCCCTTGCAGAGCAGGGCGACCCACTAGGCAGAGAGTAGCAGCTCAGGGCAGTTCTGTGGTTATATTTACATCCACTTTTAATTATGTATAGATTAAAGGGTGGTTTATGCAGACATTTCTAGAAAAAAGGTGGTCACTTTGGGGTCCTCAGCCATTGCCATGGAAAGGAGCGGTAATCCCCAGGTGTTGCCATGGCAGTGGTAAAATAACATGGCACAGTGGTGGGTGTGTGTTTTGGGAAGCTGCTTCCACCCCGCCTCTGTTTTAGCTAGACTTCAATTTGGCTGGGTGTCCACGGCGCACCTCCAGAGTCAAGTCCCACCTCCTACCTCAAAACTAGCCTTCCACTGGTTCACACTTGTAATCCCAGCACTTTGGAAGGATGAGGCAGGCTGATCACGAGGTCAAGAGATCAAAACCATCCTGGCCAACATGGTGAAACCCTGTCTATACTAAAAATACAAAAATTAGCCAAGGGTAGTGGCGGGCACCTGTAGTCCCAGCTACTCAGGAGGCTAAAGCAGGAGAATCGCCTGAACTCAAAAGGCAGAGGTTGCAGTGAGCCGAGATCGAGCCTCTGCACTCCAGCCTGGCAACAGAGAGAGACTCTGACGTAAAACAAACAAATAAACAAAAAACTAGCCTACCAGACCTCTGCAATGCTGTTCCTCTGTCCATTACTCAGATTGGCACTCCACCAGTAGTCCAGGGACTGAGCCAGCCTGAGAGATTTCTCTTTGATTAAGTGGGTGAGCAGCTATAAATGCCCCATCACGCTCTGCTGTTTATGTCTTTTAACGTTGTTTTTAACGTGTGGTTTCCCATCTCCACGTGGTAGGAATAAGCCAGTAGAGAGGGCAGAATGCCTCTTTGTCTTTCCTATCCACCCACAGCCCGAGTACCACCTCTGAGCTCCATGCCCAATAAGCTTGCATGACCCATTGCAGACATCCACAGACCTCAAAACCGGGGGAAGGGGAGTTACCCACCAGCAAAGGGGGGTGTTTTCAGTGCTCAGGCCTGGATGCCTATGCTCTGAAAAGGAAATAAATTGTCAGCAGATCTAAAGAGAGAATTCAACTTAGCAGAAAACAGTAGGGGAAGACTTGATGCTGTAATATTAGGGGGAGATGAAGATGAGACTTTTTGAAGTTCAGATTTGGGGAGAGAGTTTAAAGAGGAAGCGCATGACTTAGTGAGTTGGCCCCGCTGAGCAGAGGGGTGGGTTCAGCTTGGGACAGTGCCAAGGGACTGTCTGAAGGGACCAGACACCCTGAATAAAAACAAATGCCTCCCAAATGTTGTCTCCGTCTTTTATTAATTAATCACAATGTCCCCATGGTGAAGTGTCCTGTGACTAATGCAAACTGTAACTGTGGCACGAAGCCAACTTGTTCATCTTCCTTTCTGAACAAGCCTCTCCAGACCCAAGGGGAGGCTGGGCAAGTGGGGAACCACTTTGTTCGGGTATCAGATCAAACCATGGAATCTGTTTCTGGGTTGGGCCTCAGAACAGAATTTCTCCTGGGGACATCCAAATCCCTTAGTTATTTTCAACACTTAGTCCAGCCAGAGGTTTGGAGAGCTGCTAGGGGTGAGCTCAGGGTTTCTCCCAACTCTGCACAATGGTGCTGTGGAAAAGGCAGGCCAGATTTCCCCAGACTGTGGAAGGCAGGGCAGCTGATGCATTTTCTTCTTACGGGAAAAGCCAAGTCGCTGTCCCGAAGATGAGATCTTCAACACGTGGCAAATCCGGACAGCGCCTCCTGCAGAAAGGGACCCAAATCCTCCACATGACACCACCTCCACTGTTGCCAGACTGAGTGACCCCTCGAGTCTGTCTGTCTGCCTCAATTTAAAACCAGCTTCAACCTATTCTGCATGAGGCAGCCAGAGAGATCCTGCAAGACAAGAAAACTGATGGTGTCACCCACAGCTCACAAGCCTCCAACAGCTTCCTTTCGCACTTAGAAAAAAACAGAGTGGAAGGGGCACAAATTCCCATATTATCTGACCCTCTTCAATGTCTTAGACCTCAAATCTGGCCAAGCATCATGGCTCATACCTGTAAAACTCCTAGCACCCTGGGAGGCCAAGGCGGGAGAATGACTTGAATCTGTAAGTTCAAGACCAGCCTGGGAAACATGGCAAAACCCCATTTCTACAAAAAATTAGTCAAGCATGGTGGTGCACACCTGTGGTCCCAGCTACCCAGGAGGCTGAGGTAGGAGAATCACTTGATTCCAGTAGGTAGAAGTTGCAGTGAGTTGAGATGGCTGCACTGCACTCCAGCCTGGGCAACAGAACAAGACCCAACTTCAAAAAATAACAATAATAATAAAAAGAGAACTCAAATTCTTTCCCTCTCCTACCCGCTCACCCAACTCAAACTTTGTGGGCGTCACTGCCATTCCTCAGGGCCTTTACAATTACTGTCCCCTCTGTCTGGGACCTTCTTCCCCAGATTTTCACATGGCTCATTCCCTCTCTCCATGAAGTTCCCTGCTCCAACGTCACCTCAGAGAGGTCTTCTCTGACTACCCCATTTAAAGTAAACCTCCCTGCAATCTGCCCACTCTCTATGCCTCCTCATTTCTCTTCCCCACTTTATTTATCTTCATAGTACATATCACTTAGCTGACATGTATATGAGTGTTTGTTTCTTGGAATGTAAGTTGTACTGTGCAGGGAATTTGTCTACTTTGTAACTGCTGCATTCCCTCTGTCTAGAACAATTCCTAGCACATTAAAGTTTCCTTTTTTTTTTTCTTGGGAGACAGAGTTTCACTCTTGTTGTCCAGGCTGGAGTACAATGGCACGATTTCAGCTCACTGCAGCTTCCACCTCTCGGGTTCAAGCAATTCTCCTGCTTCAGCCTCCCAAGTAGCTGGGATTACAGGTGCCCACCACCACACCCAGCTAATTTTTTGTATTTTTAGTAAAGACAGGGTTTTGCCATGTTGGCCAGGCTGGTCTTGAACTCCTGGCCTCAGGTGATCTATGCACCTTGGCCTCCCAAAGTGCTGGGATTACAGGTGTGAGCCACCTCCCCTAACCACACTGAAGTTTCTTAATAAATATTTGTTGGAGGAAGGGAGAAAGGGAGAGAGGGAGGGACGGAGGGAGGGAAAACAATGAGTTTTTGGTTGACCAAGGTACAGTAAATAAGATCATATCCCCTCATTTTACACTTTTTTCAAGGTTCTTTAACAGATGTGAAGGCGCTTAAATAAATGTAAAGGAAGGACTTACTAATTCACGATTACCTTCCAACTCCCTAGTAAGGCAGAGAGGACATACATAACTATTGCCAGGTTACAGAAATGGAAATATGACTGTGGGATATTTGTTAAAGGAATAATGAAACACACTGGCTTGTCCAGGTCAAATTTGAAATAAAAAACCAAACTAGCACTAGAATCCAGCTCTCTAAACACTCTGTACTATGCTCTTTCCATCAAGTCACCTCAGATTTCAATATTCTATCCTGGTAGAAAGTCTATTCATATTGTTAATCATATTAATATTTCAAAAGTGAAAAAAAATATATATGATCATCTTGAGAGATGCCACTAAGACATCATTTGATAAAATCCCACATCTATTTGCGGCTTTAAAAACACCTCTTCTTGTTATTAGCACCAGCCTAGTTTTATATTCTCCAGGAAGACACTGAAAAACAGACATAAAAAAGGACATTAAAATGCTAAATAGAAAATATACGTGCTATCTAAAACCAACAGCCAGTATCAGAGTTATGAGGAAACTCCAGAGGAATTCTCATTCAAGACAGGAAGACGGCTACTTATTAGCAACATTCTGTAACCATGTATCATCAATAACCAATTTTAAAACATAACTAAATTTCACTCACAATAGCAAGAAGAAATTATCAACAACCTAGAAATGAAAGTAACACAAGGACTCTACAAGCCCTCCGTGAAGAAACCATTTCCATGTCAGGGGACGGAGTCAAATTCAATTAAGTAGAGACATGATGTTCGTGGTTAGTATCAAGAACTGTGAAAGGTCTGAGATTTCTTACCCCATGTCCAGGAGCAAAGTGAGATACTCAACATTCTTAATTCCATTTAATCTTTCTAATTTGCAAAGAGGGCATTTGTATTATGATTTCTACTAATGGAAGAGGCACAAATCAGATAATTTCCCACGGCAAGGAAGTCGGGACTACAATTTAGATAGTTCTGACTCCTGAGCCTGCTGTCTTCCCACCAGCTCACTCAGTCTTCTAGAGATGGGATGGCTCTCTGCTGTGTCAGCATGGCTAGGCTGAACTTCAGTTCCCAGAATTCCTTTCCGTATACATTCTGCTTAGGGTAGACCACAGGACAACTTTTGGGAGATGTGAGTGAAAGGGAGGAAACAGAGACTCTGTAGCTCACACACATTGTTGCTGATCTGCTGGTCTACCTCACTGGCATGAAGCATGGAGCAGTGGCCAGGCCCCCAACTACTCCACCCTCCCCTGTAGCCTCCATCAGCTTCTCCAACTCCTGAGCCAGGATATATGGTTAGCTCCATGACAAAGGGTCCCACATCCTGAAGGATACCTACACTATCAAAGTCAAAAACAATTTTATTCCATCCTGTGGGGCTCCAGCTCATGTCCACAGGTTCTAGCCTGCTCATGACCTCCTCTTACCTTCACCTTTCCTGTAGATTTCAAGCTCCATCAGCAGACATGGAGATGACGGCCTGACAGAGACTACTTAGCCAGCCCCACAATGGCATAAAACTAATATTCTGTAAAAACTCTCTTTAAAATGTAGGGGTTGGACATGGTGGCTCACACCTGCAATCCCAGCACTTTAGGAGGGCAAGATTTAGAGGACTGCTTGTGCCCTGTGGTTCCAGATCAGCTTGTGCAACATAGGGAAACCCTGTCTCTGCAAATAATTTTAAAACTCATCAAGCATGGTGGTGCATGCCTGTGGTTTCAGCTACCTGGGAGGCTGTGGCAGGAAAATCATTTGAGTACAGGAGGTTGAGGCTGCCATGAGCCATGATGGCCACTGCACTCCAGCCTGGGTGACAGGGTGAGACTCTGTCTCAAAAAGAAGTCCATAAATAAAAATGTGGATACCTGCATTTGTGTGTGTGTACCTGTGTCTATGTCTATGTGTTTGTGTGTATACATTGTGTCTGTGTCTATGTGTGCATGTCTATATAGCTAGTGTATGTGTCTGTGTCTACATGTGTGTCTGTGTATATGAGTATGCCTACATCTGTGTCATTGTGTGTTTCTCCTATTCATTCTGCTTCTCCATGGGAACCCTGACTGACACAGATAATTTGCTCCTCACTCTAAGTCCAGAGGGCAGATAGCCTATGGCGTGGGAGTGTCCTAGAGAAGCTGGAAATGGAATGCTGAAGGCTGGGGTAGTGGAAAGCAGGAGAGACTCAGTCTACTACTCTGCGCCTTTATGCTAACAGATTAAAATAAAAAGAGTCACTAAAATGAGTCACTTCTGCATGCACAACACTGCAGATACAAATGCTAAAGATGAAGCATCCCGCACTGGCCACTATGCCTCAATGGTCCCCCCCCCCAAGCAGGGAGTGGTGACATAGAGGGATCTCCATCAACACTGCCAGCTGCTGGGCTGGCCCCACCCTGGTCGGCACCCAGCTATGCCCCTCTGATAGCCAAAGAAAGGCTGCTTCTGGGGACGCAGGGAAGTGGCTCCAGGGCTCTGGCCCTGACTCACCTCTGGAATTTCCTGCCTTGAAAAGCTGCTCACAGACCACATCAAGGGGATATTAAAGCCTCTGCTTGAATGAGTGCCAGGGTACCCCTGAACAGACCCCCAGATTCCCAGGATAAGTCCAAATCCCACTAAAACCTCCAGCTCTGAGTCACTCCCCTGCAGAGTCCAACTCCAAAGAAGTAAAAGGGAGAGAACTGGGGAGGAGAGACCGTTACCTAAAATGTGCAGGCCTAACAAAGCAGCATCAGGGGCCAAAGCTGTGGAATCACAGACTCCAGGTCACATGCCAGCTCTGCTAGATACTAACATAAACGGCCTTGGGCAAGTTCTGGCACCTCTCCATGCCTCAAATTCCCCACCTTTAAAATGTGTATGATAGATGGCCAGGCACGATGGCTCACACCTGTAATCCCAGCACTTTGGGAGGCCGAGGCAGGTGGATCACCAGAGGGCAGGTGTTCAAGACCAGCCTGGCCAACAAGGCAAAGCCCCGTCTCCACTAAAAATACAAAAATTAGCCAGGTGTGGTGGTGAGCGCCTACAGTCCCAGCTACTAGAGAAGCTGAGGCAGGAGAATCACTTGAACCCAGGAGGTGGAGGTTGCAATGAGCCAAGATCCTGCCACTGCACTCCAGCCTGGGCAACAAGAGCAAAACTCAGTCTCAAAAAACAAACAAACAAATGTGTGTGACAGATACCTTACAATGTAGCCCTGTGGCGAGGGTTAAACTTATACATTTTCTTTAAAAATAAAGTATAATAAATGTTATTTTTGTTAAGATTAACACTTTTCAGAATAATTTTGTCAAGTTCATGGCGATGACTCAGTAGGTACTGCCTAAAAAGTTGAGAATGGCTTCTGTAAAAAGTTACATAGTAGTTACAAAGGTAACTACCAGAACTCCAAACAGATTGTAGAGGAGGGATATGTTAAAAAGTCACATAGTAGTTACAAAGATAACTAACAGAGCTCAAAGCAGATTCTAAAGGATGGGGTATGTTTAAAAGTTACATAGCAGTTACAAAGATAAATACCAGAACTCAAAGCAGCTTATAAAGGATAAAGTATGTTAAAAAGTTACATAGCAGTTACAAAGATAACTACCAGAACTTAAGGCAGATTGTAAAGGATGGGGTATGTTTAAAAGTTACATAGTAGTTACAAAGATAACTACTAAAACTCAAAGCAGACCATAAATCGTTCCAATTGCCAGAAAAAAATGCACATATAAAATAAAGTCAATAAAATAGATCATATACTAAATAACTTATTATTAAAGTTTGTTTTGTTTTGTTTTGTTTTTAAGATGGAGTCTTATTCTGTTGCCCCAGCTGGAGTGCAGTGGCACAATCTCGGCTCACTGCAACCTCCGCCTCCCAGATTCAAGCCATTCTTCTGCCTCAGCCTCCTGAGTAGCTGGGACTACAGGCATGGGCCACCACTCCTGGCTAATTTTTGTATGTTTAGCAGAGAAAGGGTTTTGCCATGTTGGACAGGACCTCAGGTGATCTGCCTGCCTCCGCCTCCCAAAGTCCTGGAATTACAGGCATGAGCCACCGTATCCAGCCTATTAAAGGTTTAAAAACAGAAAACATAAAAGGACAGAACTAAAACCAATCATAATTATTATAGAAAAATATTCTGAGGTATCCCCAATATATTTCGAACTTAGATAATATTTTAATAGGTTACAACCTTGATCCCCCACACAGTTCTATATGAGGGTGCAGGCTGAACTCATGGGGGTTCAGACATCAACAACAGGAAGTGTGTGATGAACTGAACTGTGTCCTCCCAATGCGAAAACTAAAAATCCACTCTGTAATCCCAGCACTTTGGGAGGCCAAGGTGGCTGGATCACCTGAGGTCAGGAGTTCAAGACCAGCCTGGCCAACATGGCGAAACCCCGTCTCTACCAAAAGTACAAAAAAATTAGCCAGGCATGATTGTGATCACTTGTAATCCCAGCTGCCTGGAAAGCTGAGGTGGGAGAATTGCTTGAACCCGGGAGGAAGAGATTTCAGTGAGTCGAGATTGCACCACTGCACTCCAGCCTGGGCAGCAGAGAGAGACTCCATCTAAAAAAAAAAAAAAATTGTATGTTGAAGTCTTAACCCCTCTAGTAACTCTGGATATGACTATAATTGGAGATAGGAGGCCAGGCATGGTAGCTCACACCTCTAATCCCAGCACTTTGGGAAGCAGAGGAAGGTGGATCGCCTGAGGTCAGGAGTTGGACACCAGCATGACCAATACAGTGAAGCTCCATCTCTACTAAAAATACAAAATAAAATTAGCCAGGCATGGTGGCATGCACCTGTAGTCCCAGCTAATTGGGAGGCTGAGGCAGAAGAATCACTTGAACCTGGGAGGCGGAGGTTGCAGTGAGCCGAGATCACACCACTGCACTCCATCCTGGG
>NW_016107387.1:4140419-4148434 GCF_001604975.1 Cebus imitator | reverse complement strand
AGACATGTACAGAGCAAAGACCATGTGAGGACATATGGAGAAAACAAGCCAAGGAGAGGGGACCTCAGAAGACACCAACCCTGTTGACATTTGTCATCTCGGACTTGCAGACTCTAGAATTGTGATAAAATAGATTCTGTTGTTGAAGCCCCACAATCCATGGTACTCTGTTAAGTGGCCCAAGCAAACTCACACGTGTGTGCTGAGCTACATGGGCAAGGAGGGTATCACAGTCAGTGCCAAGCAGGTGAGCGTGCTGGAAAATGAAAGTAACAAGGAGGCGGCTTAAGGTAGGTCCGTCCCCACCCCTCCCCCACCTAGCCCAGGGCCTCAGAGCTGTTGGCAGGAAGGGCTGAGAACAGTCAGAGCTCTGCCAGGCAGTGGGCTCCATACTCCAGCAGCTTGGAGTAGGGAACAGGGGACTCAGAGTGGCAGAAAAGCAAGGCCTGCTGGCAAGATGTGATTGCAGGACACTCGAGTAGCTCAAGGACTATAGAGGGACGGTGGAGGCCAGTGACTGGTACCCCTTTTGGGTCAGTTTCTAGAAGGTTCTAGTCAGAGATGGGCAGGATCTATTGATCTGGCCTGTACCTACCATGCAGTTCTCGTCTAGCTTAAAGGCATAATAGACTTCTTCTTAGAAGCCTAACATCTGGCCAGGCACAGTGGCTCATGCCTGTAATCCCAGCACTTTGGGAGGCCAAGGCAGGAGGATGGCTTGAGTCCAGGAGTTCAAGACCAGCCTGGACAACATAGCAAGATCCTATATCTAGAAAAAAAAATGCTTTACAAAATTATCTGGATATGCTCCCAAGTCCCAACTACTTGGGAGGCTGAGGTGGGAGGTGTTCAAAGCTGAGGACTCCGCAGCTGTGCCCACCTGCACACTTCACTCTCCCTAAAACAGAGCCAGGAGTGTGTTCCGACCATGGCTGCCAAAAGATCCCCGGGAGGAGGACAGGTGCGCCTCTGCTTCTCATGGGCATGTTGGGCCAGTGATACTATCCCAAAATGAAAGGGAATGACTATGCTCAGAGCAGGACAGGCCCCAGGAGGCATTTTTGGGGCCCTTGCATTCTTTCAAAGTTGTAAGCTCAACCCAAAGTGAGTGGCCAATTTCAGCAGATGCCCAGTATCAGGTAAGAAAAGATCTGGTAAATTATTATGCAAATCCTTCTCTGTGGATGTTACATTTTTTTTTTCTTTTGAGACAGAGACGCTCTGTCATCCAGGCTGGAGTGCAGTGGCACAATCACGGCTCACTGCAGCCTTGACCACCAGGGCTCAAACAATCCTCCCGCCTCAGCCTCCCAAGTTGTTGGGACCACAAGCATGCACCAGCATGCCTAGATAATTTTGTAAAACATTTCCTCTAGTTACAGGATCTTGCTATGTTGCCCGGGCTGGTCTTGAACTCCTGGGCTCAAGCCATCCTCCTGCCTTCGCCTCCCAAAGCGCTGGGATTCAGGCGTTTCACTGTGCCTGGCCAGATGTTACATTTCTAAGAAAAAGTCTATTATGTCTTTAAGCTAGATGAGAACTGCATGGCAGATACAGACCAGATCAATAGTTCCTGCCCGTCTTTGACTAGAACCTTCTAGAAACCAAACCATCATCAGAGACAGACAACTGGATGAGAAAGGAGGAAACGACACATAACAGGAGTTAGTAGGTTGCAAACGGTGGCTGGGCCATGTTGCAATAAAGGCTGCCCCCAGGCAGAAGGCAGAAGACCCACAGAAATCCACAGTCCCACACTGGCAGGCAGCCTGGCTCACCTGAGGGCTGCAAATGCCCTGCTGTCTGGGGCTGACAGCCAGCAGCACCGGGACAGGTACTGCTGAGGAAAAGAATCACAGAAATGCCGCATTCAACGCTCAAGTGCACATGAAAAGGAAAGAAAACACTCTCTATATATCAGAGAAGCACTGGGGAAAGAACACAGAAAGAACAACGGAACTTCAGGGTTCCTCTGGAGCAAGTCATGCCCCGGTTAAGCTAAAGAAAAGGTGACCGGGGGAAGTTCAGGCAGTGTGTAAGACCAGAAGAGCTCTCCAGGCTCAGCTGGAGGAAGGAGGCAGCAGAGGCTTGGATGAAGCCTTACAAGGCCATAGAACCAGGCCCTGGTGGCCTGTCCTGGGCAGCATTGAGGATAAACAGCACTCAGGGCCCCCAGGACCAAGTTCTGAGTTCCTGCAGCTGCAGCAGCCCGATCTGTGCCCCAATCCTGGCATGGATTTAGGGCACATTGGCAGTTCTGCCATTCCTGCCAGGGATACAACCATGCCTACTGCTGACTGGACAGTATAGCTGGGCCAGAAGGGGGCAGGGGCTTTCGTGGTCAGGACAGGTGGCCCAGGAGCCAACTGAGGGAAGGGGGTCTTTGGAAAGGGGGTACAGGAATATATTCTAAGACCCCCAAAATGAGGGACACCTCCCAGGTCTCAAAGGGCAGTAACCCTGGAGTTCAATGAAGTAGAATGGTTCATTATTATGCTTTTGTGGAAGCAAAAACAACCATGTCAACAATGAGAACTTGTCCCTGCTAGTCCCAAAGCCAGGTTCTTCCCAGGAGGGTTCCAGAGGGCGAGGCCCAGGGCCTTTGAACCAGCAGGCCCTTGTCATGGATCAGGCCCTGCTCTGATGGACCTTGGGAGAATGGTGGCTACAGAGGACAAATCCAGAAACGGCATCCACACACATGCAAGGAAGGAAAGGAAGCAGCTGGTACCCCCTTCCCAAACTCAGGGGTAAAGCTGCCCACATCAAGCACCAAGGCACCCTGAACTTCCACAGAACCGAGTTCAATAATCCCAAAACTTTGAGGCATCTGGGCCCAAAATGAGCATTAAATTGAAGGCGTGGATAAGAAACAGAATGTTTTCACCTTTCATAGCCTAGTGTGCCCACCAGCCCAACAAACCACCTTCTCCCAGGCGCAACCCCAGAAACAATATCTCAAAGAGAGCCCTGGAGAGCAAGTTTTCCCAAATATGACTGCATTTCACATCTCTCTTTACAAGGGAAAGTCCCCTCAAGAGTCAGGGAGTGAATTCTCTAAAGCCTCACCACGTGGTGTGGACCACAGACCAGCAACACCAGAATCATCACCTGGGAATTTGCCAGAAGTATGGTTGCTCAGGCCCCACTCCAAACTACTGAACTGGCAGCTCTTGGGGGAGGCCCAGCATTAGGGTTTACACACCCCTCCAGGAGACTGCGGTGCTCACTCAGCTTGGATGCTTTCGAAACTGACCACCTCAGTATGAAACAGGCTAAACCATGCTCAGGGGTTAACAACTTAAAGATCTCTGTCTTCCTGTAGTTAGACAATAAAAATTCCTTCACTAGGTCAGGTGGGGTGGCTCACACCTGTAATCCCAGCACTTTAAGAGGCTGAGGTGGGCAGATCATGAGGTCACTAATTTGAGACTAGCCTGACCAACATGGTGAAACCCCATCTCTACTAAAAATACAAAAATTAGCCAGGCATGGTGGCGCACAACTGCAATCCCAGCTACTCAGGAGGCTGAGGCAGGAGGACTGCTTGAACCCGGGAGGCAGAGGTTGCAGTGAGCCAAGATCACCCCACTGCACTCCAGCCTAGGTGACAGAGTGAGACTCCATCTCAAGGAAAGAAAAAAAAAAAAAAAGAAAGAAAGAAATTCCTTCATTGAGGATGTACTATCTCTGAATCTGTGCTCCTGTGGGCATTCGAAATTGAGATTTACCTATTAAGCCAAGAATTACAGTAAGCAAGAAAGAAGCCAAACGCCCTCTTCAAATGCTTGGTCATCTGGTTTGCTGGGGTTTTTAAAACATGTTAATTATAAAATACTGATCCATACCTACTCAATTAGCTTTTAAGCACTGTAAGGTACTTTGTTCATCATACTTGAACACATTCCACTGTGTGCCTGGTTTACAGCTTTTGAATAAACAAATAGGTGTTTTCACACTTCAGGCAAAGCCGGCAGTGGGGCTTGCGTGAGGGCAGAAGGTGGCACGTATGTGTCTATGTGTTTAATCACAGTCAAGTATAATACACAACTGCCTCTCTGAAATTTACAAAAATGCTCAGACAACCTCAATTAAGCTGATTTCTAAAACATGCAGACAAAAGGAAACATCCCCAAAGTTTTTATAAACAGTCTTTGAGCCCACAGCTGAGCCTCTCCACCAGTTTGGAATTTACTAGCTATTTAAAGTAATAGGAACATCCTAACATTGCCTGTTACAGCTCAAAAGTAAGGCATTTAGATCAGCCAAGAAGGCTAAGAAACCTCACGTGCATTAACGCAGAAAACACACTTGTAAAAATATACTGGGCAAGTGGGCTTGTACACACGTGTAGGGATCAGGGGTACACATAGACATTCCTCTCTCTCATGCCAAAGATCCAACTATGATGTTTATAGAAGCTTCCCAAAGCCAAGTTCAAACTCTATTCATGTGACTCTTGGGGGAAAAAAATCAGAGTACCTTTATCTAGATTTTAAAACAGTGTGAACACTGCCAAGAGCTCATAATAAAAAGAGTACAGAACTCCAAGTCAAAAGGTCTGAATGCCAAGTCTGTCTTTTACTAACTGCCACTTCCTAACCTGGCGGCAAATCACAAATTCTGAGCCTCCCACGTCCCCAGCTGAAAAATCAAGATGATGGAAATAGTAACTGCTCGTTGGAGCACATGGAGCTGCTGTGAGAGCCGACCATATATCTCATGTGAGAGCACTTGAAAAATCGTAAAGCACACATGAACATTAATTATTGGCTAAGCACAAGCATTTTTGATTTAGGAGCTTGAGAAAGAGAGTCAAAAAAATACCCTGATTTTTGCATTTTTAAGTTTCTTGGTTGTGTTCTGATGTTGGGAGGTTATTTTTGTGAGGTGAAAAGCTGCCTCGTTGGTTTTGGTTAACCTAGACCCTTCTCCACCTCCATCCCTTGGATAACCCTTTGCTACTGGTTAAGAATCCTCTCTGGGACAGGACAGTATATCCATCAGGTTTACTGGATGGCAAATAAATGCCGGAGAACCCTGGCTCGTATGAACCAATAAGCCATCTTCCTGCTCCACAAGGTTGCTGCAAGGCATGTCAGCCTAAACAGAAGAGGATCCATTTTTTTTTTTAATATACTTATTTATTTATTTCGAGACGGAGTTTCACTCTTGTTGCCCAGGCTGGAGTACAATGGTGCAATCTCGGCTCACCACAACTTCTGCCTCCAGGGTTCAAGTGATTCTCCTGCCTCAGCCTCCCAAGTAGCTGGGATTACAGGCATGTGCTACCATGCCTGACTAATTTTGTATTTTTAGTAGAGACGGGATTTCTCCATGTTGGTCAGGCTGGTCTCAAACTCCTGACCTCAGGTGATCCAGCCACCTCGGCCTCCCAAAGTGCTGGGATTACAGGTGTGAGCCACCCCACCCAGCTTGCTTGCTTGCTTGCTTTATTTATTTATTTATTCATTCATTCATTCATTTAAAACAGAGCCTTGCTCTGTCACCCAGGCTGGAGTACAATGGCATAATCTCAGTTCACTGCAACCTACGTCTCCTGGGTTCAAGCGATTCTGTTGCCTGAGCCTCCAGAGTAGCTGGGATTACACGCTCCCGCCACCACACCCAGCTAATTTTTGTATTTTTGGTAGAGACAGGGTTTTTCTACATTGCCCAGACTGGTCTCAAACTCCTGACCTCAGGTGATCTGGCCACCTCAGCCTCTCAAAGTGCTGCGATTAAACACATGAGCCACCATGCTGGCGCCATTTTTAAAAACATATCTCACCTAATAGAATCTTAGGATACTGCAGCCAAAGAACACAAAAACCAACTTACTTTTTTGTGACTTTCCATTGATTCTGTTTGAGGATTAGAGGTGGAAGAGGTAGAAACAGTTTGGCAGTTCCTCAAAAAGTTAAGCACAGAGTCCCATATGATCTGATAATTCCACTCCTAGGTAGAGACCCAAGAGAGCTGAAAACATGTCCCACAAAAAAACTTGTATACCAATGTTTGTCACAGCATCATTCACAATAGCTAGAAAGTATAACCAATCCACATGTCCATCAACTGATGGACAGCTAAAATGTGGCAAATCAGGATAATGGAATACTATTCAGCCATGAAAAGGAACGAGGCATTGATGCATGTTATAATATAGATAAACCTCGAAAACATTACAGTAAGTGAAAGAGGCCAGACACCAAAGGCCACATATTGTATAATATGATTCTATTTATGTGAAATGCCTAGAATAGGCAAATCCAGAGACAGAAATAGATTAGTGCTTGTTAGGGTTAAGGGCGGGGGGGTTGAATGGGAGTGATGGCTAACAGAAAAGGTGTTTCTTTCTGAGGTGATGGAAATGTTCTGCAGTTAGTGAATATACTAGAATACAAGACAGTGAATATCTTATAAACCACGGAACTGTATACTACAGATAAGTGAGTTTTATGTTATGTGAATCATATCTCAATAAAGAAAAAAATTACTTAAAAATAATTAAAAAATATTTAAAGACCTAGAAATAGTGGGTTAGCCAGCTAATTAGGAATTAAAAGGGCAGCATACTAAGTGATGACTAATTCACTAACTCCCAAAAGGAAGTCTGGTTGTGACATTTACGTTAATTTCATCTGACCTCCGACCTCAAACCCAGGCACTCTCCTGCACACTTCGACTGTCCTTTTTCCTTTCTCCCCTCCACCCATTCCTTTTTGACTCTTTCCTTTTCTTCCTCTCCTTTTCTTTCTGTCTCTTAACTGGTTAAATACTCAAAAAAGTATACATGGATACAGTAATGGTAATGGGGCTTTGAAATGTAACTTTTCTCCTTGCCTATGGCAGTTGTTGAATGAATACCTACAAGAGGCGGCACACTGGAGTCATCTGGACTTGGTAATGAGGCTGTTATACATATTTTTTCTTTTTTGCAACACAGTCTCACTCTCTCGCCCAGACTGAAGTGCAGTGGTGTGATCTCTGCTCACTACAACATCCGACTTCCAGGCTCAAATGATTCTCCTGCCTCAGCCTCCCGAGTAGCTGGGATTACAGGCACACACCACTACCGCCTGGCTAATTTTTGTATTTTTAGTAAAGACAGGGTTTCACCATGTTGGCCAGGCTGGTCTTGAACTCCTGACCTCAAATGATCCACCCACTTCAGCCTCCCAAAGTGCTGGGATTACAGGTGTGAGCCACCATGCCCGGCCAAAGCTGTTAAATTTCAATCCAGGCATCATCACTGTGTGACCATGAGAGAGCAAGTCACTGTATTTCTGTGCCTCAGTTTTCCCACCTGTAAAATGGGACTAATAGTAGAACCTAACTCATGAAGTTGTTATTAGGATTAAAAAAACTAGAACAATGCTGGACACACAGCAAGTGCTCTATAAAAAACCAGCAGCCCGTGAACTGAGGCGGGTTCTGAAGTTCCCTGGACCTGACTTAAAAGCACACTTCCAGATGTGAGAGTACTTCTTTCCTTAAGTTTGGTTATTACTATGTTTTTATTTTTAGAGATGGGGTCTTGCTATGTTGCCCGGGCTGAATTCGAGCTCCTGGGCTCAAGTGATTCTCCTGCCTCAGCCCTGCTAGTAACTGGGACTATAGGCACAGGCCAACATACCCTATTGAAGCTTTAAAAATACTTGTCACTGATGAAGCTCAGATGAAGCTTCTTGTAAGTATTGTTTTCTAACTGCAAAACTATCATGTTCATTTTCCTTGGTGATATTTTGTCTTGTTATTAAATATTATCGTACATCATTTAATGTGATTATAGGAAGATTCTATCCTCTACCTATCTACCTACCTACCATCTATCTATCTATTTATTTAGAGGTAGGCTCTCACTCATTGCCAGGCTGAAGTGTAATGGCAGGATCAAGGCTCACCGCGGCCTCAACATCCCTAGCTCAAGTGCGTCTCCCACCTAAACCTCCTGAATAGCTAGGACTACAGGTTTACACCACCACACCCAGCTACTTTTTTTTTTTTTTTTTTTT